>NC_139147.1:103082243-103682243 GCF_964270905.1 Leucopleurus acutus
AGTAGCCAAGATATGGAAGTAACCTAAATGTCTATCAACAGATGAATAGATAAAGATGTGTAAATACATATATGTATATACATATATATATATATACACACACGATATACAATGGAATATTAGTCATAAAAAAGAATGAGATTTTGCCACTTGCAACAATATCAGTGGTTCTAAAGGGTATTACGCTAGTAACTTAAGTCAGACCTAGAAAGACAAATACCACAAGATCTCCCATATATGTAGAATTAAAAAACAAAACAAACAAACAAAACAAAATGTTTTGAGCCTAGACAATGTTTAGAAATGTTTATTGAGCCTAGACATCCTGCCAAAAATTACACAAGTGAAAACTCAGGTTACCAAGATGATAAAATAGGTCACTCCTGACTTTGCTCCCACATCAAAAGAACAACAACTAATCACTAACAATTCAAAAACAAGACACCACTGAGCAAATCCTAGAATGTGAGGGTGAGGCTGAGGTACCTCCCTGCACCTCAGCAACCAAGAGAGATTGCATGAGAAGGTAAGAAAAGTGGCTGCACATTGACCACATTACCCCTCCTCCAGACCAGCATAGCACCACACAGAAAGGCCTCCCCTGAGCCTCCAGTTCCTCCAGTGGGAAAAGACAACCCACAGAAGACGGCCATCTCTCCCAGCATTGAGGTCACTTTGTGGGAACTCCTATTCTGATCTTGCACTACAGGGAATCTGACTGCGACAGAGGAGAGGAGAGGAGCTTGCAACTACCCGCACAGGGACCTTGGCAGATTGATTTCATACCTGCAGTGCCCAAATCGTATTCACAACCATAGCTTTGCTCATCTGTAGAACCATGGTGGGGGCACATTCTAACCAGGGATCTCAGCAGGGTGCAGATCTGCCTAATTTGGATCCTCAAACAAGGGTTTTGCCAGCCCTATAAGCCTGGTTTACTCATGCCTAGGCAAGGAGTAATCATAGCCATACCTACTGTGGACAGGTTCTTCTGGACCCTTAGGACCAGAAAGGCTGGCAGTAACTCCTGGAAGATTTGTGGCCCAGTAGTGCTCTAGCCCAGAGGTGGGCAGGCAGAGCTAATCCCAGACCAAAGCCAATACTGGGCATGGAGGGTCCCCATGCTATGCATGGATGGGAGGATTAATTCACAGCCAAGGCTGAGAGTCACTCCTGGCCCCTACCAAACAGAGCCTGTTTGGGAACCTGAGAGTAGCTTGGAGTGCCTCCTCCCCCTCCTGCCAAGGCAAGGGAACTGAGACATAGCCCAACCTACTATGAACAGTGTCTTCTGGTCCCACTGAACAGAAGCGTTGTCGACAACTTCTGGAAGCTGTTGCTGCCCAGCAGTGCTCGGGCCTAGAGAAGGGCAGGCAGAGCTGATGGTTTGCAAAGCCAAGCCAGTGGTCATATTCAGCCAGGAAACTTGAGGTGTGGGTCAGCTTGAGTTAAGACAACAAACAGAGACTTTACAGCTGCTTTTCTGACTATGCCCAGGCAGGGAATCTAATTCATAGCCTCATTCATTGCTGAATACAGTATTTACCTGACCAACAAGGGAACATAACACACAGGGAACTATGTAGCCCATCCAACAGCCCTACATACTGTGGCACTTTAACAGAGAGCATATCCTGTAACTTCCCTCATCTGCAGAGCAAAAACCAAGGGCCTCACCTAACCAAGGAATTCATTGCATACTCTAGCATGAATTGGGTGCCCATACACTGAGCTGTACAGGCCCTGCGTCCCATCCTGCTGTCCTGCCAGGGCAGGGAAGCAAATTTATAGCCCCAGATACTACTGAATATAGTACCCTGTCCCAATCATCTAGTAAGCCTGACCAGAGAATCCAGGCAATGGCAGAGCCCATCCTACAGCCCCACTTTCTATTCTCAGCCAGAGGCACATGCCCCCATTCCCTTCCTCAGAGCTTAAACAATTGCCTCACCCAAAATTATACCATAATAACAGATCCCACCTGCCCAAGGCCACTACCAGCAGACACACAGACATCTAACTGAGCTAACTTGGTGAATAATGATTTCTATCAAAGCAAACCTGTAAAGTCTGAAGGAGGAGCCCAATTACTCAAATGCACAGATACCAATGGAAGGAGTCAAGAGTCACAAAAAATAAATGGTAAATATGACACCAGCAAAGGAAACTAATAAAGCTCTAATAACTGGCCCTAAAGAAATGGAGATCTATAAACTGTCGGAAAAACAATTCAGAATAATCCTCTTAAGAAAGTTTAGTGAACTACAAGAAAACAGACAGATTAGTAAACAAAATTAGGAAAACAATGCATGAACAAAACAGGCAGTTAGACAAAGAAATAGCAACTATCAAACAGACAAACAGAAGTCATAGAGTTGAAATACATAGTAATTGAACTCAGGAATTCATTAGAGATTCGAAAGTAGATTCCAATAAGCAGCAGAATCAGTGATCTGGAGGACAGGACATTAGAAATTACCCAGTCAGAGAAGAAAAAAGAAAAGAAGAATGACAAAGAATGAAGAAAGCCTACAGGAGTTATGGGACACCATGAACAGAAACAATATTCACATTATGGGAACACCAGGAGAAGATAAAGAGAAAGGGACAGAAAGTATATTTAAAGCAATAATGGTTAAAAACTTCCTGAACCTGAGGAAACAAAGGAACATCCAGATCCATGAGGCCCAAAGGTGAACAAATAGGCAAACTTGAGTAGGCCTATTGGTGTAGCCAATAGGCTACACCAAGGACTATAATTAGATTGTCGAAAGTCAAAGACAAAGAATTTTAACAGCAGCAAGAGAAAGAGATGTTACATACACAAGAACCCCCATAAGACTATTGGTAGATTTCTCATCATAAACTTTTCAGGCCAGGAGAGAAGGGGATGACATATACAAAATATTAAAAGAAACTAACTGTCAATCAAGAATTCTATACCCAGTAAAGCCGTCTTTCAGAAGAGAAGGAGGGATAAATACTCCCTTGAACAAACAGAAGCTGAGGGAGTTCATTACCACCAGACCTGCCTTACAAGAAATGCTAAAGGAAGTTCTTTGAATGGAAGTAAAAGAATGCTAATTAGCATCATGAAAACATTAAAAGGTAGCATAAATTTTTCTGGTAATGGTAAATATACAGTTATAGTTAGATTCTGCAATATGGTAAAAGTGGTGCATAATTCACTTACAACTCTAGTCCAAAGTTCAAAAAACAACTATAATAATCTGTTATAACTTATCAAGCAAATGTACATTGGAACAGCAATAAACCAAAATGTGAGGGGAAGGAAAAGTAAAAGTGCAGAGTTTATGAAGTCTACTTAAGTTAAGTTGTTACCAGTTTAAATAGGGTGTTGTAAGTTTAAGATATTTTACGTAAGCCTCATGGTAACCACAAAGGAAAATCCTGTAATAATTACACAACAGAACATGATAAAGAAACAAAGCACACTGATTCCAAAAGATATCAAAAGACAACAAAAGTTAGAAGGATAAGACACAAGGAACAATGGATCTACAAAACAATCAGAAAACAATTAACAAAATGGTAACAGTAAACCCTTATCTGCCAATAATTATTTTAAATATAAACCAATTAAGTTCTCCAATTAAAAGACACAAAATGACTGAATGGATAAAAAACAAGATCCAATGACAGATGCCTACAGGAGACTTGCTTTAGCCTTAGACACACATAGACTGAGAAAGAAGGGATGAAAAAAGAAATTTCAAGCAAATGGTAGCCAAAAGAAAAAGTAGAGGTAGCTATACTTATATATCAGACAAAATAAACTTTAAACTAAAAATTGTAAAATGAAACAAAGAAGGTCATTATATAATGATAAAGTGGTCAATCCATGAAGAAGATATAACAATTGTAAATATTTATACATTCAACCTAAATATACAAAGCAAAAACTAAGTGTTAAAAGAGAAAATAAATAGTAATACAATAATAGTTGAAGACTTTAATACCCCATTCTCAACAATGGATAGATCATCCAGGCAGAGAATAAGGAAACAGCAGATTTGAACATTATAGACTGAATAGACCAAAAAGCCTTACACAAAACATTCCTTCCAACAATAGCAAAATACACATTCTTCTCAGGCACACATGGAACATTTTCTAGGATAGACCATACGTTAGGCCAAAAAACAAGTCTTAGCAAATTCAGGAAGACTGAAATCATATCAAGTATCTCCTCCGACCACAATGTCAAGAAACTAGAAATCTGTAAGAGAAAACTTGAAAATTCACGAATACATGGAAATTAAACAACACTCTCTTGAACAACCAGTGGATCAAAGAACAAATTAAAGGTGAGATAGAAAAGTTTCTTGAGACAAACAAAAATGGAAATGCAACATACCAGAACTTACAGGACACAGCAAAAGCAGTTCTAAGAGAGAAATCCATAGCAATAAATGTCTACATTAAGAAGCAAGAAAGATTCCAAATAAACGAGCTATTTCTATAACATAAGAAACTAGAAGTACAAACCAAATCCCAAGTTAGCTAAGAAAGGAAATAATAAAAAATTAGAGCAGAAATAAATAAAATAGAGAACAGAAAAACAATAGAAAAGCTACACCAAACTAAGAGTTGGTTCTTTGAAATGACAAAAAATAAATAAAATTAAAAAAATTAACAAACCCTTAGCTAGACTAACCAAGAAAAAAAAGGACTCAAATCAACAAAATTATAAACTAAAAATGATGCATTACAATTGATACCACAGAAATTCAAAGAATCATAAGAGGCTACTATGAACAACTATACTCCAAAGACCTGGACAACCTAGAAGAAATATAAAATTCTTAGAAACATATAACTTATCAAGACTGATCAGGAAGAAATACAAAATATGAATAGACAGATTGCTAGTAAGGAGACTGAATCAGTAAATCAAAAATCTTCCAATGAAGAAAGCCCAGAATCAGATGGCTTCATTGGTGAATTTTACCAAACATTTAAAAAAAGAATAAATGTTAATCCTGATCAAACTCTTCTAGAAAATTGAACAGGAGGAAACACAAACCATTTTATGAGGCCAGTGTTATGCCAATACCAAAAACAGAAAAGACTACCACCAGAAATAAAAACTATAGGTCAATATTCCTAATGAATATAGATGCAAAAATTCTCAAAAAAATGCTAGCAAAGTGATTTAGCAGCACATTAAAAGGATCATTCTCTATAATCAAGTGAGATTTAGCCCTGGGATGCAAGGACAGTTCAATATACACATATTGATCAATGTAATACAAGACATTAATAGAATGAAAGAAGTGGGGAGTGGCCAAGATGGCAGAGTAAGAAAGAAGACTCTGAGCTCACCTCCTCACATGGGCACACCAAACTTTTAGCTATTTAAAGAGCAACCACTGATGAGAAAGACCTGAGGACTAGCAGAAAAGATGTTCTAAAAATAAAATTAAGAAGGAACCACAATGAAGCAGGTAGGGGGGCAGAGATACTATACAGTTAAGACCTATACTTTGGGGTGGGCAACCCACAAATGGGAGGATCATTACAATTACAGAGATTCTACTCAAAGAGTGAGGCATCTGAGCCCTACATTAGCCTCCCAAGCCCAGGGATCCTGCACTGTGAAGACAAGCCCCTGGAACATTTGGTTCTGAAGGCCAACTGAGCCTACTTTCAGGAGTCCTAGAGGACTGTGGGAAATAGAAACTCCACTTTTAAAAGGCACACACAGAATCTCACATGCTCTGGGATCCAGGGCAGAATCAATAATTTAAAAGGAGCTTGGCTCCACCTACTGATCTTAGAGAGACTCCCAGAGAGAGGCAAGAGGCAACTGGAACTCACCCTGGGGACACAAACACTGGCAGCAGCCATCTGTGGAGACTGTTTTACCATGACGACACTGGCAAGTGCCATTTTGGAATCCTCCCTCTTTCTGGTTAGCACCAGTACCTGGCCCCACCCACCAGCCTGTCTGCACCAAACCTGGGACACCTCAGGCCAAGCAGCTAGCCATCCTGAGACACAGCCTTACCAACAAGCTATCTTAGGACCACCTGGAACTCCAGCCACCCTAGGACCCAGCCTGACCCACCAGAGAGCCCAGGAACTGCCCTCCTACCAGGGTACCAACACTACCAACCCCAGGGTCCCTTGGGCCTGAAGCCAAATATTGAGATCAGGCCCCACAAACCAGCAGGCCACCGCCAACTCCAGGATCCCCTAGGCCCTGTAGCCAGAGACCCCAGTACCTGGTTCGAAAAACCAGTGAATGGACACCAGCCTCAAGCCCATCATGGCCCCACAGTCAGCTGTGTCAGAAGCCAGCCCCTCCACCAGGAGGCTGGCACCAGCCCTGGAATTCCCTAGGCCCCAATCTCAGCCACCAGTGAGCCAACACCAGCTCTGGAAAATACTGAGCCCCTCAACCAGCCATCTCAGAATCTGAGCTCACCCACCAGCAGGCCAGTATCTGCTCTAGAAATCCCAGGGCCCTGCACCCAGGGACTCTAGAACCTGGATTTGCCTACCTGTGAGTTAGCGCTAGCCCCAGGACCCCCTAGACCCTGGCATTGCCCACCAATGAGCCTACATCAGCTCCAGGGCCCAGGGCCCTGCAGCCAGAGACCCCAGGAGCTGGCCTTACCTGCCAGTGGGAGGACACCAACCCTGAACTACCACAGCCTACCTTATCAATACCTAGGCTAGTTACCAGCATGCCAGCACCAGCCCTGGGATTTCCTGGGCCCCAGCCCAGACAACTAGCAAACCAACACCAGCTCTGGGACACCTTGAGCACCCTCAGCTAGCACCCCTGGGATCAGGTTGCACATACCAGCAAACTGACACCAGCTTTGAGACACCCTGGACACAGAGCAAGGCCATGTCGGGAATAGGCCCTGCCCACCGGCAGGCAGAAATCAACTCCTGGACCACCAGGGCCATAGGGATAAGCAATCTACCAGATAAAGAGTAAAGGTAATGATAATAAAGATGTTCAAGGAACTCAGGAGAAGAATAGATGACCACAGTGAGAAGTTTAACAAAGAGAAAATATAAAGAAGAACCAAACAGAGCTGAAGGATACAATAACTAAAATACATATACTAGAAGGAATCAACAGTAGGTTAGATGATAGATAAACAAACTGGGAGACACAGTAGTGGAAATCACTCAAGTGGAATAGAAAAAAGAATTTTAAAAAATGAGGACAGCTTAAGAGACCTCTGGGACAATATTAACCATACAAACATTCACATTATAGGGGTCTCCAGAAGGAGGAAGAGAGAAAGGGGCCTAAACATATTTGAAGATATAATAGCTAAAAACTTCTTTAACCTGGGAATGGAAACAGACATCCAAGTCCAGGAAGTATAGAGAGTCACAAACAGGATCAACTCAAAGAGGATCATACCAAGACACATTGTAATTATAATGGCAAAATATTAAAAGCAACAAGGGAAAATCAACAACTTACATATAAGAGAAGTCCCATAAGGCTATCAGCTGACTTTTCAGCAGAAATTCTGCAGGCCAGAATGTAGTGGTACAATATGTTTAAAATGATGACAAGGAAAAACCAAGAATAACCTACCTGCAAGACTATCATTCAAATTTGAAGGAGAGATCAAAAGTTTTACAGGCAAGCAAAAGATAAGAGTTTAGCACCACAAAACCAGCCTTACAAGATATTTTAAAAGGAAATAGTGGAAAAGAAAATAACACAGCTAGAAATATGAAAATTACAAAATGAAGAATCTCATCAGTAAAGGCAAATGTATAGTAAAGGTAGTAAGTCAGTCATGTATAAAGTTAGTAGGAAGGTTAAAAGCAAAATTAGTAAAATCACCTATGTCTGCAAAAAGTAGTTAAGGGATACACAAAACAAAAAGATGTAAAATATGTCAAAACACAGTAAATGTGAGGGAGGGGATAAAAATACAGCGTTGTTAAAATGCATTCAAACTTGAGAGTAGCAACTTAAAATAATCACCTATATATAGAGATTGCTATATATAAACCTCATGGTAACCTAAAACCAAAAATCTATGATAGACACATAAAAAAGAGAAAAGAATCCAAACATAACACTATCAACATAATGATAGTCATCAAATCACAAAGGAAGAGAGCAAAGAAGAAAGGAACAAAAAAGAACTACTAAAACAACCCCGAAACAATTAACATAATGGCAGTAAGTCCATACTGGTTGATAATTACTTTAAATTTAAATGGACTAAATCCTGAATCAAAAGACACAGAGTCGCTGAATGGATACAAAAACAAGATCCATCTATATGCTGCCTACAAGATACTCACTTTAGATCTAAAGACACACAGACTGAAAATGAGGGAATGGAAAAAGGTATTATATGCAAAAGGAAACAAAAAGAAAGCTGGGGCAATGATACTTGTAACAGAAAAAATAGACTTAAAAAAAAAAGACTGTAACAAGAGACAAAGAAGGGCATTACATAATGATCAAGAGATCAATCTAAGAAGAATATATAACAGTTGTAAATATGTATGTACCTAACATAGGAGCATCTACATACATAAAGCAAATGTTAACAGACATAAAGGGATAAATGAACAGTAGCAGAAAAATAGAAGAGTTTAACAACCCACTTACAACAATTAACGTTATTATTCAGATAGAAGATCATTAAGGTAACACTAGCCATCAACAACACATTTGATCAGATGAACTTAACAGATATAGAACATTCCATCTAAAAGCAGCAGAATACACATTATTTTCAAGTGCACATGGACCATTCTCCAGGATAGATCACATGCTGGGCTACAAAACAGGTCTCGGTAAATTTAAGAACACTGAAATCATATCAAGCATCTTTTCAGACCATAATGCTAAGAGACTAGGAATCAACTACAAGGAAAAAAATGCAGAAAGCACAACCATGTGTAATCTAAACAGTAGATACTAAACCAATGAGTCACTGAAGAAATCAAAGAGGAAATTTTAAAAAATACCTGGAGACAAAGGAAAATGAAAACACAATGACCTACAATTTATGGGATACAGGAAAAGCAGTTCTAAGAGGGAAGCTTATAGCAACAGAAGCCTACCTCAGAAACAAGAAATATCAAATGAAAAACTTTACCTTACACCTAGATGGACTAGAAAAGAACAAACAAAACCCAAAGTTAGTAGGAGAAGAGAAATCATAAAGATCAGAGCAGATATGAATGAAACAGAGATTTAAAAAAATAGAAAAATATCAATGAAATTAAGAGGTGGTTCTTTGAAAAGATAAAGTAAACTGATAAACCTCTATCCAGACTCATCAAGAAAAAAAGAGATGGCCAAAATCAATAAAATCAGAAATGAAACAGAAGAAATCACAACCAACACCACAGAAACATAAAGGATCATAAGAGATTACTGCAAACAATCATATGCTAAAAACAACTGACAACCTAGAAGAAATGGACAAATTCCTAGCAATGTACAATTTCCCAAGACTGAATCAGGAAGAAATAGAAAATATGAACAGACCAATTACAATAAATGAAATTGAATCAATAATAAAAAATTTAAAAAAACAAGAAACTCCCAACAAATAAAAGTCCAAGACTAGATGGGTTCATGAGTAAATTTTATCACACATGTAGATTTACCACCTATCTAAAAGAGTTACCACCTATCTTTCTGAAACTACTCCAGAATATTTCAGGGGAAGGAAAGCTTTTCAACCCATCCTACAAGGCTAGCATCACCCTGATACCAAAACCAGACAAAGACACCACAAAAAAAGGAAATTCCAGGCCAATATCGCTGATAAATATAGATATAAAAATCTTCAACAAAATATTAGCAAACTGAGGGGACCTCCCTGGTGGCACAGTGGTTTAGAATCTGCCTGCCAATTCAGGGGATGCAGGTTCAATCCGTGGTCCAAGAAGATCCCTCTGTGGAGCAACTAAGCCCATGTGCCACAACTACTGAGCCTGCATTCCAGAGCCCACAAGCCACAACTACTTAGACCTCATGCCACAACTACTGAAGCCCGCGTACCTAGAGCCCATGATCTGCAACAAGAGAAGCCACTGCAATGAGAAGCATATGAACCACAATGAAGAGTAGCTCCCGCTTGCCGCAGCTAGAGAAAGCCCACGAGGAGGAACGAAGACCCAACACAGCCAAAAACAAATAAATAAAATAAATTTATAAAAAAATATATTAGCAAACTGAATTCAATAACATATTAAAGGGATCATACACCATGATGAAGTAGGATTTATCCCAGGCATGCAAGTATGACTCAATATCCATAAATCAATCAATGTGATACACTACATTAACAAAATGAAGAATAAAAATCACACTTTCATGTCAATAGATTCAGAAAAAGCTTTTGTCAAAATTCAATATCCATTCATGAGGAAAACACTCAACAAAGTGGGTATAGAGGCAATGTACCTCAACATCATAAGCCCAGAGCTAACATCATGGTGAAAAGCCAAAAGAATTTCCTCTAAGATCGGGAACAAGATGAGGATGCCCACTCACATCCCTTTTATTCAACATAGTATTGGAAGTCCTAGCCACAGCAATCAGACAAGAAGAAATAAAAGGCATCCAAATTGAAAAGGAAGAAGTAAAACTGTCACTGTTTGCAGATGACATGATAGAAAGCAAAGAAAATCCTAAAGATGCCACCCAAACTATTAGAACTAATAATTCTGTAAAGTTGCAGGATTCAAATTTACCATACAAAAATCTGTTGTTTTTTTATACACTAAAAACAAATTATCAGAAAGAAAAATGAAGAAAACAGTAATATTTTCAATTGCATCAAAAAGTACAAATTGCCTAGGAATAAATCCTGTACTCAGAGAACTATAAGACATTTCTGAAAGAAACTGAAGATGACACAAACAGATGGAAAGATATACCGTGACCTTGTACTGGAAGAATCAAAATTGTTAAAATGACCATACTACCCAAGGTAATGTACAGATTCAATGCAATCTCTATCAAAATAACAATGGCATTTTGCACAGAACTAGAATAAATAATTCTAAAATGTGTATAGAAAGACAAAAATCCCCAGATAGCCAAAACGGTCTTGAGAAAGAAAAAGAAATCTGGAGGTATCATACTCCATGATTTCAAACCATACTAAAAAGCTTCAATAATCAAAACTGTACTGTACTGGCACAAAAACAGACACATAGATCAATGAAGCAGAATAGAAATCCCAGAAATATGGGTAATTAATCTGTGACAAAGAATACAAGAACACACAATGGGGAAAAGACAGTTTTTTCAATAAAGGGTGTTAGGAAAAGCTGGACATCTACATGCAAAGAATCTTTTCACATCATAAACAAAAAGAAAGTCAAGATGGATTAAAGACTTAAATGTAAAACCAGAAACCATAAAATTCCTAGTAGAAAACATAGGCACAATGCTCTTTGACATCATTCTTAGCAATATGTTTTTGGATATGTCTCCACAGGCAAGGGAAAGAAAAGCAATAATAAATATATGGGACTTCATCAAACTAAAAAAGCTTTCACACGGGAAAGGAAACTATCAACACATCAAAAAGGCCACCTACTGAATTGTAGATGTTTGCAAATGGGTTAATATCTAAAATATAAGAAGAATATACACAACTCAACAACAAAAAAACAACTAATCCTATTAAAAAATGGGCAGTTCTGAATAGACATTTCTCCACAAAGACATACAGATGGCCAACAGGCACACCAAAAGATGTTCAACATCACTAATCATCAGGGAAATGCAAATCAAAACCACAATGAAATATCCCCTCACCCCACTCATAATGGTTATTACCAAAAAGACAACAAATAACAAGTGTTGGTGAGAATGTGGAAGAAAGCAAATCCTCATACATTGTTGATGGGGATGTAAATCTGTGCGTTCACTATGGAAACCAGTATGAAGATTCTTCAAAAAAGTAAAAATTAAAATACCATATGATCCAGAAATTCCATTCTGGGTATTTTTCCAAGGAAAAGGAAAGTACTAATTAGAAAAGATATATGCACCTCTATGTTCATTACAGCATTATTTACAGTAGCCAAGATATGGAAGCAACCTAAGTGCCCATCAAGAGATGAATGAATAAAGATCTGGTATATACATATATACACAATAGAATATTACTCAGCCATAAAGAAAGAATGAAATATTGTCATTTGCAACAACATGCATGGACCTAGAGTGCATTATGCTAAGTGAACTAAATCAGGCAGTGAAAGACAAATACTGTATAATTTCATTTATGCGCAGAATCTAAAAAAACAAAACAAATGAACAAACATAACAAAACAGAAACATTCTTATAAATAACGAGAACAAACATGTAGTTGCCAGAGGAGAGGAGGGTGGGAGCACGAGCAACATAAGTGAGGGGGATTAAGAGGTACAAATTTCCAGTTACAAAACAGATGAGTCATGCGTATGAAATACACAGAGTGGGGGGCTTCCCTGGTGGCGCGGTGGTTTAGAGTCTGCCTGCCGATGCAGGGGACACGGGTTCGTGCCCCGGTCCGGGAATATCCCACATGCCGCAGAGCGGCTGGGCCCGTGAGCCATGGCCACTGAGCCTGCACGTCCGGAGCCTGTGCTGCGCGATGGGAGAGGCCACAACAGTGAGAGGCCCGCATACCACAAGAAAAAAAAAAAATGAAATATACAGAGTGGGGAATATAGTCAGTAATTATGTAATACCTTTCTCTGTATGGTGACTGATGGTAACTAGACTTATCATGGTGATCATTTTGAAATGCATAGAAATATCTAATCGCTGTGTTGTGTAACAGGAGCTAACATATTATTGTTGGTCAATTATACTTCAAAAACAAACAAACCAATAAACTCATAGAAAAAAAGATGAGATTTGTGACAGAGACAGAGAGGGGGGTGGGTAGAAGGGAATTGGATGAAGGCAGTCAAAAAGTACAAACTTCCAGTTATAAGATAAATAAGTATGAGGGACATAATGTACAACATGATGACTATAGCTAACACTGCTGTTTGACATATAGAAAAGTTGTTGAGAGTAAGGCCTGAGAGTTCTTGTCGCAGGAGAAATTATTTTTTCTCTTTTTTTTCTTTTCTTCTTTCTTTTCACCTTATGGTATCATTATGAGAAGATGGATGTTATCTGAACCTATTGTGGTAATTATTTCACAATATCTATAAATCAAACATCATGCTGTATGCCTTAATCTTATACAGTGATGCATGTGAATTATTTCTCATTAAAACTGGGAATAAAAGGAAATATAGAAGCCCTGAGAATACTCAAAAGACAAGGTTAGGTCCCACCTTGGAGACAATCTAAAGGAAGAAAGACGCAGAAACAAAGAGTCCAAATGTGATACGGTTACAACTGACTATCTTTAAGGTGGAACGTGACTATGGAAGTGGCTAATTTGTTGTTTGGTATGATTCATTTTAATTTATAAGAGCCACCATTATGTCTGCTGGAGGCTCTTTGGACCATTTAATGCCCAGCAGCTGGGCAGTGGAAAAACCAAGACTACTAGCCTGGGAACAAGAAGACCTCAGCCCTGGGCCCATTGCCAACATTAATTAGCTGGGTGAGCCTTAAGTCACCATCTGCAGAACAGTTTGCTAAGATTCCCTCCCGCTTCCACAATTATGAAACACTTCTAATATTGTTTTTCTTGCTATTCATCTTTTCTTCCATCTCCTCAGCTCTGTGTCTTTAAATCATTTAAAGAGAAATTTATTATTTATTTTCTTTTATCATGGAAAACCAAAACAATTATTAGGTCATACGAGAGGTTCACAGACCACCGTCCAGAAAATGAGATTTCAAACTGACCCTCTGTAAACTCAGGAAAAACTGGCCCTCGTGTACACTTTTCTACTTTCTGGAAGAGGCCTTGGCCCTGTCCAATGTTTTTATAAGGTCACAAACCAGATTAGAGTAAGTGGAATGACAGCGCCAGCACTATTACAGTATGTAAATGAAGGGCCATGACAAAGCTTCCTGAAGGGAAATGGATGAACAATTTGGCTAAGTCAGCTATGTACACAAAATTGATCAACAAAGTACCAAATAATGAACAGCCGTAGGATATTTCCACTGCTTGAAAAAAGAAAACAGATTATTTTTCATTTCAAATTCTCTGTCATTAACACTGGAAATACCTAGGCCTCTATGACCCTGAAGAATTATCAAGTCAGGACCCACTCGCAGAACACAGCTCAGAATGAAATAGTTCAGGCTGCCAGAGAAGGGCTGGGGAACTGACAAGAAAGAAACTGCCTGCTGGGCTGAGAACTGTCAAAACTTCACAAAAAAAAAAATGGGTATTTTAAACAAGCCATTATTTGAGGGTGGCAAGGGAAGGGAGGTATGCTTGGGTTTCTCCCAATCCTGAGCTTCAACTTTGGATTTTGAAGGAGTAAAGGCAGCTTTATTTAGAATAATGGTTTAATCAAAGCCCGCATTTCCGTGAGCTCATGTCACTTTTCCTTTGCGGCCAGCTTAGCTTCCTAGCGTGCCAGGAACAAAAGCCTCTGCTGGCAGAAGAAGATCCCTGACTCAGCCTCTCTGCTGCTTTCCCAAGGCATGTGTAAAACCCACCTCCTGTGCTTGGGGATGCCGGGAACCCCAAACCCCACCTGCAAGCTCAGGTCATCAGATAAGGGTTCTCTACTCCCAGGGAATTCTTTCACTCTTACCATGTTATTGCTTCTGATTCTTCTTTCAAGTGTTTTTTTTTTTTTTTTTTTTTTTTTTTTTTTTGCGTTACGTGGGCCTCTCACTGTTGTGGCCTCTCCCGTCGCGGGGCACAGGCTCTGGACGCGCAGGCTCAGCGACCATGGCTCACGGGCCCAGCCGCTCCGCGGCATGTGGGATCCTCCCGGACCGGGGCACGAACCCGTGTCCCCTGCATCGGCAGGCGGACTCTCAACCACTGCGCCACCAGGGAAGCCCTCAAGTGTTTTTAATTGACATTTCAAGTAATGTCAGACTCAAACTCAGTTTGTCAGCATGGATGTGCTTTGCTTCTCCTTTTAAGAGTAAAGCTTAAAGCTCAATAATTAAAATGCTGATTAACTTTTAAATACCTAAGTGTTTTATTTTGCTTCTGAGAACCTCACGCTTCAAGCTGTGATTCTTTATGTGGGGTCAGGGGTGCTTCCTCTTATTATCAAATGTGGAGCATTAAGAAAAAGGGCAAGTGAAGCTCAAGTGAATGCACCAGGGATATTAGGAACACAAATGAACCCCAACGAGGAGTGTTAGTTCTGTGGAGCATAAAGCTTTGCAAATGCCAATGGCTGGGAGAGTTTGGAGCCTTGACCTTCAGGTATGGTGAGTGGGAAAATGATACAGAGATGAGACCAGAGAAGTAGGAAGGAGTCAGATCGCAGGAAGGAGTCTGACTTAATTCCAAGAGTAATAGGAAGGCAGTCGAGGTTTTTAAGTAGAGGTTTTAGATCAGATATGTTCTTAAAAGAATATGTTTTAAAATTTTTAATTACCTATCAATGTGTACAGGTGCACACTGAATGCTTACTTATGTGCCAGTTAATATTCTAAGGGCTTTACATAGTATCCTATGAAATAGGTATTATTACTATCCCTCTTTACAGATCAGGAAGTTGATGCACAGCAAGTCAAGTCACCTGCCCAGGGTAACACACCTTGCAAGTGGCAGAGCTGTGATTTGAACCCAAGCAATATGACTAAAGCGCTGGTGTGTTTTAACCATCATGGAACACAGTATTAAATCAATGCCTGGTCAGTCTAAGGTTATTGATGTACCCTTCACCTACAACACAAATTGTGCGTCAAATAATTCATATAAAATTCACTCCACATTTTAATCTTCTAAGTAGACCATATTATTAAGTACGATGAGTTGGGGACTTGCCACTATTTTCCATTTTCCCACCGAAGGAGGCCTTTCAGGGATTCGTGGTCAAGTGTCTAATGTGAGTTTTCCTTAGCAAGTAACTCAGAATGATGATGATGATGATGACACGTAACATAATCCATAAGGCAAAAACCCTTAACCTTCAAATACCCCTTTTCACTTTTCTGCTTTAACTGACACACATATTCCCTGAGGGTACTTCTTCCTCTTCAGCCATGGTAGCTGTTATATTCTCTCCCAGAGGTAGAAGAGGTGTGCCTACCTTGTTCCTCTCAGTCATTCTTAGACCAAATCTCTTCCCTTCTCCCTCAAATCCCACCTGCTATTCCTCCTTGTTCAGCATCTAGTGACCTTCCTGGGACCTCTTGCCCAGTGACTCTACCCCTTTCCTCTGGGCCAGAAGTTCCTTGTCTTCCCTCCGCCAATTTAGATTCCATGACTCATCACCACAATCATGCTCTTATAAATACCTCATGTGCCCTTCTCTCTCCCATCACACTTGCCTGGCAACCCCCTAAATAAATGCAACTGTTGGCTTTTTCAGTCCCTGACACTTGAAACCAGAAAAGAGCTTCAGCACTATAAATGTGTGGCTGCCAACTTCAAATACACTTTAAACTCCGCTTCTGCCCCAAGGGAGTGTCTGCCCTAGCCCCAGGCAAATTATTTGGGAAATTTTAAAGATGCCTGAGCATGATCCCATGCCAACTAAATCTATATCTAGGGGTTAGGCAAAGGTTAGCATGCCCTTAAGCTGCCTGGATGATTCGAATGTGCAGCCAAAGTTAAAAAACACTACCTTTACCACTTTTAGCTGCTGATCCCATTTCAAATTTCTGTGAGAAACAGAAGCCATTAGATGAGAATTCCCTTATCTTCCTACAGCAAATCCACAAAACCCCGTCAATGCTATCTCCAGATTTTGTAACCAGTTTCTCCACATCTCACCATCTGCACTGCCACAACCCTGGCCCAAGCCACCGTCATCTCATACCTGATCTCTGGAGATTCCATCAGCCTCTCTAATTCTATGTGCTTCATTCACTACAAACCATTCACCACCCACCCTTTAGACTGATCTTTAAAAACATTCTATGACTTCTTATCTCTCCGAGAATACAACCCAAGCTCTTTGCCGAGGCCTTCAATATCTATGTGCTCTATCCCCTCTTTAACTACTAAAGACCATCCATTGTACACCCCACTTCTCCTCTCACAACGTAATTCAAACACTAGCCTCCATCATTCCACAAATCAGGAGCCTCCCATAGCTGCTGCTTCTGGCATGACCTCTGGCCTACCCTCATCCCCACTTCCACCTTTAACTTGGCTAACTCCTACTCATACTCAGGCTTTCCATCTAAGTATCTCTTCCACAGAAAGAAGTTCTGTTTCCCAATAAAACTCTGTTCCTTCCTATTTTTCTTTCTTGTAACATCCTGAGTTTTCCTTCTTAATACTTCTCATTTTTTGTAATTATTATTTCAAGTTTGTGTTTAGACATTAAATGGAGATAAGCTCCATGAGGTCAGGAACCACATTGAATTCTTCTCCACTACATGCAAAGTCCCTAGTTTGGTTCCTGTCACATGGTAGAAAAGCCATATCTATCTCCTGATCATTTGCTATATTAAAAAAAAATTTAGGGCTTCCCTGGTGGCGCAGTGGTTGAGGGTCCGCCTGCCGATGCAGGGGACACGGGTTCGTGCCCCGATCCGGGGGGATCCCACATGCCGCGGAGCGGCTGGGCCCGTGAACCATGGCCGCTGAGCCTGCGCGTCCGGAGCCTGTGCTCCGCAACAGGAGAGGCCACAGCGGTGAGAGGCCCGCATACCGCAAAAAAAAATAACTTTAGATCACCTTGAGCTTGTTTTCCAAGGAACCCTGGTGATTGGTTCTTAACAATTTTTTTAAATTAAGCTCAAACAAGAATTTATTATGAGTATAATGTCAAACTATATTAGAAGCATTTCAGATTTCATTATAACATCCATCTGGCCATGTGTAAAGCTTTCTTTCTCATAACAATTCATGAATAATTATGTTCCCTGATACCCAGATTATAGTCTATCCTGAAATTACAACACATCTAGAATTAACTGCACATCAGTTTATGTCTCAATCTGATAAATGGATTATCTTTATCTGTCATTTCTTACTTTGTCACTTTGATTAAATTAAATAGTTATATACTAATTCAATTTTATTAGTCACTAAAAGCACCATCTTTTGTCTGTACCGATTCTTTTCATGAATGTATTTTCAATTTAATTTATTCCTATCTGTATACTTTTATTCTATCTTCTTTGATTTGTTCTTTCATTAATGTTTGATTTGGATACTAAGCTCATTAATTGCTAGTCATTCTCCTTTTCAACTATAAAAATGAAGGCCATATAAATATCCCTCTGTATCACAGATTGGCAAACTGCAGCCTGCAGGCCAAATCCAGTCACGGTCTATTCCCCCAAGGCTAAGAGTGGTTTTCTTTTTTTTTTTAACATCTTTATTGGAGTATAATTGCTTTACAATGGTGTGTTAGTTTCTGCTTTACAACAAAATCAATCAGTTATATATATACATATGTTCCCATATCTCTTCCCTCTTTCGTCTCCCTCCCTCCCACCCTCCCTATCCCACCCCTCCAGGCGGTCACAAAGCACCGAGCTGATCTCCCTGTGCTATGCGGCTGCTTCCCACTAGCTATCTACCTTACGTTTGGTAGTGTATATATGTCCATGCCTCTCTGTCACTTTGTCACAGCTTACCCTTCCCCCTCCCCATATCCTCAAGTCCATTCTGTAGTAGGTCTGTGTCTTTATTCCTGTCTTACCCCTAGATTCTTCATGACATATTTTTTTTCTTAAATTCCATATAGATGTGTTAGCATACGGTATTTGTCTCTCTCTTTCTGACTTACTTCACTCTGTATGACAGACTCTAGGTCTATCCAACTCATTACAAACAGCTCAATTTCGTTTCTTTTTATGGCTGAGTAATATTCCATTGTATATATGTGCCACATCTTCTTTATCCATTCATCCGATGATGGACACTTCTCAACATAATAAAGGCCATATATGACAAACCCACAGCCAACGTCGTCCTCAATGGTGAAAAACTGAAAGCATTTCCTCTAAGATCAGGAACAAGACAAGGTTGCCCACTCTCACCACTCTTATTCAACATACTTTTGGAAGTTTTAGCCACAGCAATCAGAGAAGAAAAGGAAATAAAAGGAATCCAAATTGGAAAAGAGGAAGTAAAGCTGTCACTGTTTGCAGATGACATGATACTATACATAGAGAATCCTAAAGATGCTACCAGAAAACTACTAGAGCTAATCAATGAATTTGGTAAAGTAGCAGGGTACAAAATTAATGCACAGAAATCTCTGGCATTCCTATACACTAATGATGAAAAATCTGAAAGTGAAATCAAGAAAACACTCCCATTTACCATTGCAACAAAAAGAATAAAATATCTAGGAATAAATCTACCTAAGGAGACAAAAGACCTGTATGGAGAAAATTATAAGACACTGATGAAAGAAATTAAAGATGATACAAATAGATGGAGAGATATACCATGTTCTTGGATTGGAAGAATCAACATTGTGAAAATGACTCTACTACCCAAAGCAATCTACAGATTCAATGCAATCCCTATCAAACTACCACTGGCATTTTTCACAGAACTAGAACAAAAAATTTCACAATTTGTATGGAAACACTAAGAGTGTTTTTTACATTTTTAAAGAGATGTAAATACAAAATTTAAAAATATGTAACAGAAACCATGTGTAGCTCAGAGTCTAAAATATTTACTCACTGGCTCTTTACAGAAAAAGTTCTCTAATCCTTGATGTAAATAATGCTTTAGCTGCATCCTATAATTTTGTTAGATAGTATTTTAATTATCATTTAATTGGAAGTATTTCTATGTGTCATTATAATTTCATCTTTGGCCTATAAATTATTTAGAAGCATCCTCTTAATACCTAATAAGTGCCATTTTGTATTTTGTGTCATTGTTGATGCTAACTTAATTTCTTTTTGGAAAGATGACTTGGCATATTTAAGAGAAAATATATGATAGCAGTTCAGACTTCCTTTATGACTTGCCACATGATTGATATTTTTGCATGATATATGTGTGCTGGAAAAGAATCTTTATCTTACAAATGTTGGTTGTATGATTCTATTCATATCCATTAGATCTAGTTATTTAATCAATTTGTTCAAATCATCTATATCTTTATTGACATTTTGTTCATCAATCTATTAACTACTAGGAAAAACAGGCTAATCTCTCTCATAAAAGTGATAAATTTATCAATTTGTCCTGTATTTCCAATTACTTTTGCTTTATGTATCTTGAAGCTATATTATTAGCTGCATACAAGCTTAAAATGTCTATATCTCTTGGTGACTTGAATCTTTAATCTCTATATATAGTGGGCTTATCAACATTAGCAATGCTTTTTGCCTTGAAAATAATCTTATCTGACATTAATATACCTATAGCAATATTCATCCAATTAGTATGGTTCATCTTTATATATCACTATAAATGGAAGTTAATTGGATTATTATACATATATGTAGATCTGACAGCCTTAACTGCAAAATGTACTTTATTTACATTTATTTTTCATTGCTGATATATTTAGATTCCTTTCTACCTTCTTATTTTGCACCTTATGTTTTTCTACTATTTCTGTTTAATTTTTATTTTATTTCCAACTTAGTTTTAACTCTCATTCCACTTTTTCAAGCAGAAAATGCACTCCAATTACCATAAAAGTACTCAAATGTGTATTTAACTTGACAAATATATATGGTTAATCAACTTATTTATCATTCTTCTTAACAAGGACACCACAGTGATTAAACTTTAATTATTCCCTTTATGTAAATACTACAAATTAATAATCATTTCATTTCTCTTGCTTATCTTATATTCCTTCAAATTAGACTATTAATGTCATACTTACTTTTTGCTTAGCAGTTTGTCTAAATGTTTGCCATGTCTTCCTGCTTCTTAAGTATTCTTTATACAGTCAATCCTCACCATTCATAGATTTTTGCATTTGTGAGATTTGCATACTTGCTAAAATTTATAACCCCCAAATCAATCATTGTGGCGCTTTCTCAGTCATTCACAGATACACACATGCTCAGAGTAACAAAAAATTTGAGTCACTCAATGCACATGTTCCCAGATGAGATAAAACAAGGTGACACTCTGCTTTCTTTCAGCTTTCATCCTGTAAACAAGGGTCCTTTTCATGGTCTATTTAGTGCCATGTTTTTGCATTTTTATTGGTGATTTCACTGTTTAGATAGCCCCCAACCATAGTGCTGAGGTTTGGTCTAGTGATCTTAAGCACACGGAGGCTGTGATGTGCCTTTCAGAGAACTTATGTGTTAGTTTGTTCAGACATGAGTTACAGTGCTGTTGGCCATGAGTTCAATGCTAATGTTTCAATAATATATATTAAATAATTCAACAATATATATTAAACAGAAATATTCATAAAATCAGGTCATATATGGATTGGTGGGCAAAAATATTATGACCAAAGACTCACAGAAATCTAACTCTGTATTTCCCCTAGGAAAAACAGCTCAGTATTTTCCAGTTCAGTGTTCATTGTGACTTCATAGAACATAACTGCAGCAAATAACATGAATCAACTATATTATGATTTTCCTTCCACCTGGAATACCTTCTTTAGAAATACCTTAGTGAGTGTCTATTCATTGTAAAAACTCAGTTTTCATTTCTTTAAGTATAACTTCATCTTCCTTCTTGAAAGACAGCTTCACTAAGTATTGAATATCAAATTGATAATTGCTTTTTTTTTAAGCACACTGAAAATGTTTTTCCATTGTTTTCTGTTTTCCATTATTGCTACTGAGAAATTAGCCAACAAGCTAACTGTGTTCCTTTATAAGTAATTTCTCTTTATTTTTCTGATCACTTTAAACATTTTCTTTGCTTTGCTGTTCTGAAACCTGTTAAAATTCTTTACTGGTGTTTTTCTTCAGTTCTGGAAAATGTACCCTTACTTGTTTTTCCCTTTGAATATTTTATCTCCTCCATTCTTCCTCTCTGGCACTTTGAAGAGAGACATTTTAAGTCTTCTCAATCAATGCTCCATATCTCTAAAACTCCTTAACATTTTAAATTTCTCTGCTTGTGCTTACCTCTGAATATTTTCTTTAGATTAGTTTCAAACCACTATACACTCTTCATTGTACTTTTCTGAATTTTTACAATCTATTGACTAAGTCCAATTATTAAGTATAATAGTTTCTAATATTGAAGTTTTATTTGATTCGTTTTCTTAAAACTTTGTCAATTTTTATATTCTCTTGTTCCTTCATTGTTTGTGATACCTTTTTTATCCCAAACATAACATACACATTTTATTATTTTGTATCTGTTATTTCTGATATCTGCCATCCACACAGTTCAGATTGTTCTGTTTGCTCTTCCAGCTTATGCTTCTACATGGTGAGTAAATTTCTTACCTTATGATTTTTTAATTTGTTTTCATAATCTTTGCACCTTTTTCTATGGTAAGTTTTTGAGGTCTGCAATCCTCTAGAGAGGATTTGCATTTGGTTCTTCCAGGCATCTGGGGGCACATCTGACCAGACACTGGTTGAAACTAAATTTCCCACTAAATTCACAAGGTTTGAATCCTTGCCCTAGGCTAGAAGTGCTCTTGGATGACATTTCCTTTATCATTCTACCCAAGCCAAGAACGATATAGACACATTTCCCTCCATAATCCCTGAGAGGCACATATTTCTGCAGTTCACCACTTGGTTATTCACTCTCAGAGGATCCTGACTAATACAAGGTGAAAGGGTGTCACTAAGTCCATCAGAATCAGAAAAGGTCACCAGTGATCAACAAAGATCCTCAGGACAAAAACTGGATTCAGTATTTCAGTCCTTTCAGTAATTTTCTGAATTCAAGGTTTCTTACTTTTATGCTCCCCCAAAATACATTTAAAACGTTTTTAAAATATTTCATTTTGTATACCTCTTCTGCCATGCAGCTACAAAAAGGGAAATCAATGTTTCTGTTTAACAGAATTTTAAAAATATTTTTATTATGATTATGTTAAAATGACCACATTTTATGATTACTTTAAATTCCCTTGAGTAATTCTTATGCTCTTATATTGAGACAGGCTGGGACCTGGGACCCTTGGCTGCACTGCTTGCACCTGGACAAACGTCTCCTTGAGCAACAAAATACAAAGAAACTATAAGGGACTAAAAATAGCTGTGCATGTGCAGTTGGGGAAAATTCTGGACAGCAATATACAAAAAGACCCCAAAAGTCCAACTGTTACTTCTGAAGAGCCAGGAGCAAAAACAGGATGTCGGGAGCAAAAGCAGGGTACTGCACATGCTCCCTGCACTCAACACCACCAAGGCCACCTAAGCCACCCCTCTGGCCCAACCCCTGGACACACCCCTACCCTCAGCCCATATAAGGAACCAGCTTGCCTCCACCTCGGGGTTGGGGGGTGAGCAAGGGAAACTGTTACTTGTTCTCACTCCCCCTTGCAGCAGGGGCCCCAATAAAGCCTTGCCTGAATTTCTTGTTTGGCCTCTAATCAATTTCTATTGATTAAGGAAGACTAAGAACACTGGTAAGTATCAATATTAGCCACATTCTCAAACTAATAAAATAAACAATAGGTAGATAGATAATATATGTATTTCAACATAATTATTATAAATTACTAAATATAGGCTATGTTACTACAGTAGGGTAAGAAAATATATTTTCACACTAGAAAATATAATGATACATGTTATGGACTGAACTGTGTCTCCCCAGAAATCATATGGCAAAGCCTAACCCCAGTGTGACTGTTTTTGGAGATAGGGCCCTTAAGAAGGTAGTTAAGATTAAATGAGGTCATTAGGGTGGGGTCCTAATCAATGGGACTGATGTCCTTATAAGAAGAGAAAGAGACAACAGGAGTTTGCAAACACAGAAGAAAGGCCATGTTGAAGACACAGCAAGAAGGTGCAGCCAGCTACAAGCCAGGAAGAGAGGCCACAACAGAAACCACCCTGCTTGCACCTCGATCTTAGACTTCCAGCCTCCAGAACTGTGAGAAAATAAATTTCTGTTGTTTAAGCTACCCAGTCTATGTTATTTTGTGATGGCAGCCCTAGCAGACTTATACAAAAATATGGATACTTTAAAATAACTTAAGTTTTAAAAAATGCACATTTGTAATAGAAAGATATATTTATATTAACATCATTACTGACTTATAACATTCAATGGAGTGTTTTCCAAAACAATACAGAGCAGAACAAAACAAAACAAAACTACCCCATGTCAGTTAAACTTCACTGACAGATTAAAAATATCAATAGTTCATACCATGTAATATACACAGCTAACATTTTTTGATACCTGCACCAATGAAATTTTTCATTGGCATCTCATCTAGAAAATTACAAAACTTTTGTAATAATAAACTAAATTTGTTCATATAAGAAAATATATCTTACAATTAGTACTTCCCTAACACTCTCAAATAGATGAGGAAAGAAAAATAGGACATAAAGTAAGACTATTTTCAGGTGGAAAATGAAAACACATTTTTAAATACTTTTAACTCAAAGGATAATAAATGTACAACATATTAAGAATTGTGCGATGCAGTAAAAGCAGTGCTGTAGAGAAAATTTACGGATTTAAGTGTACATATGAAAAAAGAGGAAAGGCTGAAAATTCAAAGATCTGAGCTTCCAAAGACAGAAACTAGAAAAACAGCAAATCAAAACTTTAAAAAATATGGGCTTCCCTGGTGGCGCAGTGGTTGAGAGTCTGCCTGCCGATGCAGGGGACATGGGTTCGTGCCCCGGTCCAGGAAGATCCCACATGCCGCGGAGCGGCTGGGCCCGTGAGCCATGGCCGTTGAGCCTGCGTGTCCGGAGCCTGTGCTCCACAATGGGAGAGGTCACAAAACTTTAAAAAATAGAAGAAATGGAATAACAAAGAGAAAAGTAGAGATCAGTGAAGTAGATAATAAACGTGAAATAAAAAATTTTAAAACCATAATTTGTTCTTTAAAAAGACTGGTAAACTTTATAAACCACTAGCAATACTGATCAAGAAAAACAGAATGAAAACACAAATTACCATATAAAGAAGATGAAGAGAACTATAGACATTAAAAGGAAAGTAAACAGATATTATGAATAATTTTACACCAATAAATTTGAAAATTTGGATGAAACAGACAAATCTCTTTAAAAAGACAACTTACTAAAACAGACCAATAAAATAGAAAATCAAAATACATGACAATCCAGTTGAATCCATTATTTAAAATCTTCCCAAAAATGTAACTCCTGGCTCCCATACCTTTATCCACAAATATTTCCTAGCCAATTTAACATAAACCCTTTTAGATAATAAAGAGAAAAAAAAAAAGAAAGAAACAAAATGTCTCTCACATTTTGGAAGGACTAGCACAATCCTGATTCAAAGAGCTGATGAGGACCAAAGAAACTATAACTACAAACTAGTCTCTCTCATAAACATATTTGCAAAAATCCTTAACAAGATATTAGTAAATATACCTCAGCAATACCTGAAAAGGATTATACAACATGACCAAGTGTAGTTTATTCTAAGAACGCAAGGGTGATAAATCAATTTAAAGAAAAAATAAATAATGAGGTATTACCGCACTGAGTTTTGAGATTGCGATGTTTGCAATGTAATTTTTCTAAAATCTTAAAATTCTCTCTTTCTGAATCAACTTAAAGTAAAGCATATTGATAAAAGCCAAACAAGTTAAAACACCAGGACATAAAATCAATTCTGAAATACTCTTAAGGTAAACTTGTAATAAGGTCTTAAACCAAAACTTATTCTAACAAGTAATCTCAAATCCAGGTCTAACTTCAGTTTGTAGTTGTGTTTTAGCTCAAGAAGCTAAAGTAACTGACATTCATCAAAAAAATCTACAAACAGTAAATGCTGGAGAGGGTGTGGAGAAAAGGGAATACTCCTACATTGTTGGTACAGCCACTATGGAGAACAGTATGGAGGTTCCTTAAAAATAGAACTAAAAATAGTTCTAAAAATAGAACAACCATATGACACAGCAATCCCATTCCTGGTCATATACCCGGAGAAAACCATAATTCCAAGATACACACACCCTAATATTCACTGCAGAACTATTAAAAATAACCAGGACATGGAAGAAACCTAACTGTCCATCAACAGAGGAGTGGATAAAAAAGATGTGGTACATATATACAATACAATATTACTCAGCAATAAAAAAGAACAAAATAATGCCACTTGCAGCAACATGGATGGACCTAGAGATTGTCATACTGAGTGAAGTGAGTCAGACACAGAAAGACAACTCTCATATGATATTGCTTATATGTGGAATCTATAAAAAGGGCGGGTACAAATGAACTTATTTACAAAACAGAAGTAATGTCATGGATATAGAAAACAAACGGTTACCAGGGGATAAGGGCGGGGGGAGGGATAAATTAGGAGACTGGGATTGATATATACACACTACTATATATAAAATAGATAATTTATAAGAATCTGCTGTATAGCACAGGGGACTTTTTTAATACTCTGTAATGGCCTACATGGGAAAAGAATTTTTTTAAAATAAATAAATAAAATAAAATAAAGTAACTGATGTTATTCCACAGAAGTATTCTATGATTTCTCTTCAATGCATCTTTTTTTTAACAAATCCAATGATTTATAGGGCATCCTTATAAATAATACTTATAAGTTTATAAATTTCCAGTGAATTACAAAACTATTCTATGCTATGCACTTAGAAAGGACATTTGCACTTTCATATTACCTAACAGCAATACATCTAATTTTTGTCCAGTATAAGTGAATGACCAAGATATCATCAACTTCTTATTTTACAGATAGAATTTAGTATCTACTAAAGTGATAACAATGCCACACTTAAACCAGTTAACATCAGGTAACTTAAACATTTCTGTCACTAGAAATATGCTGAGTTTATATTTCAAGCAAATATGTTACAAAATTAATTAAGCTATAAGCTGAATTTCATTGCTTTCAAAAGGGACTACTTCTATAATTAAAAAAACCATCTCTCTCAAGTTAATTAACTGAATGAAATATCATGTAATCAGATTTTAACATAATTGCTAACATTTTCCAGTAGGTTATTTCAAATATGAGTCTTCAAAATCTTATTCAACATAATAAATTATAGTGATCAATTTAATACTACATCCCATTAAGATTTTGAATGAACTATTTTTTTTAATTTATTTTATTTTATTTATTTTTGGCTGTGTTGGGTCTTCGTTGCTGCGCATGGGCTTTCTCTAGTTGCAGGGAGCGGGGGCTACTCTTTGTTGCAGTGCACAGGCTTCTCATTGTGGTGGCTTCTCTGGTTGAAGAGCACGGGCTCAAGGCGTGCAGGCTTCAGTAGCTGTGGTTTGCGGGCTCTAGAGCACAGGCTCAGTAGTTGCGGCCCACAGGCTTAGCTGCTCCGCAGCATGTGGGATCTTCCCGGACCACGGCTCAAACCCATGTCCCCTGCATTGGCAGGTGGATTCTTAACCACCAGGGAAGCCCTGAATGAACTATTAATTGTAACTTTGTAACTAACCAATTGAGGGCTTTATGGCTACATGTACTGTTGTTAATCAGGTTTTATTTTCTTTATTGGTCATAATAAAGTACTAAGACTGTCTCTTAAAGTGTTCATAAATCTAATTTATATTTTTACCTGAAATATTTTTTCAGTCATCTTGGGAAAGTCACAAATACTGTAAATAAATTTAACTATCTATTTTTCCAGTTACCTAAGAAATTAAAAATCTTAGAAGTTAGAGTAATGTTTAAGTAGACAAATACAAGGTTCATAATTAAGATACCACATTCTTGTACATCAATACAAAATTTGGAAAAAACATCTACTTAATACCAGTTACCAGTTAACTTTGTACTCAGCTAATTTTGCTCTCTGTGGAAGAAATAAATCAAGTAATATTTACTTGGAGAGAGAAATAATTGAAGAGTAAATTCTTCAATTGTTTTTAGAGAGTATGAATTTACCCACATGGGTGCTGATATTATTTTTTCTGATGTCAGAGGATATGGTAGAAAAGAAGAGTCATGTCAGGTGTCAAAGCCCTCAAAGAAGACAGATTAACAGGGAGGTCAGAAGGAAGAAGCAACCAGAGGGGCATTGGGTCATACATGTAGGCGGCATATACCTGAAAGCAGAAGAATATAAAAGTGACAACAGGAACAAGGAGAACATCAAAGGCAGAGCCTAATCTAGGGCCTGAAAAAGATTACACACTAACTAGATGTTTACTGAATAAATGTTTGCTGAATAGGTGTTTCTTGAACAAGTGAATTAAAAATGAATGGATAAAAGTGGTAACATCGCTTCTGCTTCCTGGTATAACCAGGTATGGGAGACTAAGACATATATATATATAAAGTATATATATATATAAATATATATTTATATATATATAAAGTATATATATAAAGTATATATTTATATATATGAAAGAAAGAATGAAAGAAAGAAAGAAAAAGAAAAATAAAGAAAAGAGCAAGTTTCTTAAAAAAGAGTTTAATAGTGATTAAGTCAGGGAAATAAGGACATGCCTTAAAAAGAGAGGAGATTTGAGAATGGGAGCATGGTTACAGACCAGTGGAAAAGAAGGCAGATCATCAGTGCCTAAAATATTCAAAGTTTGTAATTGGTGCTCAAAAAATACTTGTTGATAGGATTAATGGAATCCAAGAAAAAAATGACTATGCAAGTACAAGGGCATCACTCTTTGGGAAAACATTTCTTCCTACATACACCCATAACACCATTCTAAAATATTCAACACTTGTTTAAGACTCTGACTTCCCAAAGTAAACTGTACATTTCCTGATTGAAGGAACCATGTTCAACATTTCACCACTTGTCTGAACACCTACTATGGTGCTTTGCACACAGTAAACATAAATGAAATGTGAATGAAAACAGAAGGAAAGAAAGAAAGAAGAGAGAAAGTGAGAAAGGGAGGAAAATGAGATGGAGGGAGTAACAGACAAAACAGGATGGATAATGGAGGAAAATTAAGGTTGAAAATAAAACCACCCACACTACTCCTCAAATTGATTCCATGGTAAATCTCTCTAAGAACATAGATGCAAAAATTCTCAAAAGACTAGCAAACTGAATTCAACACTATATTAAAAGGATCACATACTATGTGGAATTTACTCCAGAGATGCAAGGATGGTTCAACATCTGTAAATTAATTAATGTGATACATCAGACTAATAAAATGATGAATAAAAATCTTATGATCATCTCAATAGTTGCAGAAAAAGCATTTAACAAAATTCAGCATCTGTTTATGATAAAACCTCTCAACAAAATGAATATAGAGGGAACATATTTCAACATAATAAAGGCCATATAAGAAAAGCCCGTAGCTGACATCATACTCAGTGTATGATCAGGAACAACACAAGGACGGGTACTTTTGCCACTTTTATTAAACATAGTAGTAGAAGTCCTAACTAGAGCAACTAGTCAAAATAAATAAATAAATAAATAAAAATAAAGAAAGAAAGAAGACATCTAAATCAGAAAGAAAGAAGTAATATTTACAGATGGCATGATATTACACTACGAAAATCCTGAACAGTCCACCAAAAAACTGTTAGAACAAACAAATTCAGTAAAGTTGAAGAGTATAAAATCAGTGTACGAAAATCAGGTGCATTTCTATACACTAATAACAAACTATCAGCAAGAGAAATTAAGCAATTCCATTTACAACTGTATGGAAAAGAATATAATACCTAGAAATAACTTTAACCAAGAAGGTGAGATCTATATACTGAAAACTATGTCACTGATGAAAAAAATTGAAGACACAAATGGAAAGATATTATGTGCTCATAGGTTAGAATATTTTTAAAATATCCATACTTCCCAAAGTGATCTACAAGGTCAATGCAATCTCTATCAAAATTCCAATGTCATTTTTCACAGAAATAAAATTCTAAAATTTGTATGAAACTACAAATGCCCAAAGAAATTCTGAGAAAAAGGAGAAAGAATCAGAGGCATCAAACTTCCTGATTTCATGCTAACCTATAAAGTTATAGTCATCAAAACAGTATGATATCTGCATTAAAAAGGCACATGTACAATAGAACAAAATAGACAGCACAGAAATAAACACATGAATATATGGTCACAACCAATTTATGACAAAGGAGCCAAAAATATAAAATGGAGACAGGATAGTCTCTGAAATAAATGGTGTTGGAAAAACTGGACAGCCACATGTCAAAGAGTGAAACTGGATCCCACTCTTACACTGTACACAAAGATCAACTCAAAAAAGATTAGAAGCTTGAATGTAATACCTGAACCATAAAACTCCTAGAAGAAAACATAGAGGGTAAGCTCCTTGATAGTGGTCTTGACGTGAATTTTTTGGATTTGACACCAAAAGCAAAGGGAACAAGATCAAAAATATGATGATGTAGTTTAGTTTGACTATATCAAACTAAGAAAGCTTGTGCACAGCAAAGAAACTATCAACAAAATGAAAAGCCAACCTACAGCATGGGATAAAATATTTGCAAACCATATATCTGCTAAGGAGCTAATATCCAAAATATATAAAGTCATGCAACTCAATAGCCAAAAACCCCAAACAATCTGATCAAAAAATGACAGAGGATCTGAACAGAACTTTTTCCAGAGAAGACAACAGATGGTCAACAAGTAGATGGAAAGGTGCTCAACATCAGTAATCATCAGAGAAATACAAATCAAAACCATAATGAGATAACACTTTATACCTGTCAAAATGGCTATCATCAAAATGATAAAAAAATAACAAGTGTTAATGAGGGTGTGGAGAAAAGGGAACCCTTATGCACTGTTGGTGGGAATGTAAATTGGTTTAGCCATTATGAAACATGTAAAGTTTTCTCAAAGAATTAAACTAAACTATATGACCCAGCAATCCACTTCTTGGGTATAAATTAGAAGGAAACAAAATCACTACCTCAGAGATATCTGCACTCCCATGTGCACTGCAGCACTGTTTACAATAACCAAGGCATAGAAACAACCTGTCTTCACTAATGAATGAGTGAATAAAGAATGTGGCATATACATACATATGTATATAAATATACAAATACGCACACACATATAAATTTAAATTGGAGGGGCTTCCCTGGTGGCGCAGTGGTTGAGAATCTGCCTGATAATGCAGGGGACACGGGTTCGAGCCCTGGTCTGGGAGGATCCCACATGCCGCCGAGCCCGTGAGCCACAACTACCGAGCCTGCGCGTCTGGAGCCTGTGCTCGGCAACAAGAGAGGCCGCAATAGTGAGAGGCCCGCGCACCGTGATGAAGAGTGGCCCCCGCTTGCCACAACTAGAGAAAGCCCTCGCACAGAAACGAAGACCCAACACAGCAAAAATAAATTAATTAATTAATGAACTCCTACCCCCAACATCTTCTTTAAAAAAAAAATTTTAATTGGAATATTATTTGACCACACACACAAAAGAAATCCTGCTATTTACAACATTTGAGATGGAACTTAGACCGTTTCTCTCTTAAAGCAAGAGACCTTTCCAACATGCTTAAGAACTACAGTTTTTGCTGAAAGCCCTGTACCTCCAGTAAGTTTAGTTAACCTGGGAAGGGACCCCTTCTGTTACAAGCCACTTGCTCTATTGGCAGAACAGTCATCATCGATTATCTATTTCCTCTGATAGTTTTCTCCTGCTGATCTCCTCTGAAACCATAAATATTTTTAAATGGTATAAAAGTAATTAATGAAAACCTACTTACTGTACAAAAAAAGTATTCAAAGAACGCAGGTAAAGACAAAGACCCCGTTGACCACAACTTACAAAGTCTTCCTTTTAAAATTTTATTCTGCATCTATAGACATAAGTAATCCTAATGCCTTTCTTGCTAATAAACAGTACGATTTTTTTTCTTAGAGTCTTCTCAGAACTTTTAAACTCATTTTTAAGACTTTGAAAAGAAGCTACAGACACCTTAACACCTCTCATCTATCCATCCATTGATTTATTATTATAAAAAATTATTTATTCAGTGGCTCTTTTGTTTGAGACCCTGTGCGGTACACTGAAGATAACACAGTGAATAAAAGAGACATGTTACCTGTCCTTAGGTGCTTACTACCTAATGGAAGAGGTAGGTATAGAATGAGTAATTTATCTGCCCCATAAAATCATCTCAAATTTGAATTTACCAGATCTGCATGTGGATAAGTCTTCCATCCTTATTTATGTTGTTCCTAATTTATCCTACCAGAAATGACCAAATATGAATGCTGAGAGTAAAGTAGCCCAGGTAACATGATTCTTCAAAGCCAGAGGCAAACAAATATAACCATATTTCTTAGTTCATACTGTATAGCATTTTAGTTTTATTGGGGTCTTATTGAAATTAAAATGCCTCCATCTTGAAAAACATCAAACATGGAGTCAGAATAATGGAGTGAACCTTGGAGATTACCTACACCATTTGTCCACTGTGATAATTGTGATAAATCTTCAACATAGATAGTATATGTGTGTATCTCCAGATATAAGGAATTTACAAACGTACAAGGGAATCAGTTCCACTGCTAAATGGATCTTAGTTCCCAAACTGAATGGAAATATATTTCCCTATGACTTCTGTCCATTTTCCCATTTAAATTATTTGAATTCATATAAAATAAACCTACTCTTCTTCTATTAATATTCTTCAGACTCTTAAACATGTCAGGAAGCAATACCACATGAATATGTTCATGCTTTGGCATAGCCAAGGATGACTAAGCGAATACTACTGGCAAATACTACTTGGGTTAAAAGATTTATGAATGGCAAACAAGTCTTGAAAGTTAAAGACAGAGGTATCTCCCCTGTAGACATTTATTTATATTTCAAAAGGTAGTATATCCACGGATCATCACCATCTCTCCAGAGATGGTTTACATTGTTTACATTACAGAGCAAAGCTCTGTATTCACCGCCATCCGCCGTTCCTCCCTCCCTCTCTCCATCCTCCTAGAGTTGAGGAGGAACAGCTGTGCCACGAGCCTCTAAATAAGCCCAGAGATTCATAATTTTGGAGTTCCTGTCCCTATTGTTTGTGCAGGTGACATCTTCTTTCATTACTTTACCCTATGGGGCGTTGGGAGGTAGTGAACTGATTAAAATATTCCGTGAGTAATTAAAAGATTATCTCTGAGCCAGAAACCTCTTATTTCCTGCCAGAATGAAATAAATAAATGCAGATATAACGATTTAGCAAAAGATAGCTATTATTAAGACTTCTTCAGGCCCAACATCAAGCTAATTATCAATCCCCTCAGCGCATTAATAATTGTTCACTATTAATATGCCAGTTTGCCACTGTCTTCCATAAAATAGGCCCCTGGAATAAAACAGTAACTAAGATATAGGAAATTATATTTTAATCTTCTTAATCCAACTTCACATGTTTGTATTAGTACATGAAAAAGGATACAATGCAAAGAAAACCTTTCTCTATGTCTTTGTGTTGAAAAGACATGACATTAGTCTTCCTTAGACCACCTAAATTCACTTGAAAACCTGTCCCCAGCCTTCTGCTAGTCTGACTGTGTATGTCTCCTATTAGATATTCCTTGGCAAGGACTTCCCTAGCGGTCCAGTGGTTAAGACTCTGTGCTTCCAATGCAGGGGGTGCGGGTTCAATCCCTGTTTGGGGCACTAAGATCCCACATGCCACGCGTCACAGCCAAAAAAAAAAAAGAGAGAGAGCAAGAAACATATTCCTTGGCAGTCTTGGAATCCTGCCAGTAGACTGCCGGAAGAGTCCACAGCATTCTGAGTAACAGTAGTGTCTCAGGAGAGTGAAAGTAGGTCCTAACATCTGGTTTCAAGTTGTCTTCAGATATGATCACATAAAATAAACTGAAGTATGAATTAAACTTTTAAGTCAAGTTATCCATTTGTGCAAAGTGAACTCTGTATGCAATAGTGAATGTCATGGGGGGGCAGTATTTAGAACACTTGTCCTATTTAACATAAGGAAAATAAAGTCAAAGTCTGTCTAAAATCTTAGAGTATGTGATATAACTTTGGATTCTCAAAAGCTAAGAATTTAGACAAATATCAAAAGGTTTGGCTAACTACTACATGTAATAATCATTTTTGAGCATAAACTCTTTTGATGTGAACATTTTTATGTCTCCTAGAAACATTTTAAGATGTTTCCTGGTCTTGCACATCAGGTGCTATCTCTTAAACGTTTACAGCTCTGAAGGAGACAATTTACTAAACAGTCATGTGTTGTCTGCAGTAAAGAGAAATTTGAATAAGCAGAAAGCCATCTTTTACTTTTTTTTTTTTTTTTTTTTGCGGTACGCGGGCCTCTCACTGTTGTGGCCTCTCCCGTCGCGGAGCACAGGCTCCGGACGTGCAGGCTCAGCAGCCATGGCTCACGGGCCCAGCCGCTCTGCGGCACGTGGGATCTTCCCGGACCGGGGCACGAACCCGTGTCCCCTGCATTGGCAGGCGGACTCAACCACTGCGCCACCAGGGAAGCCCAGAAAGCCATCCTTTTAAAATAAATTTTCTATTAGAAAAATGTGCTCACTTCTTACATGATCTTTTACTTACCTGACCAATTTGACTTCCCTATTTTCCTTTAAAAGATGCACATTATGTGCTATAAATAACCTAGCCTATAAACTTTCAGAGATATGATTAAATATCTTTTTTAAAGCAGTTATATGAGGCTTCCCTGGTGGCACAGTGGATAAGACTCCACACTCTCAATGCAGGGGAGCCGGGTTTGATCCCTGGTCAGGGAACTAGATCCCACATGCATGCTGCAACTAAGAGTTCCTCATGCCCCAACTAAGAAGCCCTGGAGCTGCACCTAAGGAGGCTGCCTGCTGCAACTAAGACCCGGTGCAACTAAACAAATAAATATATATTTTTAAAAAGCAGTTATAATCCTAGGACTTCTATTTTAACCACTGTCCAAGACAATTTGAAATTTTAAAGTTAATTCTTTTCCTTTAACAAAAATTATCAACAAGGATTAATTCACATAGTTACTACAAAATAAAATGGATCACATGTTTTACGTATAAATAAAGATACTCAAAGCAATGCATCTTTGCTCCTCTTTCCCAAATTTCTCACATCTCTCAAGCCTGGCTTTATTCTAAACAAAGGGAGCAATTTCATTATTTTAACTGGTAATGTCATTCCTCTCAGACTTGCCGCCATTCATTATTTCTATTCTAGTGTTCTTTTTAGAATTTTGCATTTGGGACTGAACAGCTTTCAAAAAGAGAAACGTCGTGTCTGATCAATGGGCTCCTTTCTTTCATGCCCTGGTTTACAGGCTACAAGAGTACTTCATGGGCTTTTACCTAGCAAATGCACTGCTCCTTGCATCTGGCAACAGTCCACACATCAAATGCCAGCAACTCCCAGGTAGCCTTGGATTGTCAGCTAATTTCTGCTACAAATGATTGCTACAGTGGGTTTCTTCCATTAATTATGCTTAAGAACAAGTTCATTGTCAGCACGGTTTTACAAGGAACTTTTTCCAAAGGTTGCTCAGTTGTATTAAAGCCCCTTTGCACTCCGCTGTTACTGAAACCCCGTGGTACTCACCTGGGGAGGCGCTCCGCAGCGGTGCATGTCTCCCGTCTTCCATGGCTGCTGATCCATGTACTGAAGTGACAACGTGGCATAGGAATCCCAGCCTTTCTAAGAACCATCCTGCTTGATTTCTTTTTATTTTTCAAGAGGCGGCACTATGGAGGAAAAATACTGGATGAGATTCTTATTATCACTTTCACTATTACTCTTAACAGTCTCTGAACATTATTCCCTAATATGTGTTTTCCTGAGATGACTCCCCCGACCCAACAGCAACAACAAAAAGCCAACAAAAATAAACAAACAGAAAACAGTGGCTGAGCACTTACATCAGCACTTTTAAGACAGCTCAAATTAGTTTAGCCCTAGCTCAAAAAACACTTCACTGTTTCAGGTTGTTAACCACGAGGTCATAAAATGAAGCATGTTTACTGTCATTTCGCAAAAGTCACTTCTTCCTTTAGGAATTTGGCACTGAAGAATTTCAAAGATACCAGTGTGGGATTGTTATCATGCACCAGCCAAAGCTGTCAGGCCTCATTACCTCCAAGACAAAAATTACAGACTGATGTATTAAACACTTGAATAGAAACACTCAGGGCACCCTCTCTGTTCTGTGGTAATGGGATGACACCAGCAGCCTGCAAGCTGAACTGCAGTCGTTTCCCCTCCCCCTTTGCAACGCAGTGCACAGAAGTGGAGAGATGATAAACATTCAAGTCAAAATCGAATTGCTGGATTTACTGCTAGCAGGACCAGCAGTGCGACTGTTCTGGTGAAGGCAGTGCATTCATTTTCACAAACCCCATTGCAAGGGGTCTGTCAGGAAGCAAACACACTTCTTATCTGGATGAATATTAGCATAGCAGCTCCCAGCCCCAATTTACCTTTTACAAAGGGAACTAGAAGTCAATTTTGAGGGGTTTGTTCTGATTCTATAAAATAAATTGCTTTCAGTGATTACATAAGGATATCGTCCTGGCTGAAGTGGACTGATTTTTTTTTTTTTTTTTTTACTATTTTTAATTTTCTAGTCACTTTTTAAAAATTCACTTTTGTTTCTCTATGAACTTTATACTTCCAGACCTTACAGGTAAATCCTTGAACATATTGTTTATCTCCAAAATGGACTGATGAGGTCACGTTTTAAAATCCATCCCACTGACCGTGATGGTGAACTTTCCCTCCTCCTGCTTATGCAGCTGTCATATACACCTGGCCAATGAAGAACTCAAAATTATTTCTTCCTGCCCGAAGAATTTAAGCTGTGAACTCCAGCCTCACTGCCCTAAATCGTCAATGTTTAAGGTGGACACCTGTGAGATCTAGGCTGGCAAAAGGGAAGTGATGGAGCTTAAATGTACAACAAATAGGTTGGTCTTTCTCTGCACGGTGCACAGAGAATAAGAGCTTTGTCCTGAGCTGGAAGGAGTCATTCTCTTACCTTGACCAGGCAGATGCCTGAGCGGGCCACTCATATTTCCAACCTGGAAATTTCTAAAATTGTCAAACCGTGGAAAACTTGCAAGAAAGCTTAGATCATTTGGGAGAATAAAACAAATGAGGAAGAATGTAAGCTTTGGTGTGAGACTGACCTGGTGGGAATAATGGCTTTACTACTTAACCAGCTGGGTGACCTTGGGCAAGTTTCCTAATCTCAGTTTCCCCTTCCATAATATGGGGAAAAATATGCCTATTTTATAGGGTTGTTGGGAGGAGTAAAACCTATAATGTATGAAAGTCACAGCATGGAATTAGAAAAGAACACAGCATGGTATATTAGAAAAATTTAATGGGTGTTACAGGTTATTATTATTTGATTGCAAATAACTTTTAATTCATCTATTGAATATTTTTATTTGCTAAAATGTTATGAGCTTTATAGTCACAGAATAAAAATCTAGGCTATGCCACCTACTTACAGCAATGTTTTCTAGGATTATTGTCTCCCCCCTCCTCTTTTAAGGTTGATCAATTACATTAAATGCCTGCTCAGCTATGAACAGCTTACAAGTCATAACTGTTAGTCTTTGGGTGAGTATGTGAGATTGAGCTCCCACAGACATGTGGACATAAGTTGCAGCCTTCCTTAACCACCCCTCAACTTCCCCCAGTTGTGAACTGATCAGAATTCAAATAAAATACTTTTTCCACTCATGTTCTAGTCCAATATCTCATTTCTGCTATCATAACACAGTACACATTCACAGTGTAATTTAACCTAATACATTTTTTTCTTAATTGAGCACCTGTGATGGCCAGTGCACCATATGTAAGGGGCTGGAATAGATTATCAGAATATAGCCTCTTCCTTTCAAGAGGGTTCATTCTAGAAGGGTGAAATAAAATGACACCCAAATGACTGAAATAGAAGATGAGATGGCATGTGAGAAAAATAAAAATCCTTAGGAATTATTATATACCAAGGGGATGAGAAACAGCTTCTATGAAATGGCATTTGGCATAAGCCTTGATGTATGCTTAGGCTCTCATTAAATTAGAAAAAATGGGATGGGTTTGGTGGGGGGGGGGAAGAATAGGTACCAAAGAAAGGACAATTCAGGCAGCGGAAAATTTATGTATAGGGAACTGTAGATGTAAATCATATTGTAAAGGATCTTAAATGCTTAAGTAAGATTTGGTCCTGAAATTGTAAGCAATGTTAAATACTAGAAGTGTCTGAACAAGAAATAATTTTTTTTTGCCTTAAAAAGATAAATCTGGTAGCAATGTGAAAGTAATATTGTAATGGAGATTGATGAGATATTAGGACATCAATAGAATTCTATTTCAGGAAATAATTAACAAGGGCCTGAACCATAAGCCCCCAGGTGGTACTACGCAGTTCTCTGGATAAAATATCTATTACAGAACTTTGTTCAGTTAGGTACTTAATTTTGAAGGGGGTGGATGCGTTCATAATAAATAGCCTGGCCATCTCTTCCTTTCACGAATGCTAACTCCTTATCACATTCTCTTTCCCATATACTGATGGAATAGCCTAAGATGGCCACTCTGTCTTACCCTGTCCCTTCAACACAGCACTAGGAGCTGGGCATTGTACCCTCTGCTTTGCATTAGGAGCCGGGCATGGTACCCTCTGCTTTTCTGCACTGCAGAGGAAATGGGGATCAGAGATCAGGCCTATAACTGACTCCATCCCCACAGGCTCTTTTCTGAGCTGTTATTACAGGCTGTGTAAGGCCACAGGCAGCCATGAAATATGTCTCCTTTTCTCTATTCCTGGGAAAATAACCAAAATTTTCTACTTTTATAAAGCACTTTTTCTCCAATGGACTCACAATGTGCTTTTAATAATCCTTTCAATCACCCTCTGAAGGAACATTTTATACAAGAATCATCATGCTGTCTTTACAGATTGGGAAAACTGAGCAGAGAGATTGAGTGTCTTGCCTGAGGCCATGTAGCAAGTTTATTTTAGAGCCAGGAATAATCATCTTTACTGTTTCTCCAATGCCTTAGCACAAGGCTGCATCATTGTGAGTACACTCCTTGTGAACTGTGTCAAAGGCAGTAAGTATTAATGATATGCGCGTTCTACATGCTGATAAATATAACCAATATTATGACTGTCATAGATGAAAACCAACATCCCTAAGAGGAAAATCACTCGGTTGTACTCCTATCTCTCCCTTTTCCTCATATATATCTTATTTATAAACTTCTTATTTAATCTATACTCAGCCTTTAAGTTTTTACTTATTTTATCCAATTCCTCACCAAAGCTAAAGTCTGCACAGTTTAAGATCCTACCCAATGGAACAGCATGCTTCTCAGAATCACATAATATACTTTTTCTTACCTTGTGGTTCTCATAATAAAAAAGGACAAAAAATGTTGTAAGCCCCAGATATATTATTTAATGAATTTGGTAGTTATATTAGTTAGAGAGGCTCTAGATCATAAGTAACAGGATACCCAACTACCAGGAATATAAACCATGAATTGTTTGTTCAATAAGAAGTGTGGACGTAGGTGGTCTCTGGATTGATTTAGCAACATAATGATGTCATCACGTACTCAGGCTCCTGGACTGCAGCCTTTTCCATAATGACTCTTCTTATTACCTTATTGTGGTAAGAGGGCTGCTTTGATCAGGCAGCAAATCCTTGTTCAAAAAGGGAAGAAGTGGTAAGTGGTAGTACCAGCAACCATCAGGTATCTATCTCCTTCATCAGGAAATAAGAATCTTTACCAGAAGCTTTCTAGAGGAATTTTTTTTCTGTCTCATTGACTAGACCTAGATCATGAGGCCATCTCTAGCTTAAAGAAAAGCTGGAAAAAGATTAACTTGGTTTTACAAACAAGAGGAAGAAAGAAAAATGGGGATGGAAACCAGGTGTCAACCACAATTCTTATGTCAATGGAGATTTGTAAAACAGTATACAAGTTCTTGACTTTATTTTTGTAAAGTTACTTTTTGGGTAAAACAAAATAATAATCAGAAAGAAATCAGAGAAATGAAGGAAGTAAGGGTAATGGAGAAATGCTGAAGTGAAATGACTTAACGAGAGACAGAGAGAAATTTGATGTAATTGGAAAAGCTAAAAGGTGTCTTTTATGAGAACAATTCTGATACGCTTTTGAAATATTCTGTGAAAATCACACAGAGAAATGGGGCATGTAATTCAGCTTATCTGAGCTCACAATTTGAGCTCTTAAATTTTTACTCCTCCTTTAATAATAATGTCATGGCCAGGATCATTTTTTTTTAATTGGAGTATAATTGCTTCACAATGTTGTGTTAGTTTCTGCTGTACAATGAAGTGAATCAGCTATATGTATACATATATCTCCTCCCTCTTGGACTTCCCTCCCACCCACCCCCATCCCACCCATCTAGGTCATCACAGAGCACCGAGCTGAGCTTTCTGTGCTATGCAGCAGGTTCCCACCAGCTATCAGATAGTTTCATGTGGTATTACTTATACCCTTTCCATAGAATAACCCTTAACTTGTCAATCATTCAGGAAAACATTGGAAATGAATATAGAAAAGCTCACTTAATTTTCTTGTTTACAATATCTGCTTCAAGTATACCTAAGAGGTTCTTGATATCTAGGCATGACTGGGGCCTCAGCAGAAAATTGAGTTTTCTGCCTACAGACCCTAGGAGTCAAGAATTTTCCCCTGGGTGGCCCTAGCTCAAGGACTGACCAATTCATCAGCATTCAACAAAACTCCAATTGGCAACAGTGCAAGGCATAGCAAGAAAGCATTTTAAATGGCACCTCAGAGTTGATAATGTAATAATTTCCAATTGCTACTGCCACTCTGCTGTATGTATTTTAAGTAAAAGTAGCTTATTTTTCAGCCATGTCCTTTAGCAAGTCAATCGAGAGTGGCACCAGGTTATAAATTTAATAGATAAAATAAGTAATGTTGTCCATTGTGATGTCTTGATGCCAGGCACAAAAAATGCTCTTTCTCATTTTCCTAAGGTCCAGTAAGTGCTAAGTGTTCTCCCTGGTAGGGAGAAATTGGGCTGAACTGCTGATCCTCTCAGCTGTTTGTATCTACTCCTCTGATCATCAGCAACAAGGTAACAAACCTGTATGGATCAATTCTAATGTGTCACATCCCGTACTAAGTACTTTATGTGTCTCTTATTCCTCACAATAATGAAGGTTAAAGATACCAGGTAACTTGTCTACAAATAATCCATCTTGTCATTTGTCACAAGGGCTAGCTTTAAGATCAGTTATGTAATCAGTCTATTTCTACCAAAGCCACTCTACTGCATACCAATACTCTATAAGAAAGCTTTCTTTCTGTATTCTAGCCTTCTAGGGACACTAGAACCCTCTCAATCCAGAAGACAAAGGCCCATCTAATTTAAGAATATGTTTCAGATAGTATAAGGCTTTTGCCATAGTGCAGATTCCTAATAAAGCGTTATTCAGTTGAAATGCACTCTTTAGCTGCTTGTGTATCTTTTTAAATCTTCCAACAAGCCTGGTCTTCTTAAAATAATAATGAATGCAGAGGAATGGAGGGACAGGGGCAGTTCAAGTCACTGTCACCAGGAAGCCTTACAGACTGTCTGCCATGAGGTATATTCTCTAACAATGCAGACCCATGGTTATGGGAAACCAAGTGAAGTCAAACAGTTCATAGCTTAATTGCCTCCTAAGTTTTTATAGCACCAAGAAAAGGCTTGACCCTACCAAGCAAGCTGGCAGGAAAATATGTCTTCTGAAAACCTTCTGACCTTGAAGCACTCATCTCAGAAAATTTCTTCCACCCATAGGCAGACATGTTTATCTATCATCCTGTGTGTGAAAGAAAATGAATCTATGAAGACAAGTTTCACTAAAAGAATTATAGATTTAAAAAAAACCTCACAAAATACTTGGGTGCATTTGCAGCCCATTTCTTATTTCCAAAGGAATCTCATGGGAAAAGCCGTAGAAAATGCCACAGTGATAGTATTTCCAGGGCTTAATTCCCTAGCTATCTATACCTCCAAAGGATATGTGGCTTCTAAGTAATATCTGAGTGCCAAACAGCAATTAATATTCATTTTCAAAACAGTATAAAAGTTTCAACAAATAATGGCTCAGGTTTATCAAAATAATATTAACTTATTAAGGTACCCATTCATTATTTTTATGAGATTTTGTATCTCTTGTTCTTCACCTTTAAAAAATACTTTTAAAAAATGCCATGTCCCTGTGTACCCACACACATACACTCACACATATAGGTATCTATTTAGCTAAAAGAGCAATATTTTGGAAGTCCTAGTTGTGCTACTTCCGGTGATATGATGTCTTGCAGTCACATTTTACCTGATTCGACTGCTTCTCCTCTTATGTAAAACTGAGAGAGCAGTACTGTCTACATTTAATTGTCATTATTCGAGGTAGATATGTTCTATACAGTTGCCACAAACACTAAAGGAGCAAATACTGTACCAATGCTCCTAGTGAAAATACAGGGTTTGGTTGCTGTGAGTCTGGTCACACTTCCATCAACCAATGAATATTAAACTTTTTTATGTTTGTTTCTGTTTAAAGATACCTGATTTAATATACACTGATGATTCATCGACTTTGAACTTATGGACAACAACACTCTAATGCCTGAGTGAAGCTTTTCTAACACATATTTTTCTCCATAAGGCACATCACAACCTTCTTGTAGTTAGGAATAGTAGACAGCACTGTGCTTGTTTTCCATATGAAACAGCAAAATCACCAACTAAAAGCACAAAGGTGTGAAACACATGATACAAAATGAAATAGACCTCAAAAGGGACATGTTTCCATCTGAGAGCCAAAACCAGAAGGCAGGGCGTAGTCTTGATCAGCCTCAGCTGGGAATGGTAGGCTGGGGCAACTAAAATTTTTACCACTACATGAATGTCTGTGAATGGCCTTCAGAGTGCTAAGAGTATTAACTTTGGGGTTGCAAATAAATTTTAGCAAGTAGGTGAATGTGCAAACACAGAATTGGCTAATAATGAGGATTAACTATACTTGGGAATGTTAAAAATCAAATTCTACTTTCCTTAGGTATAAGTCTTTAGATTAAATAGAAGTCCTGGAAGTTATCTGTCATTAACATGCCAAAGGTGTGTAGACCTCCTGCTCTAATTTTTGCATGATCCTAGGTCTCAGAAGATGAAGAGGGCTAACAGGCACGTGAAAAGATGCTCAACATCACTAATTATTATAGAAATGCAAATCAAAACGACAATGAGATATCACTTCACACCTATCAGAATGACCATCATCAAAAATTCTACAAATAACAAATGTTGGCAAGGATGTGGAGAAAAGGAAACCCTCCTACACTGTTGATGGGAATGTAAATTGGTACAGCCACTGTGGAGAACTGTATGGAGGTTCCTTAAAAAACTAAAAATAGACCTACCATATGATCCAGCAATCCTACTCCAGGGCATATATCTGTAGAAAACCATAATTCTAAAAGATACAGGCACCCCAATGTTTATTGCTGCACTATTCACAATAGCCAAGACATGGAAGCAACCTAAATGTCCATCGACAGATGAATAAAGATGTGAGAGATATATATATATATACATACACACACACACACGCACGCAAATGGAATATTACTCAGCCATAAAAAAGAAATAATGCCATTTGCAGCAACATGGATGGACCTACAAATTACCATACTAAGTGAAATAAGCCAGAGAAAGACAAATATCATATGATATCGCTTATATGTGGAATCTAAAAAAAAAGAAAACGACACAAATGAACTTATTTACAAAACAGAAACAGATCCACAGACATAGAAAACAAACTTATGGTTACCAAAGGGGAAAGGAGGGGGGATAAATTAGGGGCTTGAGATTAACAGATACACAATAATATATATAAAATATATAACCAACAAGGACCTACTGTATAGCACAGGGAACTATACTCAATATTGTGTAATAACCTATAAGGGAAATGAATCTGAAAAAGATTTTTTATATATATATATATATATATATATATATATATATATATATATATAGGAAAAAAACGAATCACTTTGTGGTACACCTGAATCTAACACAACATTGTAAGTCAACTATACTTCAATAAAAAAAAATACCGAATCACTATGCTGTATACCTGAAACTAATATAATATTGTAAATCAACTATACTTCAATTTTAAAAAATGAATATGAAGAGAAGGCAGGCTCCAACAAAGACTGATGAAGATGCTGATTTGCAAGGGTCCAAGGAGCCAAAGCTAGAACAAAAAGGCTGATTCTGAATTGTTTATGTCATGTTGGTTCTAAATGACTTTCATTCATTTATTCAGCAAACAATTTAATATCATAGGAAATTTGTCAGGCAGCAGGTACAAAAAAAGAATACAATACAGCCACTCCCTTCCGACACTGTTCTCAGCTTCTTGGGGAATGTACATAGGCCAGACTTTTGTAGCTCTGTCTGCTCACGCAGGAAATGGAAATGCAGGCTTGTATTTGCTTCCATGTTTATCTTCTCAGACTAGTCTGTACTCCTGGACAGATCACACAGGGAAAGTGGGGTGAAGATTAAAGCCAAACAATGAGTATCCCTCCTCCCCTGAGGATTAGTAGAGGCTGAAACGCATGTGAGAGCAAGAGAGAAATTGTCAAGAGTATATTCGTGTTACCCCATTATTACTGATGATGGGAACAAAGTTACATCATTATAAGTCACTAGGTTCATGTTTGTTTTCTTTGAATGAATAATCATTTTGAAGAAGCACCACAGAATGACTTTTAGAAGGCTAATGTTTTTTATGACATGCTGAAAATGGCTGGCATGTGCTCTCCCCTGTAGTTTAAGGATTTCAGACCATCAATACAACCAGATAACAAAGCATTTATCATACCTCTGCTAACAGAAAGTAAGTTGAAATTCAACACTGCTACAAATAATTTATATTCCTAGAACTGAATTTTTAATGTATAAAATTAAGAAACAGCAACACAAGTTCATTTGTAGATGATCTGAGTCTGAACGTACTGCATTGAAAGTGATTCACATCTTCTCAAACTCGCATTGTCAATGGTGGTAGCATCATCAATCATTCCAGTCAGTATGTGACAGAAAAGAGTTTTAAATCATATCTTAAAGTCAGTTTTTCATCATCCTTTTCTTAATCCTAACTATCCAGTTCTCAAGAGTTGGATATTGTGCATAGTTTTATCCTTATTTTAACTGTGTTCTATTTTAACTGGTTTTAGGACATTCATTGTAATCTATCATTAATTTCATCTTTTCTTCTTGATAATATAAAAAAAGCGAACTGGTAACAGAGAAAGTAAGTGTCCCATTTCTTCTCATGTTAAGAGAGTGCCGGCACATTTGTAGGTTCTCTGCACATGGGAATAGCATTTCTCACTTTGGTAAATATTCAAATTCTGAGGAGAAGAGTTCAAATCAGAAATCATGTGACTATAGCTTTATCATGGCAATATCGTTAGCACATGTTCACCTATACACCATTCAGTATGTAAGCATTTATTGAGGGTCTGCTACTTTCTAGGTACTGTGCTGAAATAATGCTGCTATTAGGAAACCACTGGACTACATTACCTAATTTGAATAGATACCAGGTGGAGTTTCATCTTGTGTTCAATGATTAATACTGCCACATATACCTCACCTAAAATGAAAGAATGGAAAGTCACATTTTGAGTGCTGACTATATGTTGGACACCATATCAGAAGTTTTTACAAGTGATCTCATTTAATCCTCATATTAACCATGAAAGGAAGGTCATCCAAACTTCACTGATGAAGAAGGTAAGTCTCAAAGAGAATCAACACATTTGACCAGTGACATGCAAGTTTACAGTGGTGGAGCTGGAAATGAAATCCAGTTTAATCTGAACTCTACTCCATTCCACTCTTCTTTGGTCTTTGGAGTTATGAAGACTTCCCTATCTTCAGGAATCCACTAAAGCAGATACCCTTAAGGGGACCATACCCCACGTTCCTACCAAGGAGGGGATGCCTTCATTTTCAGTCAGTGCTTCAAGAAGAATCCGCTGTCACCTGTATGCTAGAATAAAAGCCAAGAATGGCATCATAGCTGGATGACAGATCAAGGGCCTAAGGTAAAGAAAATTTAAAGTTCTCTTATTTCCACTGTTACCAAAGGCCAGCCTGGTCTATAATTCTTCTTTCCTGATATTTTCTTACAGTGGATTTACCAGAAACAGATACATTGATGAGCTATATAAACCTATAAAATTCCTGAGGAAAAAAATGGTGTTTGCCCCCTTTTGGAATACTGACATACCTAACTCCCAAAGTCCCTGGGAAATAATAGGTGATCGTATTTCTCACGTGCTTATATCTCTTTTGTTTCATTGATTGCAAATGGCTTTGAGTCTAGACTCCCTAATGAATTCTCCAAGTGTTTTTCTTCTGTGTAAAACATGAAACTGTCAAGCGTACAGGACTACACAGTTCACTGAAGTCATTGATTCCTGCATTTATTTCTTCCAGATTTCAAATCTATTTTTCATGCTGCTTGTCATATAGGGTTGACATGTGTCACAAGATGCTACTGAAGTGATGCATAACCATCAGACAAAATTTTCAAAGAAGAGTACATTTTAAATGCCTCTCTGTTTAGTTTGATGTACTCAGAAAATGGCCAAAAAATCAACATTTGTGGGAGTAATATAAAGAAAACAAAGGTATTTCTAATTCAGACCCAGAAAAGCTAATAAATAACAAAAATCAGAAAGAGAGAGTTTCCAGCTGACTTTAAATGCATTTATTAAAATATCATTGAAAGGGTTGGTTGCTAATATCCTTTCAACTCTCTTCTTGATATCTTACAGTCTTGGATTTCGGTCCCCTCGGATTCTTATTTAATTGTGGTGCTGATTTTCTCTGAGCTATTGGGAGATCCCTTCATTTACTAAGGATCCATTTTTCTCATCTTTTAAATCTTGCTTGTCCTCTGGAAATTATTATCAGCCAAAGGAAATTAGAACAGGAAGAAGAAAGTCATTTTTATCCAATAGCACAACATTTATTCACATATTTCTGTATTGAGTACATATATATATATTCTACATATATAGATAAAACAATATTACTGAGTTATATCAACAGAATAATGTTGGTACAAGGTAAGTGGCAGGTCTTGCCACAGCGTGGTGACCCATGGTCTGGGTAAAAAATCTAGATAGACTACAGATCAAGAGAGCTAAGTCACCATCTCCGCTGCACTGTGGAGGTGCATAAAGTAAAAATAAAGATTCATCACGCCACACTGCCTTCTCTATCCTAACACACACAGATGCACATACATACTATTATCTGGACTCATGTCTCATACAGAAGCAGAGATAAAATGCTGGCACAGTCTTCTCCTTGGGCAAATTTCTTTGTGCAGAGTGGGCATGGTGAAACAAGGAAATGATGGGTTAAATATTAATAAGGTGGAAAAATATAGCATTCCTTCTAACAACACCTTAGACGTTACTTTTCTATACTAATAGGAGTGTTCCTACTTGACACCTGGCTTTGAGTTATTCGGAAAGACAGCTGTGAAATTCATTCATCCCATGTGGCTTACGTGGCTGTGTATTCAGTTCCTTCTAATCTCTTCTGTCTCAACTCTTGCCACTTGCCCTCGTTACTTCTGCTACACAATTACTAATTTCTGCTACATAATTACACTATTATGTTGAGCTATATGAAATTGCCAATATTGAAACTTTTAGACTATAAAAATAGCAATTTGATGTTCCAGCCCATAATTCCATTTAGCCACCTCACCACATCACCTCTCTCTGGACCCTAGTCTTTGCTTGGGTTAGCTTTTCTTCACTTGCCTTCCCATACTCAGTCCCTTCCTACATCTTCTTGGCTAACTCTGATTCATTCTTTAGGTCTCTGCTTCTAAGCCTCTTTCTCTAGCAAACTTTTCACTAAAAAAAAATGGGTTCTGTGCTCTTCCTAATCAGAAAAAATATATATATAGGATTCCACCTTTGCTGTTCTCATATATAGCTATCTACAGCATCCACTGTTTGGAACATAGCCCCATTGAATCCCTCTATCTGCTTTATTATTCTGTTGCTGATGACTTACCCCATGCTAGAAATACTTGCACAGGTTGGGGATTTTTTCATTCTTCATGGTAATTAAAGTTTATTTCGATGGCATTACCTTCCTCAGCCAGATAAACAATCACAACTACCTGCTGCAAATGTGTTATTCTCCAAATTGGATAAATTTCCCAACCTCTAGACTTTCTGCTCAAAACTAGCAGAAACAGTTTCTGTTAAAGTCATAGGGAAAGCTATATTTTTCACCTTATTAGTCACCAGTACAAGTCCAGATGCTGCCAGTCCCTAATCTGATTTTTATTGATATGGATTGAATATCTTCAGACGCTAGGATGATTCAGAAAAACAGTCCCACAAGATGCTATTATAGATCGAAATATTATTCCTACTGTTGCCTGAGCTTGAATTCTTTGAAGTGGATAAAACTCTCCTAACTAGGCAAAAATCCTTTGCTGATTTTTAAGGGGCATTTCTAATACATTCCCAGTAGATCGACAGTAGTATAGACATGACATTTTACTTTTATTTTCAGGAAAAGGGGTCACCATAGGAGGATAGCGATTATAGATGTAGAAGAAAAAGACAACCTAAAGGTCTTCTTCTAAGAAAATATATCTTGAGATGAACTTTTAATCTAATTACTATCAGACTAGGGCTATATAGCATGAAGCAAAGATACAGGGCAATACTGAAATCTGGACAATAAAACAATTTGGACTACTAAAAAAGCAGTCACACTTCAGGTTATTTAAACTAATCCCTTAATATTTAGGGTAAAAGAGCCACTAAATTTAGTGCAGTTATAAACAAAATTTAGTGCCCAGAAAAAACTAAAATTTCACCTATATAGAAACATAACCTTTCCCTGAAATATATTGATAGACATACCAAAATTACAAAGAAATGAGTTCTAGGACTACATGTTTCACATCAAAATCAAACCTGATTAAAGTAAAGTGTACTCATTTATTTCATTCAACAACTATCAATGTTAATCAAGTACCTACCACCATACTGGGCACTGAGAAGACAAGGGCAATGAATAGAAACTGATGCACAGAAGTGTTTGGTCTAGTAGGGAGTAAGAATAAGCAAACAAAAAGGAGAACGTAACTAACAAGTACCATAATCCATCACTCCACCCATTGTGAAATGGCAAGAATCTAGAAGGACACATTTCTGTAGGACCTCAGCAGACCACACAAATTCACAGCATAGTCTTAAATCATCCATCACATTGATTCGCTTCCACCAACCAACATATTTCACCAATAGGCAAAGGGTTAAGAAACCCATCTCAACCACAATATTTGGCCAGACCACAGAGTTCAGGTTTTTGTTAGCTGTTGTTGTTCAATGGCTTCTGATTAATTATCTACAGAGAGGCACCAGCAGTAGATAAATGTTACTGAGGTTTATGCTCAGAATCATTTTTCCATGCCTTGACTTTCTGAAGGTTCATGGCAGTTTCCTTTCTGTCTAACCCCAACTCCTCCCCCACACACTTCAAAGAGCTTAAAATTAAAAGGCCTTTCACGCGGTGGTGAATTATAACAGTAATGATCAGAATCACCTGACTATCCCGAAGAGCTAATTAAAAAGGATTATTGTATTATAATATAATAAAAGAAAGCAGCATGCAGAGGGAAATGAATAGGGAACTTCTAGGTATACATTTTAACCAAAGACAAGATTGATTCCTTTTTCTTCCTGGAACTAAAGCTCTTGAGATAGACTTAATTCTTATACAGAAAAACCCAGGCTGAGAAAGAGATTTCTTAAATCAGGAGGGAACTTTTGCCAGGTGGCCTTTGAACTTGTAGAGCTGAACCTATCAATGGAGTCAATTCCATTGTACCTTCAAAGTAGATATGGTTAGTTTTTCAATTTAAAGTGAGCACTTACGTTTAATACCAAGTGCCACCAGTAATGTAGAATGGGATTATGCCCAAAAGGTGAAATAAGACCTTCTAAATCTCATACACTTTGAGGTTGAAAACTTATTTGTGTCATCTACTGCACATTTTTTAGGGGGGTGTGTGTGTATTTTATCTTTTGCTAAGAAGTAAAAATATGTAAGTTCATAACCTGGAGAAGAGACAATACCCTTACCAACAGTGCCAACATGAAATAAGATTTCGCGTGTCAGATGATCCTGGCTGATGTGCTAAGTTGTTACACTTCGAAAATCCATGACATGGACTTCCTCTCTGGCCAAGATGGATTAAGAGGAACCATATTTACCTTCCTGACTAAAACAACTAAAAATCTAGACTAAATAGTTAAAAGATTAGTTTTTAGACATTAGCCATCAAGCAGTGCAGAACTGTGGTTCCTGAGGGAACAAAACAAACAAGGTGAGCCCTGAGATTAGCCCAGCTTACCTTCTTGAAAAAGTTAGCTAAAGCACCTGGAAGGGTACCAGATAATCAGCCTGACTGTCTCACTTAAATGAGGAGACAGAGCTGGGGGTCCAAGGGAAACCAGGTGGCTTTGAAGAGCAGAGGACTCAAAGGCAAGGAGATGCACAAATAGTAAACTCCAAAGATCTACACAGCTCCCAAACCAGTCTTAGTACTGACTAACTCATGAGTGTAAGAAAACGACTTGAGGCCAGGATTAGGGGAAATAACCCTCAGAGTTTACACAGGGCTGGAAATAATTTGTATTGCCACCAGCCAGAATGACAAAAATTCTTGTAATTCACAAGATATCAGGTAGAGTACTCAGAGTGGGCTACAGAGTGCCTCATTAGTGGGGAAAAACACCTAACAAATCTGAAAAGACCTGGTCCCACCTAACAAATCTGAGAAGACCTAAAAGGATCAAGAGATTTAATGATGTCTTAGAACAAAGCCTTAGAATATTTAGAGGAATACAAAAATATCCATCACCTAATAAGGAAAACTTCAGTTTTGGTTGATACCCAAAGTATCCAATCAAAAATTACTCAGCATGCAAAGAAGCTAGAGAATACAGCCCAGAGCAAGGAGGAAAATAAACTGATAGAAACAGATGCTGAAATCACACAAATGATAGAATCTTTAGACAAGGACATCAAACCACTTATTAAACAGCCATTTGAATTATATTACATATATTCTAGAAGGTAGAAGGAGAATTGAGCATGTTAAGTAGAGGCATACACCCAAATCAAACTTCCGATAATGAGAACTATAGTATCTGAGAGGAAAAACACATGGGGTGGGATTAGCAGCAGATTTAAACAATCTTCTGCACTGTTTATCTAAAGACATAGGAATAGATACTATTCCAAATGAAATACAAATTGGAAAAAAAGAAAGAGTATAAAAAAAAGGACTAGAGCCTCAGTGAGCTAGGAGACAACTTCAGGCTTTCAGTATACATGCAATTGGAGTTTGCAAAGGAGAAGAGAAAAAGCAGAAGAGAAAAAATATTTGAAGAAATAATAGCCAAAAATGTTCCTAATTTTATATAAACTGTAAACCAACTGCTCCAAAAATTTCAATAAACCCCTAGTACTAGAAACATGAAGAAAACTAGCTATTCAAGGGTAAAATAATAAAATTGCTTAAAAAGTGACCATGAGAAAATCTTAAAAGCACACAGTTTGTACAGAGGAACAAAGAATGATAGTATGCTTTTCATTTGCAGCAATGCAATCCAAAATGCAGTGGAGCAGTATCTATAAAGTGGGAAGAAAAAATCTATCATCCTAGTATTCTACACATAGTCAAATTATTTTTCAAAAATGAAAGAGAAATAATGACTTTTCCAGACATCAAAGTGTTGAAAGAAATCTTCACGGGCAGATCTGCAGTGCAACTAATGTTAAAGGAAGCCCTTCAGACTGAAAGAAATTATACCAAACCGAAATACAGATCTATGCAAAGGAATGAAGAATACTTTAAGGAGATGAACGTTCTGAATCGTGTAAAAGGATACTAAAAATTGAGACACCAATACAATAGATACTAAATCACTAGATTTCCATGTGCAACATTTATAATGCAAACGGTCAAGGGCTACTTTTGTGACTCTTGCACCCTCAGCCAGTTAGGACATGAAAAGTGGTCAGTGACTTAGGAGAATGAACTTGCTGCAGACCCTTCTGAGAGAGATTTTTGCCACATAGGTCCCCACCACCTCCTTTGGTAGGGAACATGGAGTACTTTCCATTGTTCCTCAAGCCCGGGGAAAGGAGGTGTCTGGAAACACTTGGAGAGTTTGGAGTTGGATTCATGGAGGATTTGTCCCTAACTCACACTTGATAAACATCGGCGAACACTGCAGAATAGAGTTCGTATAGTTTGTCCTGACTCCCAAGTTTCTCAAGCAAGGGTAATGTGGATGTTTCCTAGGGTAAGCATGAACTCCAAGGAAGAGGGCCAGTATGACCAGATCTTGGGTGCTGTTCTACAGAACCACCTATAGAATTGGATGTTCTACAGAACAACCAGTAGCAAGTATGTGGAAGCAGAAGTGAACACCAGATTCCAGAAAAAGGTGTTGCAAGCAACTGTCTGGAAGAGAGAGGCATCTGCCCAGGCTGAGAACTGCAGAAAAGTAATCTGCAGGGCAGCAGTGGGAATTCATGAAAGTGCCCCAGTGTCATCCTTAACCATTTGCTAAACTAAAAGAATGCAAAATCCCTCAGCCAAGAATCACCCTATCCTTTTTCTCTCTCATCAACTTTCTCCATCTGCTATAATTTTATGAGGACACAAAACAAAAGCTACCAAGTGGGGCAGGAGTTGTGTGGAGAGAAAAAGCAAAAATCAACCACACTTCTTCCTGGAAGGAAGAAAGCCACTGGCTACACATCAAAACACAGGAAGGGTAAGAAGATGTACCTTTGAATAAGATTGTGTTGCACTCCCTAAAATATCAAAAAATACCCTTTTTTAAAAAAACAGTAAAGCTAAGTTTATTAAGGGGGAAAATTAGGCTTTTCATCCTTTTTTAAATGTTATTTTGAAATCTGTTGAGTTTTAAAATACATATATCTATTTGTAGGTATACGGACAATTTTTAGAGGTACATAGCAGGAAATGCTAAGTGGCTACTTCCAGAGAAAAAGAAAAGCATTGGGGATAGAGAAGAATCTTCCTTGTATATATAACATCGTGTTTGAGCCTTTTTCTTTCCTTACCATGCGGCATTGTGGCCTTCCTGCCGTTCCCTCCTTCCTGCCAAGAGAACCCTGATTTTGTTCAGGACAGCGGTGTGTCCAGCCCCAAGTGATGGATTTCAAATGTACATTAGTCATAACAGTTATGTCATGACTACATATTTGGCAAGGAGTCATGACAATTATGTTCCCTGATTTCCCAGCCCCCTTGAAATGAGGGGGAGCACGCAATTTACTTCTACAAAAAAATCATCTATAAGTAGACTACATGGCACAGCCTTTTCCCTTTCTCCTCTCTTCTTGCCATAAATGCCTAACTGCTGACTGGAGCTGGAGCACACATATTACCGTACTGAGAAAGGACAAAAGAATCAGACACTCTGATCCTTACATTGTGGAACCGGAAAATCAAAGCCAGAACCTCCTGACCTCTTGTTATCTAAGATCACAAATACGTGCCTACCAGCTTCAGCAGATCACTTGAAAGATTGTTAGAAATGCAGAAGCTCAGGCCTCACCCCAGAACTACTGAATCTGAAACAGCATGTTATTGACAAGATTCTAGGTGATTCATGGACACGTCAGAGTATGAGAATCACTGCTCCACAAAAAAAAAACCCCGTTTGATTAAGTTGTTCTCAGGTATAATGTTAACTGGAGCTGAAATTATTTTAATCATATGTATGTTTTGCATTCTCAATTTTTTTAAAAAACTACTTTAAAATATAAACGTGTGGTATAATAAAAAAAATTTACGTACACTTTAAAAAATGTTAAGGGCCATTTTTTATTTCCTTTTAGCATAGGTACTGAAGAGTAAAAAACTAGTAACGATAAATGAGGTTTCTAGTCCTTTCAGGACGAAAAATAACTTCAAATTAATTTCAAACACTGAAGTTTTAATCTGTGGAACATCCTGTATAAAAGCTGTGGCTTAATATTAAAAAGGCTTCAATAATGAGATGATATAGATTTACAGATATAATCACTTTTTAAAATTTTATCAAATTGTTCTTATTTACTCTAGATTTGAATTTTATCAAATATAAGCTGTGCAATAATTCTATCCAAGTAGGCTCTTTGTATATACAATTGATTTTTTTTTTTTTTTTTTGGCTAGTGTTTAAACCCTTGATGCTAACTAAAATGCACAGACTGAAATCACCAGCATTTGGTAAAAACAAGCTCCCACCACTAGCATTTTCCATTCTGCTCACTGTTCAATAGAACCGCTTATGTATCCTGGCTCTGCTGTAAAGAAATTTGGTGCTCAAATCCAGGATTGATTCCACTGCAACAGGATTGTCAGCTACAGAATTCTGTAAAATTTTCTTTCCTTCTACATTTATTTAACTCAAAGATTTGAAGTCTCAGTTGCCAAAAGTTTTACACTAACAAAAATTTCACAGGATAACTAAGAGACTCAGAAAGAGGTGACTGAATCAATCATTTTCATGCCCGGATTCTGAACATATCTGTAGAACAGAAAATGAATCTATCTGATAAACCAAAAGGCTATACAGTGTAGTCTAAAAATACATTTTATACACGTGCATGCAAGGCTGAAGTGGAACAAGTCTGGGGGAAGAAACCTTATACGTGTAATCTCCATCAAATAGGTAATAGCATCACTGCCACTGTGGTTTCATCACCACATTTTATGTAAAGATGAGAGGAAAAGGATATTAAAGTAACTATACCTTTGGTTTCACATTGACACTGAAAATATCAGAATGATTAGAACTTCATAAAAATCCCATCAAACTGATCATGCATTGAAAGTGTTCTTTTTTATTTAATATATGACTACCTTCAATACCCACCTCTAGCAGCTATTTTTCAATAACCAAAGTCTGAAGGACATTGTACATCTTGCAGCACTCTAATTTTCTCTATTGTTCGCATGTGTATACCTGTGTCTCCTATTTGACTATGAGCCCCATCCCTAGGACCTTCCTAGCGTGACCTCACTCATTTCTTGCTCTCACAGAAGTACAGTTGCTCTGCTGTGCCTACTGTTCCATTTTATCCATGGATGCCCAAGAATTCTCTTGTTTGCTTCTGAGAGACTAGTTTTGTTAGGCAGGAAGTTAGCCGTGAGCAACAAGAGGCGGCCCTGTCAGCTGAACTGTCCAATAGCCACCTAATCCCGCCAAACTATTTGCCAAACACGCCCCCCATCAGTACTCCAAAATGGTCAGGGGACCGGAAAAGTCCCCCATTGGCGGACTGGAGGGACCTTCCCCACTCTGGCACATGCGCAACCTCACGCTACCCTGTCCTTAGATAACCTTTGGCGGCTATTGGGCTCATGAAATGTTCATAAATATTCTATGTATACATATATCTAATTATAACAGACTGAATTATGGGAAGGACATGCGCAGCAGAGCCTCTCATTATATAACCTGCAGCCGTCCATTAAGACTGTCAATCAACGAACTCCTGGATTATGCAAAAACCTTGCCTTAAAAACTCTACACCCCAGCCCTCTGAGACCATTGCCTTCCTTGGCCTGGCCCACCTCTCTCTGGCCCACCTCTCTGTTCTCTCCTTATTTTCAATAAACTCTCTTGCAAAGTGTAAGACCTCAGATTCTTCTTTGCGTCCTTACCAAGAATCGAGGCTCACGGGAGGAGGACTCTCCAGACCCTCCTATGCTAACAGTTTTAAAGGTGAAGGTCAGGGCTGAAATGATAAAGTTGCCCTGGGGCTAAGTGGAATTAAAATAGAAGGCCTTGGATTTCTGCCTGCTAATAATTAGCTGAAAGATTGAGCTTGGTACTCTTAGTAAAGTGAGGGTTTTGGTCTAGATTCGAAGATCTTTAACCTTCTGAGCCCTGTGCTGCCGGCTTCCTCCCCCAGCCTCCCAGCTCTCGTTGCCATACGCAGGGCTGAGAAAAGGTTCGATGGGGCTACTCGGGGTACATGTTTCATAACATTCAAAATCCAGTTGCAAAGTCCTTTCTAACATGATTTTTTTTTTTTTAGCTATAAGTAAGAGGTAGAAGCCTACACACACATTTTAATGAATAGATGCCAAATTGTCATACCTTTAAGCAATGCTCCAATTCAAAAACAGTTTTCTCCTCCAAGATTAGTTACTGCTGTCTGACACTATTACCCACTGAAATGTTTTATAAGCCCACAATACCAAGAGTTTCAAAAAGTGTCACATACAAGCAATGCCTATTACTGAAAGTAGGAATATGACAATTGAATATAATGACAAGGGGGAAGCTACCCCCGCCCCGCCGGGGCGGGTTTTACGTGGCCCAGCTTGCACTTCTGCAGGGCATGTTGACAGCTGGCCCTGACCTTGACAGGACTACCCAGGACATCTTTCTTTTAGGTTAAGGTTGCTTTTTAAATGCTTTGGAACCTGGGAAATGAAGAGGAATTCTGTTGTCAACAACCAAATGTGATGCTTGGTGTCACCTTTTTCTGTTTCCTGTCACACATATTTGCGTAGCAATTGCCAGAGAAAATTCCTCTTTTCCCTTCTAATTGGACTGAATTGCTCCTAGATCTTTCTTCTTGTCCCCAAAAGCAATAATGAGGGGGTGGAATAACTTAAGCTAAGTGATAGAATTATTTAAAGCACTCACAAATGGATTCTTTGCCAAACTAGGTGTTTCTCCCCTCTCTCTCCTTCCCCCCTCTTTTTTTTTTTTTAATGAGTTTCCTTGGTTACATTTTTGCTTACGGACATCCACTTTTTTTTTTTTTCCACTTTGTCTTTGTGTATGTAACTCTGTACATTTGTGGCTTCAAACTGTACTTAAGTACAGGTCAGTAAGAGCCCCTATACCAGGAGAGCCTTGCTGTATTTCTTGTAAGCAGTCAGAACCCATTTCTTAGGCAACACAAACCCTGGGCGTGGAGAGGAGAAAGGAAGAAAACCTCCTTGAGGCAAATCTGTTCTTGGTGTATTTAGAAAGGCTTTCTCAGGGCACTCCACTTGCCTTTCTAGACCTTTCCAACATCCTTTCCCTCCCCTGCCCCCCATCTCTCCAAAGTTTCTTATCAAATCCCCCCTATAAATGGGGAAAATTATAGACAAATATACATCAAGAGGATAAGTGTGTAATGCATTGTCTCTCCCAAAGGTATAATCAATGTTTAATGGTAAATGGTAAATCATTAATGGTAAAGTTTTAGATTCTGCTTTATCTGTATTTTTTAATGATTCTTGGGAGCAGGATGCCTTTCTATCCAGCTATCTAATCTTTTGGCTTGTTTTGCCTAGAATTATTCTGGAGTGGTAGGTGGTACCCAGAGCCTCTATCCCATTTTCTTCAATACCTCCTCACAGTATACCCATTATTCACAGCATGGACCATAGACATACACACATGTATCTCCATCTTCTGTTTATTGTCTAGTTCCTCATCACTCATCTCACCCATGTTGGTTTTGGTTCCTCTGCCAAAACATGGAACAGTGATATCACGGAACAGTGATGCCCATCTATGAGATTTCTTTCAAAGGGGCACAGAATTCTGGCTGATAAACAGTAAAGATGTCACACCATCCGTATGATGTTGCCCTTTGGTGACTTTGAGATCCTATGTAGGTGGCATGAACGTTGAAATGGTTGCATTATGTACATCAAATCCACAGTATGAGACTATTTACCAACTTAAACAAAAATTCCATGCTATATGATCTCTAAACCCTATGTAAATAATACGCTGCATTAAAATCTCATTAAAAGGTAATGAAAAAGGAAGAAAAACAACTGCCCCAAAAGCCAGTGTATATTGAACCATTTTGGGGAAAAAAATGGATGATGGAACAAAAAAGGTAAACTCTGAGTCAGAAGAGGTATTTTTTTTCTACATTTAACAAATATTCATGAATAACTACAGATCAAATAATGAGTGAATCAGACACTCCCTGCTTTCAGGGAGTCTTATATCTAGTACTAGAGAGAGAAATAAAGCACACACACATCATAAAGACCAGTGGTCCCCAACCTTTTGGGCACCAGGGACCAGTTTCATGGAAGACAATTTTTCCGCCACAGGTGGGGGATGGTTCAGGCAGTAATGGGAGGCGATGGGAAGCGGCAGATGAAGCTTCGCTGGCTCACCCGCTGCTTGCATGCCACCCGCCTCCTGCTGTGCAGCCTGGTTCCTAACCAGCTGAGGACGGGTACGGGTCTGCAGCCTGGGGGTTGGGGACCCCTGATATTGACAATATGCAACAGCAAGCTGGTAAGTACTCTGAAGGGAGATTACACCAGGCCATGAGAGCATATGGAAGGGGATCATGACCTAATTTACTGGGCCCGGGAAGATAGAAGAGGAACATTTCAGCTGTGATCTGAAGGATGAGTAGCTTAACAAGGTAAAGAAGGGGTCAGAAAGAACTCCCTTGACAGATCTTGAAAAGGCTCTGACTAAGAAGAAAACCTGGACTATTTAAGGAATAGAAAGGTCAGAATGGCAGCATTAAAGTGAGCAAAGGCAAGTTTGGCATTGGATGAGCTGGGAGAAGTAGGCCACAACCCAACCATAGACGCCTTCCGGATAGACTCTGTAAAGAATTTTTGTAAAGATCAAGAAAGAGCAATTGGAAGAAATGGAAGTATGTAAGCCATTTGAGTATAAAAATGATCACACAGACTACACACAGTGGAGAATAAATCAGTAGGTAGAAAAAGTTAATATGGGTAAAATCCTTAGCAGGTACAACACACACTCACAAAATAATTCACTTGACAATTATAGTTTAGAATAGGGCAAGTGCTTGTAAAAAGAGATAAATGGAAAAACTGGGTACATATTTAGGAGATGAAAGATCTATGGCTTGTCGCTGTTGGTACTATTTACTGAAACACAGATTGCCCAATCAGGACTGTTAGGGACTCAGTAGTGGACATGTTGAATTTGGGGTGTCTCTGAGAGCTAAGAGGATATAACAGGTAGGTAGTTTACAATGCAGTTTTAGAGTTAAAGGAGAAGATTGATTTAGAGATTAGAAGTCAGGAATTTTTGGCAGATAGATGAATTGAAGCCCTGGTAAAGAGTAAAAGGAAAAGGAGTTGAAGTTTTTAAAACTGCCAAAAAGAGATAATCCCAAATAAGGATATATGCAAAATAATGGAGGTCTAGCTACAGATCAATGGAGAACGTCTTTTAGGAAGAAAAGGATAAGACCTTAAAAGAGCACATATAGAGATACACTTGGTTACGGAATATTTTAAAGGAATGAGAAGAAAATCAGTGTGGACAGAGACCAGAATTTTACATTCTTTATCTCTCTCACAACAAATAAAACAGTACCATCCACAAAGCAGAAGTGTAATAAAGAAAGAAAACACAGCAACGAAAAAAGGTCAAAAAGAGTCTAATTTGACAAAAGATTCTTAAATGGGGTTGGAGAAGGCAACTCATCATTTAATTCAAATGTGTTTCTTCTCTATTTTAATAAAGGACTCTGGGGGGGATTTGAAGGCAGTGGTACAACACATTTATTTATCTCTAGTTAGGACGATGACTGCTGCTCCTTTAAACATTTGAGAGAATGTCAGGGAATAAATCAAAGGGAAAGATCAGTTTTGAGGAAACAGTAATTTTATTATAGACAAATCTTATTTCCTCAGATTCAAAAAGAAACACATTTGCCTCAGTTCATTTAATTTCTCAATTATTCATTTACCATAAAATATCAATGTTAAATACTTTTAAATAAAATCAAATTACCATTTCCCTTCAGTTGAGGTTTTTATTTTAATATTCCACCAGAAAGTGTGTACTTTCACTCAAGGCTGCTATTAGAGCAATAGGTGAGATAAAGCTATTCTGGGGCAAGAAATCTAGTAGACTCTACTTTCCTTGAAAGAAATGTTGAAAATAGTAATTTTTGTAGAAGTAATTATTTTAGCTTTTTAAAATATTCCACTCTTGAGAAAAATTACTTTTTAAAATAGGATGCATTTCTTACATTGAGTATATACGTTTTCTGTATGCTGTAACTGAAATTTTGCATATGATCCAATGCCTACTGAAAATAAAATTCAATACAATATTTATGTGTAGACACCACATATGTACACTAACACAAGGCAAGCTGTATACGGTCAAGCACTCTATCAACTATGTCATTCTTTCTTCATCCAGAAGACTCTGTAGACTCCTGAGCCAGGCAAATTTGCTGCCATTGACCATACTGATAAAATGGAATTGGTAAATATTATACACCGAAACTTCAGGGTCTTTATTTGGAACTCTAAGGTCACTAGTTTCATTCAAATATTTTTCCTTCTGTGTCTTTATTCCTTCTCACATATTATATTTGTTTTCTTCTCCCAATATACCCCAACATCCTTCTTGTTAATATCTTTTTTACTGAAGCATAGTTGATTTACAATGTTGTGTTAGTTTCAGGTGTACAGCAAAGTGATTCAGTTATATATATATATATATACACACATACATATATATGTATGTATATACACATATATATATACACATATATACACTTTTTCAGATTCGTTTCCATTATAGGTTATTACAAGGTACTGAATATACTTCCCTGTGCTATATAGTAGGTCCTTGTTTTCATATATAGTAGTATTTTATATATAGTAGTATATATATATGTATAATAGTATAGTAGTATTTTGTATACAGTAGTGTGTATCTGTTAATCTTTTTACCTCCTTTTCTCCCCACAGTACTTGGCACAATGGGTGTTCATAGTAGGTAACTAATAAATAATGCATTGCTTATCTTGTGTGTGTGCCAAGGTGCAGTTAGGTTGAAGGTAATTTCATGCACTGTAATTGGAAACAAGAAGGGCAAAATACCAATATAGGCTTTCAATATGAGGTTTAGAAGTTTAGATTTGAGGTAATAAATAGAAGGTTACCACTGGACCTTGAGTAATGATGTCTGGTACCCAATACACTTTGTAAAAGATGTTTCCTTCCATAAACCGTAGATGTAATTTTCTTTTTAAAATATTTTCAGAAAATCATGACAATAAAAGAGGCTCCCGCTACTTATTTCCTCGTTCCAAGAATCAATCACCACTCTAAGTTCCTGAACACATCAACATCCAGCCAATAACTTTAACAAGATATCACTACCAGCCAATAAATGTTTGAGCTGCCTGTGCCATTGACTCCTCCCATACACGCTTACCCTCACCACAGCCTCCCAGGAGGCCAAGCAGAGTATATGGAAGCCCAGCCCACAGCTTCCTAGGCTCAGAGCCTCAGTCCCCTCACCAGAAACAAATTCCCATGAGATGCAAAGTAACCAAAAAACACAAAGGAGCAAAAGCAATGAAGGTTGGGAGGGGAAATCAGAACTATCTGAGACAAGATTTTCTACTTTTTATTGTTGTTGTTGCTTGTATGCTATTTATAACTTAGAAGAAAGTTTTAAAGAGAAAAGGAAAAGACAGACACAGCATATGTGTGCCCAGGAAAAGAAGTTTCCTTTTAATAGTAATGCATCATTTCTTACATTAAAAAAAAAAATGTATCAGGAAAAGACTGTTAGGGAATTTTGCATAATAAAGATTTTGTCTGGTCTTCACCATGAGTTCCTGGACTTTACATAGCAGTTTCACATTTGGGACTCTGAGACCTCAAACTATGTGTCTCTTAATTTGGCTGTCCCGATTTTATCCCTTATTTAAAAAGTTGTAATTATAAGTATAGCACTTTCTTGAGTTCAATGAATCATTCTAGCAAACTATCAGACCTGAGGGGATAGCAGGAATCCCTGAATTTGTAGCCTGGGAACCCTGGAGCTTGTTGCTGGTGTCTGATGTGAGGGGAGTTTTGTTGAGGACGGTGACCTCAGTATGTAAGGTATGGACTAAGTACGCTAGTTAGTGCCAGAACTACCTTACATGGTAAATAACAAATTGAGGGGAAAAAATATTAGCAGCTTAATTATTAATTTCCATTCATGAAGATGTAAACTTTAAAAAATCATCCAGCTAAAAAAATTTTAACTGGAGTATTTCTTCCATTACCATGTGCCATGTCAGGCTGTGTAGCTTTAATCTTTTTCTCTTTCCTGCCTCCCCGTGAAGATGGAATAAATAACTCAAATCTGAATTAGAGTCATTTTGTGATAAGGTATGCTGATAACTGTGATGGTGAGCACTGACCATTTATAATAAAAATAAATGGTCAGCCTGACCTAAGTCACAGAAAAGAACAACTTCCTTTAACTCATAATTCTGATATAACCATTCACCTATTGAAAAAGAGCTATTCCCTATTTGCTTGGAAAACCCCTTCAATGCTCCTGTGATTATATTTAATTTATTCAGTAGACTCAGCCTTCGTTATAAAGATAACTGAAACTAAGTTCTGCATAAGAAAGCAAATGTCAGCATTTCCGGATCTTATTTAGGACATTATCTACATATATTTACATTGCCTAAAACTGGGGTGATCAAAACAATTTTCAAAATTCTCATTGACAGTTCTGTAAAAGAATACAATGTTTTATCTCTATCAATTAACAGTGATCTAAACTGACAATAATCCAAACTATAATTTCATTATTTACACTATAAGTAAACATCATAACTAACTTTTTATTTAATATAATTTACCAATAACGACTAACCAGTACATCACACAGAGTTCTCCTGATTAAGTTTTGTTTCCCTAATACAATTCTTATTGAGCTTTTCTTCCTACAACAAATCCTTAACTTGTCATCTTTCAAACTCCTTCTCATTGACTCTGCGTGTTTCTGTGTTCATGCACACACACTCCTGTGCACACACATGCCCTTGTCAGTTTCCTGAACCATATACTTTCTACAACACTAGAATGTGTGTGTGTGTGTGTGTGTGTGTGTGTGTGTGTGTGTGTGTGTGTGTGTGTGTTGTGCAGGGGACAGTTGGGGATGGAAGTGGAACTCAAAATTCTAAGCTACCAATGTAGCAAAGTCCCTTACAGGCTCCTATGGCAACACTTGAAAAAATAGCTTCCCTTTTTAATACTCCAAATATTGGATTTTGAAATGTAATAAATCAGAATTATGGGTAAAAACAGTTACCGACCAAGGATTCCTGATGGCTAACTTGCACTTTATTGGCATTCCCTAGGCTGCCTTGATTCTTAGGGAAGTGGCCTTTCAAGGAGAGCTAACAGCTTTCTAAAAATTCTTCTCTAAAGATTTCAGCTATAGTACATTCTTCACCAAATTACTCTGACTCAATGGCTCTTAGGTACAAACTTCTTTTCCATCTCAATGGCAGACAACTATGAGTCTGTCTTTAAATTTTAGGGACACATACCATTATGGAAAGAGCAAGGACATGAATGAGGAGGCAGGGTGTATGGTGTGTGAGAGACCAGAGAGTACCCACAGAGATACAGGCCAGCTTTTGGAGAATCTAATGAAAAGAAAGTTTTAGAAATTAGCGTTGCTGCACACCCATGATGGCAGACACCAAGCCCAGCTACCAGCATATCCTTTCCTTTAAGCCTCAATTTTAAAATGTTTGGTCAGTAATCAAGAAGAAGGAATAGGCACATGTTATAAGAAACAGAAACGATACATTGACACTTCTCTTTGTTATATGCTGAAAAAATATTAGCCAACTCCCCTAAAATAAGGCATGGCACGTCTATATGAGGTGAGAGCCCTATGTGACTTTTTGATTCTGAAGGTCTTAGAGTGAACTATCATGCAAAGTTCTGGAAATTTTCAGTTCAAGTAAATTGAACGTCAGACATCTCAAAACACTAATTTGCACTTAGTGGTGGTAAACATTTTACCTTTACTACTATATAAACCATCATATACTTATAATATGAAACCCCATAACATTGAGAAACTTCAGGAATGTGAACTGAATTACAGACCATTCTTATTTAGAAAAAGATTGAGATTATGAAATATCATTTTACAGCCAGATGGTTATAATAAATATTGGGAAGAGGAAATGCCATCTCATCTAGGTCCCTGGAAAGCCTGTTCTAATAAACTGCCGACACAAAGTCAGGGGGCAGAGTCCCAAGTCCACTCGCACTTCTGATACCAGTTACAACTTGGGGGTCCCCAAGACCACCCTCAGGTTTAATAATTTGCTAGAAGGAGTCAAATAAATCACTAAAGGCTGCTATGCTCTTAGTTATGGTTTATAACAGTGAAAGTATACATATGAAAATCAGCCAAGAGAAGAGACACATGGGACAGAATCCAGAAAAGCCATATGCAGAGCATCTAGATCTCCTCTTTCAGTGGAACTGGAGGCAATACTAGTTTCTCCCAGGAATGATGTGGGACAAAATGCATGGAGTATTGCCAACCAGTGGAGCTCACCTGAGCTTGGCTATGCAGGGTTTTTGGGGGGGCTTTAGCACGTAGACATGCTGGGCTGCCCATGCGGCTCACCTTTAGACTCTTGGTGGAAACGATACTGCATGGCCCAAAGACCTCACCATAAATCACATTGTTGGACTATCCAGTGTGGACCCAGGATCCCAGGTAAACAAAGGCACTCATATTAAGCAGGACATTCAAACAACTTAGAGATCACTTCCCAGGGGCTGAGGGCAAAGGTCAGACCTCTCTTTAAATAAGGTTCATTCTTTACCACCTAGCCAGGAATAATTTTTTCTGATCCAGATGTTAATCCTGCTTTTAAAGTTTCGGTTTATTTATTTAAACTGTTTAAATTGCTGTTTACTTACTTCTTAAAAAGCATCCTTCAGTTACACATACCTACTACAAATGAAGAATTTATCAAAATATCATTCATGTTCCTATTTTTTTATATATTCTAAATTAGTAACACCCACATCAATTAAGTTTTGCTGTGCTTTAAAATGGGATAAGCGTACATACAATTCCAAAGATATCAAACAGTGTATCTTTCTAATATGGCGATAATGACTGATTAGTGAAGAAGAAAAAGCTATGGCTTTATAGTTTTTCACCAAAAAAGGAAGGATACATTGTGGTGAATGTATAGCACTAATTCACTTAAAAGACACTGGTGGCTCTTAACAGAGTATATGTAAGAAACTATCTCATATGAATCCATATTTACCATGATGGCATTAGATCAAAATGTCTCTCTGATTCTGACTACTCTAAGTACCTCATATAAGTGGAACCATACAGTTTCTTTTGTCATTAGATTATTTCACTTAGCGTGTTGTCCTCAAGATTCGTGTATGTTGTACATGTTAGAATTCTCTTACTTTTTAGGGTTGAATAAATTTTATGTTATCTGTTTTACCATAATAAAAAATTGAAAAAGAACTTACTGTTGCTCACATAAACGTAAATTTGATGTTTCGATACACACTAATTCCTTTTTAAAGCATTCCTTCTCTAGAGAAGAATGCTGTATATGAGTTCCTAAAACAGCTCATGTAAAGTTGTGGCAACTGCACCCCCAAAAAAACCCATCATATGTCTGTGTATGCTAATAGAACATTTTTTGAATAACTAAATACAATTTGAGGTAAGAACAACTCCAGTCAAAAGAAATCAAGAACTACAGACGCTAATGTACCAACTCCTTGAGCAGAATAACCCAGAGAGGAGGTATCATTATCATTGCAACACTGTGTTCTTCATAAATATTTTATAAACTAAGTTTTTCACACACTTTACAGATCAGCAGTGCATTACATTTTTCTCTGCTGCTTGATTTAACAGAATGAAATGCCCTAATAGCATTTATTAAAACCAGGGGGGAAAGATTTGATTACTGTTAACCTCTGCCTGTAACTGATAAAGGCTTTCATGAAACAAGTATCAAAACGAACTCCAATCACCAAGTGAAATATGAGCTGTTCTGTCAGTTAACACTCACCATTATTTAGCACTTAAACACTAACATTAGTAAGTTTGTATCAGCTTCAACCACAGTGTCTGTGCTCCAGCTTCCAACTTCCAGAGATCAAATACACTAATATTTTATAATTACCAAAACCTGTAAAGGTTTATCTTTTAGTAAATACTGTTATTGGTTTGCTTGTTCTTTTAACTAAACTTATGGAACACCAGTTATGTTTAAATTGCCATGGAATACTGACTCCCCATATATCACCAACACAAGCTCTGTTGATAAGACAATTCAGAGTTTTTCCTCACTGCAGTAAAGACTGACAAAGATTTCTTAGGGTCTCAGAAAAAGGCAAGGTCGGAATTTATTGAGAATTTAAAGTTTGGTTCAGCTGGGTCTTTCAATGCAGTGGAACTGATTAGGACTGATTGTGTAAGGACTGGAGTATCACAGTTTAGAACTGCTACAAACAGCAGACTGAGGATTTTGAGGCCAAGTTTTGGGGGGAATTTTAAGGGCTTAAACTGCTGATACTTCTCACTGAAGAGGTGATGGGTTTTTCTGGAAGTTTCCCTTATCAAAAGTCTCCTAGAATAGAAAGGTTGTGTTAATGAAGACAATGGAAAGGTAAAATCATGTTGACAGTAAATTACATTTGGGGAAAAATTAAGCAGGGGTTTCCTAATTTTCATAAAAAATGCACATTTGCAAAACATTTTCAGAGTGTAATTATATTTAATAGTAAATGTCTTTAGATGAGGGGAAGATGGCGGAAAAGTAAGACACGGAGATCACCTTCCTCCCCACAGATACACCAAAAATACATCTACACGTGGAACAACTCCTACAGAACACCTACTGAACGCTGGCAGAAGACCTCAGACCTCTCAAAAGGCAAGAAACCCCCCACGTACCTGGGAGAGGGAATTAAGAGCGCTGCTTAAAGGAGCTCCAGAGACGGGCCCGAGCCACGGCTAAAAGCGCGGACCCCACAGACGGGCATGAGACGCTAAGGCTGCTGCTGCCGCCACCAAGAAGCCTGTGTGCGAGCACAGGTCACTCTCCACACCTCCCTTCAGGGGAGCCCGTGCAGCCCGCCACTGCCAGGGTCCCGGGATACAGGGACTACTCCCTCCGGAGAACGCACGGCGCGCCTCAGCCTGGTGCAACGTCAAGATGGCCTCTGCCGCCGCAGGCTCGCCCCGCACTCTGACCCCTCCCCCCGCTCTCGCCTAGAGTGAGCTAGAGGCCCCAAAGCAGCTGCTCCTTTAACCCCGTCCTGTCTGAGCAAAGAACAGACGCCCTCCAGCGACCTACACGCAGAGGCGGGGCCAAATCCAAAGCTGAGCCCCGGGAGCTGTGAGAACAAAGAAGAGAAGGGGAAATCTCTCCCAGCAGCCTCGGAAGCAAAGGATTAAAGCTCTACAATCAACTTGATGTACCCTGCATCTGTGGAATACCTAAATAGACAGTGAATCATCCCAAATTGAGGAGCTGGCCGTTGAGAGCAAGATTTATGATTTTTTCCTCTTTTTGCGAGTGTGTATGTATATGATTCTGTGTGAGATTTTGTCTGTATAGCTTTGTTTCCATTTGTCCTAGGGTTCTATCCATCAGTTTTTGTTTCTCTATTTAAAAACAAATTTTTTTCTTAATAATTTTTATATTCATGACTTTATCTTACTTTATTTTATTTTATTTTATTTCTTTCTTTCCTTACTTCCCTCCTTCCTTCCATCCTCCCTCCCTCTTTTCTTTCTTTCTTTCTTCCTACTTTTTCTCCTTTTTATTCTCAGCCATGTGGATGAAAGGCTCTTGGTGCTGCAGCCAGGAGTCAGTGCTGTGCCTCTGAGGTGGGAGAGCCAACTTCAGGACACTGGTCCACAAGAGACCTCCCAGCTCCACATAATATCAAACGGCGAAAATCTCCCAGAGATCTCCATCTCAACACCAGCACCCAGCTTCACTCAACGACCAGCAAGCTACAGTGCTGGACACCCTATGCCAAACAACTAGCAAGACAGGAACACAACCCCACCCATTAGCAGAGAGGCTGACTAAAATCATAAGAAGTCCACAGACACCACAAAACACACCACCAGACATGGACCTGCCCACCAGAAAGACAAGATCCAGCCTCATCCACCAGAACACAGGCACTAGTCCCCTCCACCAGGAAGCCTACACAACCCACTGAACCAACTTTAGCCACTGGGGACAGACACCAAAAACAACAGGAACTATGAGCCTGCAGCCAGCAAAAAGGAGACCCCAAACACAGTAAGATAAGCAAAATGAGAAGACAGAAAAACACACAGCAGATGAAGGAGCAAGATAAAAACCCACCAGACCTAACAAATGAAGAGGAAATAGTCAGTCTACCTGAAAAAGAATTCAGAATAATGATAGTAAAGATGATCCAAAATCTTGGAAATAGACAAAATGCAAGAAACATTTAACAAGGACCTAGAAAAACTAAAGATGAAACAAGCAATGATGAACAACACAATAAATGAAATTTAAAATACTCTAGATGGGATCAATAGCAGAATAACTGAGGCAGAAGAACGGATAAGTGACCTGGAGGATAAAACAGTGGAAATAACTACTGCAGAGCAGAATAAAGAAAAAGAATGAAAAGAACTGAGGACAGTCTCAGAGACCTCTGGGACAACATTAAACGCACCAACATTTGAATTATAGGGGTCTCAGAAGAAGAAGAGAAAAAGAAAGGGACTGAGAAAATATTTGAAGAGATTACAGTTGAAAACTTCACTAATATGGGAAAGGAAATAATTAATCAAGTCCAGGAAGCACAGAGAGTCCATACAGGATAAATCCAAGGAGAAATACGCCAGGACACATATTAATCAAACTGTCAAAAATTAAATACAAAGAAAACATATTAAAAGCAGCAAGGGAAAAACAACAAATAACACACAAGGGAATCCCCATAAGGTTAACAGCTGATCTTTCAGCAGAAACTCTGCAAGCCAGAAGGGAGTGGCAGGACATATTTAAAGTGATGAAGGAGAAAAACCTGCAACCAAGATTACTCTACCCAGCAAGGATCTCATTCAGATTTGATGGAGAAATTAAAACCTTTACAGACAAGTAAAAGCTGAGAGTTCAGCACCACCAAACCAGCTTTACAACAAATGCTAAAGGAACTTCTCTAGGCAAGAAACACAACAGAAGGAAAAGACCTACAATAACAAACACAAAACAATTAAGAAAATGGGAATAGGAACATACATATCAATAATTACCTTAAATGTAAATGGACTAAATGCCTCCACCAAAAGACACAGATTGGCTGAATGGATACAAAAACAAGACCCATATGTATGCTGTCTACAAGAGACCCACTTCAGACCTAGAGACTCATACAGACTGAAAGTAAGGGGATGGAAAAAATATTTCATGCAAATGGAAACCAAAAGAAAGCTGGAGTAGCAATTCTCATATCAGACAAAATAGACTTTAAAATAAAGACTGTTAGAAGAGACAAAGAAGGACACTACATAATGATCAAGGGATTGATCCAAGAGGAAGATATAACAATTGTAAATATTTATGAACCCAACATAGGAGCACCTCAATAAATAAGGCAAATACTAACAGTCATAAAAGGGGAAATAGACAGTAACACATTCATAGTAGAGGACCTTAACACCCCACTTTCACCAGTGGACAGATCATCCAAAATGAAAATAAATAAGGAAACACAAGCTTTAAATGATACATTAAACAAGATGGACTTAATTGATATTTATAGGACATTCCATCCGAAAACAACACAATACACATTTTTCTCAAGTGCTCATGGAACATTCTCCAGGATAGATCATATCTTGGGTCACAAATCAAGCCTTGGTAAATTTAAGAAAATTGAAATTGTATCAAGTATCTTTTCTGACCACAATACTATGAGACTAGATATCAATTACAGGAAAAGATCTGTAAAAAATAAAAACACATAGTGGCTAAACAATACACTAGTTAATAACGAAGTGATCACTGAAGAAATCAAAGAGGAAATAAAAAAATACCTAAAAACAAATGACAATGGAGACACGACGACCCAAAACCTATGTGAGGCAGCAAAAGCAGTTCTAAGAGGGAAGTTTATAGCAATACAATCCTACCTTAAGAAACAGGAAACATCTTGAATAAACAACCTAACCTTGCACCTAAAGCAATGAGAGAAAGAAGGAAAAAAAAAAACCAAAGTTAGCAGAACGAAAGAAATCATGAAGATCAGATCAGAAATAAATGAAAAAGAAATGAAGGAAACGATAGCAAAGATCAATAAAACTAAAAGCTGGTTCTTTGAAAAGTTAAACAAAATTGATAAGCCATTAGCCAGACTCATCAAGAAAAAGGGGAGAAGACTCAAATCAACAGAATTATAACTGAAAAAGAAGAAGTAAAAACTGACACTGCAGAAATACAAAGGATCATGAGAGATTACTACAAGCAACTCTATGCCAATAAAATGGACAACCTGGAAGAAACAAATGCTTAGAAATGCACCACCTGCCAATACTGAATCAGGAAGAAATAGAAGATATGAAAAGACCAATCACAAGCACTGAAACTGAAACTGTGATTAAAAATCTTCCAACAAATAAAAGCCCAGGACCAGATGGCTTCACAGGTGAATTCTATCAAACATTTAGAGAAGCGCTAACACCTATCCTTCTCAAACTCTTCCAAAATGTAGCAGAGGGAGGAACACTGCCAAACTCATTCTACGAGGCCAACATCACCTTGATACCAAAACCAGACAAGGATGTCACAAAGAAAGAGAACTACAGGCCAATATCACTGATGAACATAGATGCAAAAATCCTCAACAAAATACTAGCAAACAGAATCCAACAGCACATTAAAAGGATCATACACCATGATCAAGTGGGGTTTATTCCAGGAATGCAAGGATTCTTCAATATACGCAAATCAATCAACCTGATATATCATATTAACAAATTGAAGGACAAAAACCATATGATCATCTCAATAGATGCAGAGAAAGCTTTTGACAAAATTCAACACCCATTTATGATAAAAACCCTGCAAAAAGTAGGCATAGAGGGAAGTTTCCTCAACATAATAAAGGCCATATATGACAAACCCACAGCCAACATCGTCCTCAATGGTGAAAATCTGAAAGCATTTCCACTAAGATCAGGAACAAGACAAGGTTGCCCACTCTCACCACTCTTATTCAACATAGTTTTAGAAGTTTTAGCCACAGCAATCAGAGAATAAAAGGAAATAAAAGAAATCCAAATTGGAAAAGAAGAATTAAAGCTGTCACAGTTTGCAGATGACATGATACTATACATAGAGTATCCTAAAGATGCTACCAGAAAACTACTAGAGCTAATCAATGAATTTGGTAAAGTAGCAGGGTACAACATTAATGCACAGAAATCTCTGGCATTCCTATACACTAATGATGAAAAATCTGTAAGTGAAATCAAGAAAACACTCCCATTTACCATTGCAACAAAAAGAATAAAATATCTAGGAATAAACCTACCTAAGGAGACAAAAGACCTGTATGCAGAAAATTATAAGACACTGATGAAAGAAATTAAAGATGATACAAATAGATGGAGAGATATACCATGTTCTTGGATTGGAAGAATCAACATTGTGAAAATGACTACTACCCAAAGCAATCTACAGATTCAATGCAATCCCTATCAAACTACCACTGGCATTTTTCACAGAACTAGAACAAAAACTTTCACAATTTTTATGGAAAAACAAAAGACCCCGAATAGCCAAAGCAATCTTGAGAACGAAAAACGGAGCTGGAGGAATCAGGCTCCCTGACTTCAGACTATACTACAAAGCTACAGTAATCAAGACAGTATGGTACTGGCACAAAAACAGAAAGATACATCAATGGAACAGGATAGAAAGCCCAGAGATAAACCCACGCACATATGGTCACCTTATCTTTGATAAAGGAGGCAGGAATGTACAGTGGAGAAAGGACAGCCTCTTCAATAAGTGGTGCTGGGAAAACTTGACAGGTACATGTAAAAGTATGAGCTTAGATCACTCCCTAACACCATACACAAAAATAAGCTCAAAATGGATTAACGACCTAAATGTAAGGCCAGAAACTATCAAACTCTTAGAGGAAAACATAGGCAGAACACTCTATGACATAAATCACAGCAAGATCCTTTTTGACCCACCTCCTAGAGAAATGGAAATAAAAACAATAATAAACAAATGGGACCTAATGAAACTTAAAAGCTTTTGCGCAGCAACGGAAACCATAAACAAGACCAAAAGACAACCCTCAGAATGGGAGAAAATATTTGCAAATGAAGCAACTGACAAAGGATTAACCTCCAAAATTTATAAGCAGCTCATGCAGCTCAATAACAAAAAAACAAACAACCCAATCCAACAATGGGCAGAAGACCTAAATAGACATTTCTCCAAAGAAGATATACAGACTGCCAACAAACACATGAAAGAATGCTCAACATCATTAATCATTAGAGAAATGCAAATCAAAACTACAATGAGATATCATCTCACACCAGTCACAATGGCCATCATCAAAAAATCTAGAAACAATAAATGCTGGAGAGGGTGTGGAGAAAAGGGAACAGTCTTGCACTGCTGGTGGGAATGTGAATTGGTACAGCCACTATGGAGAACATTATGGAGGTTCCTTAAAAAACTACAAATAGAACTACCATATGACCCAGCAATCCCACTACTGGGCATATACCCTGAGAAAACTATAATTCAAAAAGAGTCATGTACCAAAATATTCATTGCAGCTCTATTTACAATAGCCTGGAGATGGACACAACCTATGTGTCCATCATCAGATGAATGGATAAAGTAGATGTGGCACATATATACAATGGAATATTACTCAGCCATAAAAAGAAACGAAATTGCGCTATTTGTAATGAGGTGGATGGATCTAAAGTCTGTCATACAGAGTGAAGTAAGTCAGAAAGAGAAAGCCAAATACCGTATGCTAACACATATATATGGAATTTAAGAAAAAAAAGTGTCATGAAGAACCTAGGGGTAAGACAAGAATAAAGACACACCTACTAAAGAATGGACTTGCGGATATGGGGAGGTGGGAGGGTAAGCTGTGACAAACCGAGAGAGCCACAAGGACATATATACACTACCAAAGGTAAGGTAGATAGCTAGTGGGAAGCAGCCGCGTAGCACAGGGAGATCAGCTCAGTGCTTTGTGACCATCTAGAGGGCTGGGATAGGAAGGGTGGGAGGGAGGGAGATGCAAGAGGGAAGGGATATGGGAACATATGTATATGTATAACTGATTCATTTTGTTATAAAGCAGAAAGTAACACACCATTGTAAAGCAATTATACTCCAATAAAGATGTAAAATAAAAAAAAACATAAATTTTAATAGCTCAAACATGATATAGACTCTTAATCGAATATACTAAAAGAATACTTCTGAGAAAAAAAATTTACTTTTTTCCTTTCTATTTTAATTCCTTAGCTATCAAAGCTAAAAATAATATTTTAAAAATTAAAATTGTGTTATTTTAACAACTTCAATTATTTTCCACTGGTGGTTTCAATCATTTTCAAAATCTTGCTTTGAGGATGAGCCTAGTGAAATCTATGCAAATATAATAACACAAGGAAAACAGCAAAATGCTACTAGAGTTAGGTGCTGTCAATCTGAGAGCACAATGCTGCCTTTATACAATTAGAGAAGAGAGATCTTGAGGGTTTAGGACTGGATAGCAAATAATGAGTTTATCTCAGCTTAATATCTGTAAATCAGAAGTAATACCTTACAAGGTAGAGCTAGAAGGGTCAAAATGAATGACATTGGTAAAACTGAATAGTTAGTACCAGAAACTAACAGAAAGTACTAACAGAAAGTATTCAACAGATATTCATGCCTTGAAAAGTCAAATTCAAATGAAAAAAGATTACTCCATTGGCACATAGAGAAAATAATGAATGAGTACCTGTCCTTTTAAAGTTCTATCAGGCTTTGCTAGAGATCTTTGGGGAGATAATCTAATGTGATGGCTGAGAAACGTAACACTGGCACCGGACTGCCAAGATTCAAATCCCACCCCTGCCATTTACCAGCCTGGGACCTGGCTAAGTCGGTCAACCAACCCACGTCTCAATTTGTTTTATTTATAAAATTTTTAAAAACAGTATCTACTTCACTGGATTCTTGTGAAAATTAAATGAATTAACATGTGTAACAAATATATGTAAAGTTAATAGATATAAACTGCTAAAAACATTCCTGCCCAGGGTAAGTGCATGAGAGTGTGACCTTTTATTACCTACACATGTGAGCCAAAAGTGCTGTGGCAGGACATGAGGTATTAATTTCTATCTTGGTCTTGCTTGTGTAGGAGAAAAAGAATAAGCAATTTTTTCCTTTACCTTTCTCTTAGAAGAACAGCCAATTTGTGTCCAAGGTCCTTATTATATATCCTTTTGACGAAAGTTTTTGGCTGCTTTGAAAGTCATAGGCACAATGGAAGAAAAAATCCGTTGAGTTATTTGATCTTAAGGTTAGGCATACAAAGAAAGTAAACCAGATGTCTCTACAAAGAGATTGGTAAGTAACTAGTACCTGGATAGCCAGGAGGGAGTGATATGACCCAGAAAGAGATCAAGATTCCTGAAGACCTAAGAAAAAGCAGGTTCTACAAAAGCCATGAATTTACATCTTAGATGCACACAGCAGCCCAGATGGCGAGGGAGTTGCTGGATGCCTTGGAGCTTGAACACAATGATCCAGGCCAAAAAGCAATTGTTTCTATCTAGCCAAGCTTGCTGTACATCCCAAGTACCCAAGTCTGCTGTATGTCTATGGCCAGATCTGAACATAAGAATGTCCCACAAGTTTCAGAAGGCTGATGTGCAACTGTGGCAATGGTGACAAAATAGTAATTATCATGGCTGTTGCTATTTGGGGGCACATAAGCCCTGAGATGCTCTTATAAGATAATGGAGATACAGAAGGAGCCACTATTAAATGATACAGGATGTCTTACCAAGCCTGTTGTGTGGAGACTTAGAACCAGTCTTAAATTTATTCAGGAAAAAAAATATTTTAATGACCTTTATAATCTCTGAATTTTATGGGCTCAATTCAAGTAAATAAGAGTTCTGTTATAAATGTGGAGTACCCTATTACACTGATCTAGTTGAGGTTGTTCTAACGTTGTTCAAACTAATTGGACTTCGACTGTTTTACCATCCTTTTGGAAGTTGCACCTAAGGATATATTAAGTTTAATGAAAATGGTGCAATGTCACACACTTTCTGATAGGGCATTTCTTTTTCTTTTTATCTAAGTATGTAACATACAAAGTAGGAGATGTTTATTTTAGTAGTTATGCGCTATGATTTGAATTTGGTATGAAAAATCACTTTACTAAGGAACAAGGCTACAATATATAACCTGATGTTTATATTGAATTTTAAGGGATATATGGACTTTTAAACATAAAATAAACAATAAACATACAAATAGTTTATCTCTAGAGTCCATCTTTAGGGAAGAAGGTGTCATGACTCATGAGCATGAGTATCTGGTCCTATGTCAAGTTTTGCTCTGTAATAGACAGAGATGTGTATGTCAGACCAACTCAGAGGATTGTACCAGTTACTCAACAGATCCAAATCATTGCCCTAGCTTGATTCTATGCTTGCCCGTCAGCTTTTAATTTATATTTTGCTTCTTAGGAAGATTGGTTTATAGGCAGTAAATATGTCAGGTCATGAACATATTTATTAACTTATTGTCAGAAATATAACTAAGAATTAGCATGTGAGAGTGTGTTGTGTGTGTGCATTATAATTAGGGTCCCTCAAAAAAGTGACCACTGCAAGCATCTTAAAAAATACTTTTTCTCTCATACTCAAATCCTTAGTTGTCATAATTGATTCACTTGGCAATAGAAATGAAACATTCTGAAGTCAGGAATAACATCACAGCAGCATGTTTTTTGTTTTGTTTTGTTTTTTACATCTTTATTGGAGTATAATTGCTTTACAGTGGTGTGTTAGTTTCTGCTGTATAACAAAGTGAATCAGCTATACATACACATATATCTCCATATCTCCTCCCTCTTGCTTCTCCCTCTCACCTTCCCTACCCCACCCCTCTAGGTGGACACAAAGCACAGAGCTGATCTCCCTGTGCTATGCAGCTACTTCTCACTAGCTATCTATTTTACATTTGGTAGTGTATATATGTCCATGTCACTCCCTCACTTCATCCCACAGCAGCATGTTTTGATCCACTATATTCTTTTGCAAAAGGAACCCAGCTGAAATTTCAGGTAGGAATTGTTTATTGAGAGAAATCTGCAATTCTGCAGTAGAAGTTAAATCTCTGCTTACATGAGCTTCCGTAGACAATATTAAAATATGCTCAGTTAAACAAGATGTCCAACCAAGACAAAAAGTTTGAAGTCACTGCAGTGATACATATTAAAGCTATAGGACTCCTGAAATAACAAAGCATTATTGAAAAGTTTAAGACGTTCTGACCCCCATTCCCTGGAGTCTTCTAATGACAGATGTACTTTGCAACACACTTAGGGGAGTTATACTTCAAACCTAACTGTGAATGATGTTTCAAAGTTAAAGTAGATGGGTAAAGCCAAGCGTTTATCTTAATAAGCATTCATGGTTAATATTTTAAAAATGAATTTAGTGCTATACAACAGCTAGAAAACTTTGTTTAGGCAGAAAACTTTTCCTCAACTTCTTTACAGCTAATTTTAAAAGGACTGCATGAATTTTTCACACTGAATACTGACTTTATGCACAGTCTCAAAAATATTTGCTCTTTTTGTCTTGTCTCATCCTTAGTATTTCAATAATGCTAATATTTTATGATAATTCTTACCAAACTTCAATAATCCACATCATATTTCACAGTTTAGAATAATACTTTCTGGAACTCTTCAAATAGTTACAATCAATGAGAACATCTACCGTATTTGCACATATTATATTCTCACATGTCCATTTTAAGAATTTTTTTAAAAAAGTCTTCTCCACTAATTACCTCATTCCTCACACCATTATACATAACACATTTTTCTCCTGCTTGGAATCAAGTATAACATGGTCTGCCCCAAAATTCTACCTAAAATACTCATTCATCCTTTTAAGAGTTTTTCAAAAGCCAAATCCAGCAGCTCGCCTCTGGCTGAGGAGAAAATAGAAGATGTTTTTACTTGTTTCTCTCATACTACTATCTCTGTACACTTCATCACTTAAATCACCAATTGCCCATGTGTATTTCTCAGGCTAAAATATAAAGCTATAGGTTTTCTGATGTACCCCAAACGCTGAAAGATTTCAATAGCAATCTGTAGTTGAAGAACTTTCCACAGAATTAGACTTTTCAAATATCTGCACCTTATCTCTTTGTCATTTCTATTAATGCAGCTAGTTTTAATGTAAAAGTTAAGTGGTTTGGTTTCTGGGTCAAGATGGTAATTTCTGAAAGCTCCTTTTTCCTGTATAAACCCAGAAATGATAAATAAAAATGTCTTTATATATTTTTAAATTCCTAGCTGTTCTTGAAAGGAAAAAAAGTAAATCTTTGTAGTTTAAAATAGCAGTAGCTATCTCCCCTTTAAAAAAGAGAGTGCATGGGAGGAAAAAAGGGAAAGGGAGAAAGGCACTAAGGGAAGGAGTAAAAAATTGAATGAGAAAAAGAGAAAGAGAAGCAAATCATAAGACTATTTCACACAGAAATTGTCCCAACCCAAGGAACTCAAAGGAGAAATCTTTTCTGGAAATTGAGCTCATAAAATATAATAAAATTTATGAGAAACACCTGTACCATGAAAGTGGTACTCAAGATCTATAAATAAGAGGTTTCCTATCTAAGAAAATAGAGATAAATCTATAAAGAGTTTTAAAGTACATATCTTTGAAAATCTTCATAAACAAAGATATAAGTCACAGCACAAAATATCAATAAAATGGCAAGGTGTAGGATATGAATAGGCAATTATTAAATAAGTACAGCCAAATATTTAAAAGGCTAAATTAGAAACTTAGAAAGAAAAAAATGCCTATTAACATTCTTTTTGGTTTTTTTTGTTTTTGTTTTGTGGTATGCGGGCCTCTCACTGTTGTGGCCTCTCCCGTTGTGGAGCACAGGCTCCGGACACGCAGGCTCAGCGGCCATGGCTCACGGGCCCAGCCGCTCCGCGGCATGTGGGATCTTCCCAGACTGGGACACGAACCCGTGTCCCCAGCATCGGCAGGCAGACTCTCAACCACTGCGCCACCAGGGAAGCCCCTATTAACATTTTTAAAAGAAAGAATAGGTGAACTAAATATTACAACTGACAAAACCAAAGAGTGAACTAATGAATAGGAATAAGTAATCTCAAAGAAGAGAAGTCAGAATGAAAACAATATAAAAAGTTTTTATAATTGAGGAACTACAGGAATAGACCCAAAGAGCACAATTTACACAGAATACAATTTCAAAAGGAGTGAATAAAGAGAATAGTAAGTAGACAGAGATGATGGCAGTTTTTCAGAAGTGAACAAAAGACATGAGTCCCTGAATTTAAAAAGCCCCCCAAGTATTGAATAAGATAATAAAGATGACATAAAATACACAGATGTCTAAAAAAAGGAGCAAAACTGAGGAACATTGAGGATAAAGAGAAAAATACTAAAAGTTATGAGACATTACCTACAAAGAAATGAGAATCTGACTATTGGCATATTTCTTATTATCAGCAATATATGCAGAAAACAATGACATAACATTATCAAAAGGTTTGTGGGAATATAAATAAGAAATTAGAACTCTATACTCAGCCAAAATGTCAAAAAAGTTAAAAATAATTATCTTTTTCAAACATATAAGGTCTGAGAATATTCCTGACTTAGACCCTCTTTGGAAGAACTACTAAATAACATACTTCACAATAAGAGAACATGAACCCAAAAGGAAGTTGTGGGACCTAAGAATCTAGAAGCCCACAGAGAATTTCTACACAAGTTAACTCTTAAGTACTTTATTAATATAAAATATTTTATTGCCAATGGGAACAAAATCAGGTGGTCTGATTGACCATGGCTTACCACTGATTGTTGTAAAATTAAGAATCATTTTACTCCAGAATGTGGAGGTCTAATTATTAATATTTTAAAACTCATGATGAAGGATCATAATTCTAAGGATTGGTGCACCTCCACCTTGTGCTTGCAGCTTATAGCACAATCTCATCCAGCAGTGGGTTCAGTGAACAGTTCTCATTGCCATATATAATTAATTCTGAACCATGACTTGTAAAGAGCCAATTTCTGTTTTCTGGACACTTTGCAGACATATGAAACTAACCCTTCTTGTCAGAGCAGGACACAAGGTGCTAGCTAATAAAACAAGTGTCTGGGAGGCCAGAAGCTAGAGATATCTACCTCCTTCTGGTCTGAAAAGGTTGTGGGAGATGTGTTGCCCCATCACTTGGGGTCTAGTAAGATGTGCTGTGGAAGGTTCCATAACTTGTGAAATGCACAAAGCTACCAGGCATCTGGGTGAATAGGAAATGTGAGAAATTACAGGTTAAATATTTGAGATATATGCATGATAAAGACACTGACCAATTCTTCTACAGTGTACATAGAATAGTATGAAAATTCTGGTTACAGTGATCTTGGCACTACTTATACATTGCTCGTCTGTAATTATTTGTTTCATATTTGCTAAATTTCTCAGTAAAACCCTTTGAAAGCAATGAGCCAAAAGAAGTTCATGTTCATTAAAAATATAAGTGCTAAATTTCCTTTTCTAAAAAAAGTTGATGACAAATATATAACTTGCCTAAAACATTTGTCTACATTTACCATCTACCTTGGGTGTCACAGAGATACCACTGACCATGTGAAAATCAGAAGACACAATCTGCTGGGAAAATACCAATATTTACTTCAAAAGCTAATAGTGATTTTAAGAGTCTCCCCAAAGGTATGATTTAACATATGTAGCTACAGAGGGTGTACCTACATGACATTCTGTAAAATATGACTGTTTATTTAGATCAAATGACTGTTCTTTAATATTTATTTTGCCCATTTTTATTCTGTTTCCTTATGCATATACATTATGTGACATGATAACTATAAATATGTTGTTCTATTAGCATAAAACTAAAAAATCTGTGAACTATATAAAAATGTCAAAGGAGAATTTAGACAAGATTTAAAACTGAATAACAATATAAATATCAAGATAGGGTTGCAACTAAAGAAACAGTTAAAAGGAAATTTATAAACTTAAATGCATATATTACCAAAAAACGTTCAAAAATTGTAAAAGTTTAAGCTGAATAAATAAATGATATAGAAAACAGACTAATAAAAAGAATAGTAAAATAGACAAACCTCTGATAAAATCAAAGAAAAAAGTGAAAAGTCACACATAAACAATATGTACATATAAATATATATCAAAAATTTTAATCAGAATAATTTCATAAACAGTTCAAGATATTAAATTTGAGAACTTGGAAAAAACCAGCTACTTTTCTAGAAAGTATAACTCACCAAAACTAACTTAAGGAGAAAATCTGAATAAACTTCCAACCGTTACAAAAAAAGTCAAATTTGTAGTTAAAATTCTATGTGTATATAAACATCACAGACCCAGATGGCTTATAGGCAAGTAATGAAAAAGATTTAATGAACATAAAACCAGTATATTTCATAATCAGCTGTAAAGAATAGGAAAATAAATCTAACTTGGTGAACCTAATACCACCTTGGCACAAAAACAGATAAGGATGACATGAAAAGAAAAATCATAAGGCAAATTCACTCATCAGCATAGAGCCAAATGCAGCAAAATATATATGTATATATGTGTCTCCATAAATAGATATTATTTTGAGTATTTAAAACTTATAAATTGTATTAATATACATTCATAATATATTCATACTCATAGATTCATAATTATGTTAAATTTGACTAATTGGGATCAATCCAAGAAATACAATAATACAATTTACAAATATTTTTAAACACCCAAGACAATAATTATATATTATTTATGGAGATATATATATAGTAAAAATAGACAAATTTGCATGGGAATGATACAAGACAATTTCAGGAAAGTGGTATACTTGGAGTGTAAGGGGGAGTTTGAGAATTAAGGGATTAGGATGCTGCTCTAGCAGTACCTAATTTCTTTTATTTTAACTGAGGTAGAGCTAATTTACAAATATAACAATCTAATTTTTACAAATTTACAAAACTTTACAAATCTAATTTTTTCTTAAAGAGGAGACTGTAAAGCTAATATGGCAAATATAAGCACCTTTCCAAATGTTGGTAATATTCATGGGTGTGTTATTTTCTCTGCTTTCCTATTTGCTTGAAAATTTAATGATCACAAACATATATATTTTTTTATTTTTTATTTTTTTTAAGAATGCACTAAGAATAAACCTACCTAAGGGGACAATAGACCTGTATGCAGAAAATTATAAGACACTGATGAAAGAAATTAAAGATGATACAAATAGATGGAGAGATACACCATGTTTTTGAATTGGAAGAATCAACATTGTGAAAATGACTCTGCTACCCAAAGCAATCTACAGATTCAATGCAATCCCTATCAAACTACCACTGGCATTTTTCACAGAACTAGAACAAAAAATTTCACAATTTGTATGGAAACACAAAAGATCCCGAATAACCAAAGTAATCATGAGAATGAAAAACGGAGCTGGAGGAATCAGGCTCCCTGACTTCAGACTATACTACAAAGATACAGTAATCAAGACAGTGTGGTACTGGCACAAAAAACAGAAATATAGATCAAAGGAACAGGATAGAAAGCCCAGAGATAAACCCATGGACATATGGTCACCTTATCTTTGATAAAGGAGGCAGGAATGTACAGTGGAGAAAGGACAGCCTCTTCAATAAGTGGTGCTGGGAAAACTGGACAGGTACATGTAAAAGCATGAGATTAGAACACTCCCTAACACCATACACAAAAGTAAGCTCAAAATGGATTAAAGACCTAAATGTAAGGCCAGAAACTATTAAACTCTTAGAGGAAAACATAGGCAGAACACTCTATGACATAAATCACAGCAAGATCTTTTTTGACCCACCTCCTAGAGTAATGGAAACAAAAATAAACAAATGGGACCTAATGAAACTTCAAAGCTTTTGCACAGCAAAGGAAACCATAAACAAGACCAAAAGACAACCCTCAGAATGGGAGAAAATATTTGCAAATGAAGCAACCGACAAAGGATTAATCTCCAAAATTTACAAGCAGCTCATGCAACTCAATAACAAAAAAACAAACAATCCAATCCAAAAATGGGCAGAAGACCTAAATAGACATTTCTCCAAAGAAGATATACAGACTGCCAACAAACACATGAAAGAATGCTTAACATCATTAATCATTAGAGAAATGCAAATCAAAACTACAATGAGATATCATCTCACACCAGTCAGAATGGCCATCATGAAAAAATCTAGAAACAATAAATGTTGGAGAGGGTGTGGAGAAAAGGGAACAGTCTTGCACTGCTGGTGGGAATGTGAATTGGTTCAGCCACTATGGAGAACAGTATGGAGGTTCCTTAAAAAACTACAAATAGAACTACCATATGACCCAGCAATCCCACTACTGGGCATATACCCTGAGATAACCATAATTCAAAAAGAGTCATGTACCAAAATATTCATTGCAGCTCTATTTACAATAGCTAGGAGATGGAAGCAACCTAAGTGTCCATCATCGGATGAATGGATAAAGAAGATGTGGCACATATATACAATGGAATATTACTCAGCCATATAAAGAAACGAAATTGAGTTATTTGTAGTGAGGTGGATGGACCCAGTATCTGTCATACAGAGTGAAGTAAGTCAGAAAGAGAAAGACAAATACCATGTGCTAACACATATATATATGGAATCTAAAAAAAAAAAAAAATGTCATGAAGACACTATTATTCCCATGATGATGGGAATAAAGGGAACCTATTATTCCCTTTATTCCCATGAAGACGGGAATAAAGACACAGACCTACTAGAGAATGGACTTGAGGATATGGGGAGGGGGAAGGGTAAGCTGTGACAAAGTGAGAGAGTGGCATGGACATATATACACTACCAAACGTAAAATAGATAGCTAGTGGGAAGCAGCCGCATAGCACAGGGAGATCAGCTTGGTGCTTTGTGACCACCTAGAGGGGTGGGATAGGGAGGGTGGGAGGGAGGGAGATGCAAGAGGAAAGAGATATGGGAACATATGTATAACTGATTCACTTTGTTATAAAGCAGAAACTAACACACCATTGTAAAGCAATTATACTCCAGTAAAGATGTTAAAAAAAAAAAAGAATGCACTAAGAACTATTGTGACTGTCGAGCTTCATTTGTCAGGGCAAATATCACTATCTATGTATGCATCTCTTTGAGAGGATTTCGTTTCTTCGAATCTCCAAGCCCTGCCTGGGATGTTTCTCTGGCTGTCTGTATCTTTGAAGACAAACACCTGTTTTTTAGCACCTCAACCTCTCCCTCCTGTGTGTCTGGTGTCCCAGAGTCCAGAGGGCTATTGCTGCCGGAAATAAATAGCCAGTTTTCTTGAGTTCAGGGCTGAGCTAAATAACTTCATGGGAAGGAATAGGAAAAGGCACCCAGGGACTCTACCCGGTCCTTTCAGCCTTTCCAAATAGCACCCCCTGTTTTTATCACCTACTCCACCTCAATTTTTCTAGTGACCTGGTTCTTTGAATTTCTGAGTTTTTCCACCATTTTGACAGGTGCATCAATGTCCATTTGTTGACAGCCCTCTGTATACCTCTACTCCCAGTCCTTCTCCCCTTCCTATCATCAAAAATTGCCTTGAGATCCCTCCAACACTCACCCACTGTTACCTGCCCCCAACCATTCCCTTTACTCTTACTAATATACATTTTAAATAATGTTATTACTGGGTTTCCCTGGTGGCGCAGTGGTTGAGAGTCTGCCTGCCGATACAGGGGACACGGGTTCGTGCCCCGGTCCTGGAAGATCCCACATGCCGCAGAGCGGCTAGGCCTGTAAGCCATGGCTGCTGAGCCTGCGCGTCCGGAGCCTGTGCTCCGCAACGGGAGAGGCCACAACAGTGAGAGGCCCGCGTACCGCAAAAAAAAAAAAAAAAAAAAAAAGTTATTACTGTTACTTTAAAGGGATTTGCTAGGGAACAGAGATAAATAGGTCTCTTCACTACTTCTAACCAAAAGTCACTTACTTTTTCAATTAAACAACAGCATAAAATAAATCTCTCATTTTTAATGTAAAAAATTTCCATATGGTACTATCAGATGCAAAGTTAAGATTGTGTTCTGAAATAAACCTAATAAGGTGTTGCAGCTCCAAAAAGTTTGAAACCCTTGGCTAAGACAAAACAATGTTTCAAAGTCATGTATGTATCCGTTTTAAAGTAAAGTAGTAATTTGCCTCAGTAGATAAATACTGAAATCTTTTATAAGAAGTTCTTCCCTTGTCTAAACCCATTTCCTTTTGTTCCACGGGGATATCAGGGTGTCTTTTCAACCACTAGTTTCAAACTGGTGGCTTATACACCTAAGCAGTATTTTGCTGGGCTTCTATGTTTAAAATGAAATTAACATGTGTTTAGGTGAGGCAGGCACTGTTCTGTTCACAACAGATCCATCCTCCCCATTGCCTCCGCCTTCTTCTGGATTTAATATTCATGTCATCTTCCTAGACCCCATAGGTAATTTGGGTTTAAAACCCCTGTGTGGAATTCTCAGCAAACTGAAGCCAGAGCCTTTTAAATGAATCCAAACTTCAACAATGATAGAAAAATTGTCAGGCATCTACATTATAAAGAAATCTGGAATGATAGCTCCCTTTCACAGACTAACAAAATATAAAGGGAAAACGGATTCAGAAAGTCACAACAAAACTGCTTTTTATGAGTAGTACTTTGGCCGTTTTCAGAGGAACACAGAACAGTCCGTGATTCTCTTTGTTCTTAATCCAGATTAGCTGATGAAGCAGCTTCAAATATTGAGATATAAAGAAAATGCCTTATTTTGTTTGGGGAGAAACTTGAGAGTTTCAGTTAAAAATTGATGCTTTCACCTTGAAATGTCTGCCATCTCAACTTGCAGTGGCTTTGCCTGAGCTCTGAGGAAAAGCCTGGCCATCGGAGGAAAGCCCAGGAACACCATTTCAAGTTTTATGACTTCTTAATGGCTTGAATTACTTGCAGGTGTTTTGTTTTGTTTTTGCGGTACGCGGGCCTCTCACTGTTGTGGCCTCTCCCGTTGCGGAGCACAGGCTCCGGACGCACAGGCTCAGCGACCATGGCTCACGGGCCCAGCCGCTCTGCGGCATGTGGGATCTTCCTGGACCAGGACACGAACCCATGTCCCCTGCATCAGCAGGCAGACTCTCAACCACTGCGCCACCAGGGAATCCCTGTAGGTGTTTTTAATACCTGCTGTCTGCTTGGAAGTGTTTCTCGCTTGGCAACCGGATAAGGACAATAAACTTGTCAAGCAGGCAACTAACTATTCAATTATTAAAAACATAAAATCCAAAGAAATGGAAAAGCTGTTCAGGTCTATAGCTTCTTCTCACTAACACTTTTCAGCCATAATGTCTTTTAAAAGCACTTCTGAAGTTTATTACCTTATTAAGAGAATTATCTGAGAATAAAATATGTGGTAATAATCTCGTCCTCTTTCTAAATAACAAAGAGGAACAATAAATATATTTATATAATGTGCTTTTAATAACTGTTGGTAGTCACAAACACATTATTTTAATTAAGGAAAAGCTTAGCAGAAATCAGTTATGAAAAGTAACTGTGGATAAACCTTTTCTTTCCAGAAAAAAAATGCAAAGGTAAATTTAAATTTTTGTTTCAGAATAGAATAAGTTCATTAAACACACAGGTATCATCCCCAGACTCAGGTTTTCTTTTGTTGCTCCTGAAATAAACTTCGAACTCTTCTTTCACATATTAAAATATATTTTTTCAAAATAATTGTTATCCATTGAGTAATAAAATGGTGCCTGGTAATATTATAAGAATTGCAATTAATAAGACCTCTTCATTATTATTCAAGCTTAGAGCTAAGATATTTGACAGACATTAACTCAGCAAAGTATATCTGTGGATATTAAATAAGACCTAATGCTTCAAAATCACTAGTTTCAAAAAACTGGCCATCTCTGGATTTTGAAAGAGCTTCAACCTGATAAATTTTATCAAGACCACTCTTACTGGCACATGGACTCTTTCAATATGAACAAATGACTTTCTCATTTTGACCAATAACCCATCAAGTATTGCTTAGTTATAACAAGTTTATTGAGGGGTCACAATTCAATGGATTACAAACATGAAATGATTTAATTTTTCCATATCTGCTCTAGAAGTTACAAACTAGAAGTCTATAAACTTAAACAGTATTTTGTTTCGCCTGTAGTGTTTCAAACAAAATCGAATTTGAATTTAAGTGAAGCATGCACTGTCTAACTTTCCAGACTCCCTGTGGTAGGAAGAATTCTACAAGGCCCCCCAAATTCTTACCCGCCAGGGCACACCCTTGTATAACACTTCCTCTCGCATGTGGCAAGGGACTGTGACTATGATTGACGGCACTCCCATGATTAAGTTACAATATTTTGCAAAAGGGAAGGTACTCTCCAGATTCAATTTGAGTTCCTTTTCAGTTGTCTTTAAGTTATTCTAAAGGACACTACCCTTGGTGGGCCTGACTAATCAGATGTGCTCTTTCAAAGGGTATCTTGGCCCTTCCTGAAGCAGCAGAGATGCTTTCCAGCTGGCCTTGAAGAAGAAAAGTGATGCTGTGAACTGCCTATGGAGATGGGCAGTTGAGGGCCTGAGTTCCGCAACTGTAAGGAACTGCACACTGCCAACAACCCAACTGAACGTGGAATAAGATCCTGAGCTCCAGATGAGAACGCAGGTTGTCTGACACACTGACTGCACTCTTGTAAGACACTGAGCAAATAACCCAGCTAAGTCATTTCTAGACACCTGATCCCCTGGAAACTGAGATACTAAACATGTCATTTTAAGTCACTAAATTTGTGAAGATTTGTAACTCAGCAAGAGAAAACAATACACTCAGCACACACTCCCTATTACCTCAAGACCTACCTTGATTCCCACTTATCCCCTTTTCCATCCTTTAACGTCTTAGAGTTTCTATAATGTTCACATCAGTTTCAATTACTAAAACTTAGTCCTCTCCAGCTTATAATTTTAATCTCATGTCCATTTAAAGATGCTCCTCTCACCCAGTACAAGTTACATCTGTGGCCCTTGCCTGCTTAGAGTAGCGTGGGTAAAGTTCTGTCTTTCCCAGTTCTTTTCAGGGTCTAGATTTCTGTGTTGGGTTCTGTAGGGAAGAAAAGGAGACTCAGAGACATTTGTGTATGCGTTGGGAGGTTGATCTATTTGGTCTGGTTTATTCAGTCTGCATAAGTGGTGTGCATGTCTTTCTCAAGCATGTTCATCTTCACTCCAGCCCACCCCCTGTTGCTGAGGATTCTCCAGAGAGGGGCAACTGGACCTCCTTTGGTCTCCTGCCAGTGGACCATCCCACAATCCTTTCTCCAGACTGAGATCAACTCCTTGTCACTTTATCTGTCTGGCAAGTCCAGAAGTTCCTCTTCCACCTGTAATCTCCACGTCCTGCCACGGGGAAGCCCTGGGTGTTTAAAGGTTCTCTTCTGTGGCTTTTGAGGGTTATGGAGAACTGGCAGGGGATGGGGTTGCCCCAACTCCAGCTATGTTATGCTCTAATACCTTCAGTCTCTGCCGGAAAGTCCCTTTAATTCTCCTATCTTAAGAAATATATATGAGGGAACTAGTCTAAGTTCACAATGTCCTTCAACTGCAGGGGACCTGTATCAGGCTCTCTCACAAAATTAGGAAGCAGTACCAAGTTGATATACATATATTTTAGCTCAATATTCAGCCAGCCAGAGAATAAAGAGATTTCTTTTTGGACCCAAATACTGTATATCATTGGTACCTTCCTTTAGAATTCAGAGTGCAAGAGATCTTTTTCTTAAATTTGAGCTTTAGCTAAACTTCCTGGACAGGAGGAAAAGTCTCACACAATAGCTCATTGCATAGTTAATTAATTTAAAACAGTAAAACCAGATACTTGAGGACAGAAGACTGTAACGCTTTGAAGGCCAGCATTATCTATGCTTTTCTTTTCCTTTTCCCCACAAATAAAATATGTTTATTCACCATTCACAGAACAAGCTGTCAAAAAATTTCCGTTAGCTTTTCCCTCTTACCAAGTTTATTAGAAATAGAAGAGAAGTCAGAAATTCACGTTCTAGGTTTGATTCCCTATTCAGTGTACACTCAACCAACAGCATCAACCAGACTCAGACCTCTTCAAAGAAAACAAAATTTACTTCAAATAACTGTGGATACCCCACCGCCTTACTGATCTCAGGGTTTAGTCCACCATCTGTCTGTGATAACTCCTAGAAAAGTCTCAGGAATGCAAGGCATCTGCCCCAGTTATTTCAGAAATGAAATAAACATCAAACCTGCAAAGCTGTACATCTACTCAAGAAAGCCCACATTTTCAGTGCTGCCTTCTTTTTTGAAACAAATTTTATTTTTTAGAGAAATTTTATGTTCATGGCAAAATTGAGTGGAAAGTACATAGAGTTTCCATATGCCCACTGCTCCCACACACATACAACGTCCTGCACCATTAATACCCCCTACCACAGGGGTACATTTGCTATAATCGATTAACGTACACTGACACATCACTATCACCCAAAGTCCATAGTTTACATTAAGGTTCACTCTTGCTGTTGTATATTCTGTGGGTTTTAACAAATGTGTAAAGATACATCAATCATTACAGTATCAACCACAATAGTTTCACTGCCCTAAAAATCACTCCTGCTCTACCTACTCATCTTTCCCTCCCTCCACCCCTGGCAACCACTGATCTCTGTACTGTCTGCATAGCTTTGCCCTTTCCAGAATGTCATATGGTTGGATTCATATAGTATGTAGCCTTTTCAGACTGCTACTTTTACTCAGCCATATGCATTTAAGGTTCCTCTATGTCTATTCATGGTTTGATAGCTCATTTCTTTTTAATGCTGAATAATATTCCATTCTCTGGATGTTCCACAGTTTATTTATTCATTTGCCTACTAAAAGACTTGTTGGTTGCCTCCAAGTTTTGGTAATTATGAATAAAGCTGCTATAGATATCTGTGTCCAGGTTTTTGTGTGGACATAAGTTTTTATTTGGGTAAATACCAAGTAGCAGGATTGCTGGATTATATGCTAAGACTCTTTAGTTTTGTAACTTCCAAAGTGGACGTACTATTTTGTCTTCTTACCAGCAGTGAATGAAAGCTCCCATTGCTCCACAGCTTGCCAGTATTTGGTGTTGTGTTTGGGATTTTAACCATTCTAATGTGTGTGTAGTGGTATCTCACTGTCATTTTAATTTGCGTTTTTCTGATGACATATGATGTGGAGCATCTTTTCATATGCTTACTTGCCATCTGTATATCTTCTTTGGTGAGGTGTCCAGGTCTTTTGCCTACTTTTTAATCAAGTTGTTTGTTTTCTTACTGTTGAGTTTAAAGAATTCTTTGCATATATTTGGATCATAGCCATTATTAGATGTGTCTTTTGCAAATATTTTCTTCCTGTCTGTGACTTGTCTTCTCATTCCCTTGACCTTGTCTTTCACAGAGCAGTTTTTCACCTTAATGAAGTCCAGGTTATCATCTGTTTTTTTCCATGGGTTGTAACTTTGGTGTTATATCAAAAGTCATCATCATATCCAAGGTCATCTAGATTTTCTCCTATGTTATCTTCCAGGAGTTTCAGTTTTTCTGTTTTGCATGTAGGTCTATGATCCATTTTGAGTCAATTTTTATGAAGGATGTAAGGTCTATGTCTAGATTCATTTTTATGTTTTGCATATGGATGTTCAGTTGTTCCAGCACCATTTGTTGAAAAGACTATCTTTGCTCTATTGTACTGCCTTTGCTCCTCTGTCAAAGATCACTTGACTATATTTACATGGGTCTATTCCTGGGCTCTATTCTGTTCCATTGGCCTATTTGTCTATTCTTTTGCCATTATCACTCTTTCTTGATTGTCATAGCTTTATATTAAATCTTGAAGTTGGGTAGTGTCACTTAGTTAACTTTGTTCTTCTCTTTCAATATTGTGTTGGCTATTCTATTGTGTGGGCCAAAAGGTTCATTCAGTTTTTTCCATAAGATGGCTCTAGTAGTACTTAGTTGTCTTTAACTTCATTCAAAACAATTTTGTTAGAGTGTATCTGACAGCTGTCATATCAGCATGCATTTAAAAATAAACATCAAAATTGGTGAGTTTTTGTGTAGCCATTTTAATATTGAAGATGGAAGAAAAAAAGCAACATTTTTGGCATATCGTGCTTTATTATTTTAAGAAAGGTAAAAACGCAACTGAAACCCACAAAAAGATTTATGCAGTGTATGGAGAAGGTGCTGTGACTGATCGAAGATGTCAAAAGTGGTTTGCGAAGTTTCGTGCTGGAGATTTCTCGCTGGATGAAGCTTCACAGTAGTGTAGACCAGTTGAAGTTGATAGCAGTTAAATCGAAACAGTAATTGAGATCGATCAACGTTATACCACGCGGGAGATGGCCGACATACTCACAATATCCAAATCAAGCACTGAAAATCACTTGCACCAGCTTGGTTATGTGAATTGCTTTGATGTTTGGGCTCCACGTAAGTTAAGTGAAAAAAACTTTCTTGACCATATTTCTGCATGCGATTCTCTACTGAAATAAACCAATTAATTCCAACAAGTACTGCTCCCAATTAGACCAACTGAAAGCAGCACTCAATGAAAAGCTTCCAGAATGAGTCAACAGAAAACGCATAATCTTCCATCTGGCTAAGACCACATGTTTCTTTGATGACCAGGCAAAAACTGTTACAGCTTGGCTGGGAAGTTCTGATTCATCCGTCATATTCACCAGACATTGCACCTTCGGATTTCCATTTATTCTGGTATTTACAAAGTTCTCTTAATACAAGAAAATTCAATTGCCTGGAGGACTGTAAAAGGCAGCTGGAACAGTTCATTGTTCAAAAAACATAAAAAGTTTTGGGAAGATGGAATTATGAAGTTGCCTAAAAAATGGCAGAAGGTAGTGGAACAAAAGGGTGAATACATTGTTCAATAAAGTTCTTGGTGAAAATGAAAATGTGTCTTTTATTTTTACTTAAAAAGACAAAGGCACTTTTTGGCCCACCCAATAGATCTCTTGTCTCTCCATATGAACTTTGTAATTTATTTATTAAGATCCACAAAATAAATTGCAGGGATTTTGACTGGGATTGCATTGAATCTATAGATTAAATTGGGAAGAACTGACATCTTGACAATATTGAGTCTTCAAAGTGATTTAGTGATTGAACGATCACTGACTTTGCCAGCTAGGCTTTTGTTTTCTTTGACAATGCAATTTCCTTCAAAATTCCAGTCTGTCTGCTTCCAGTCTGTTCCATATGAAAGTAACCTTTGGCTATAGTTCTTAAGCTTGCAGATTCTAGCTTTTTACTTACTGGCTGCAGTGCGCAGCCCACCCCTAGTTCTCTCTCTCAGTTTAAGGGCTTCTACCTTGATGTGCTCTGGAGCCATGGGCTTGTATGGGGAAGGTACACCTTTGTCATCTGAATCTTTGCAGCAGGGCTGGCTCCCATTGTGTGGCTCGGGACAATGTCTCATAGGAAGTTCTTGAAGTAGGCTCTGAGTGACTATCGTATCTTCTGCTACTTGGAGAGGAGAAGCAGTTGGCTTTACTAGAAGGGGTCATGAGCTTTGCAGCCTGCAATATCTGTGTTCTTATCACCTGCCACCTGGTCACTAAGCCACTGCCAGGTGTTTTCAGTTTTGGTATGTGCTGACCCTGCATCTAGGTAGCAACTCTATACTAGGACAAACTAAGCTGCTATAACAAAGAGACCCAAAATATACTGGCTTACACAAGATAGGAGTTTATTTCTTTTTCATCTGATGGTCTCCATGTAGGCAGGTAGTCCAGGATGGGTCAACATTTCTGCTCTACAACATCGATTGGAGACCAGGTTCCTTCTGTTTGTTACTCTGCTTGGTCCTGAGGTGCTGTCCTCAGCTTAGCACTGAAGCTGGGACACCGTCTCATCCACATTTCCAGACTGTGGGAGGTAGGAGAGTGGGAGACAGAGTGGAGGGTAAATAATGTCCTTATGGAAACTGAACCAGAAGTTACACGCATCCTTCTCAGTGACACCTCACTGGCCAAAAACATACTTCTGTAGCCATACCTAGATGCAAAGGATACTGGGAACAGGGAGGGTGGGGTAATGGCCTCTAATGGGGCAGCCACTATTTTTCTATTCTGGATTTTTTTTTGTTAAGGTTTCTGCTCCCTTGAATACATACCCATGCCATGTATAAAATGAAATATACTTAAAAATTGTTTTAGCTTTATTGCAGTATAAATGACATATAAAACTGTAAGATATTTAAAGTGTACATCATGGTAATTTGATATGTGTATACACTGTGAAAGGATTCCTCCCATCTAGTTAATTAACACATCCATCACCTCACATATTTCTCTATTTTTTTGTGAGAACGTCTAAGTTCTACTCTCTTAGCAAATTTCAATATATAATATAATACTATCGACTATATAAAAGGAGACTTACTTTAAGTCCCTGTTTTGGTGCCACTGGCCAGGATTAAATCTCTCCTCCTTTACGTGAGGTGAACTGAGATCTTTGTTTGTTTGTTTTAAACGCCTGCCTCTGGGGTATGTAGAAATGGGAGACAAGTTGGAAATCTGGGTCTAAGAGGAATTGGAATGAGATCTCTCTAAATAAAATTCAGGGGATTCTACAATCCCCCTGAAGGAAGAGGGATGAATGGATACTGGGAAGTCAGAGAGTCCCTACCACAACCCTGATGACTAATAACAGAATGAGGTTAAATGTGATGCGACTTCTGGCATTTTCTTAGAAACTTACTCCTTCACAAGGAGTCTGTCCACCACGGAAATGCTAGGAATGAAAAACATCCTCCTACTCTTTTTGATCATTTAGCTCTCTTCCTGTGTTCTTACAAATACAATGTAAACTGAGTTTTAAGGGAAAAAAAACATAGGACGAATGATCAACTGTTTGAAGTTCAAATATCCATCATTTGTTGAGTTCCTTTCAGCCAATCACATCGTAATTCCATCAAGGGAACTTATTCGTGTGTCTAAAAAGGTATATTCGTAACTGATTGAAAGCAGCATGGTTTAGGTGATTTTCATCTTTTCTTAATACTGACAATGTTGCCAGCCCAGATGGAGTAATTCAGGCTTGTTAGGAGTCCTATATGCATGAAAGCAAGCACGCTTGTATTCTGTTGTATGAAGATGTAAAAGTAATGAGCTGAGTGTCATTGCCTCAGCTCAGTCTGATTGTCTATTGCCTCTGATAGCACTGATAAACCAAACAATTAATTCCAACAAGTACTGCTCCCAATTAGACCAACTGAAAGCAGCACTCAATGAAAAGCTTCCAGAATGAGTCAACAGAAAACGCATAATCTTCCATCTGGCTAAGACCACATGTTTCTTTGATGACCAGGCAAAAACTGTTACAGCTTGGCTGGGAAGTTCTGATTCATCCGCCATATTCACCAGACATTGCACCTTCGGATTTCCATTTATTCTGGTATTTACAAAGTTCTCTTAATACAAGAAAATTCAATTGCCTGGAGGACTGTAAAAGGCAGCTGGAACAGTTCATTGTTCAAAAAACATAAAAAGTTTTGGGAAGATGGAATTATGAAGTTGCCTAAAAAATGGCAGAAGGTAGTGGAACAAAAGGGTGAATATATTGTTCAATAAAGTTCTTGGTGAAAATGAAAAATGTGTCTTTTATTTTTACTTAAAAAAACAAAGGCACTTTTTGGCCCACCCAATAGATCTCTTGTCTCTCCATATGAACTTTGTAATTTATTTATTAAGATCCACAAAATAAATTGCAGGGATTTTGACTGGGATTGCATTGAATCTATAGATTAAATTGGGAAGAATTGACATCTTGACAATATTGAGTCTTCAAATTCATAAACATGGATTCTCTTTCCATTTATTTAGTTCTTCAATATCTTTCATCAGTTTTACTCATATGAATCTTATATGTGCTCAATGGCATTATATCCAAGTATTTCATTTTTAAGAGTACTAATGTAAGTGGTATTATGTTTTTAATTTCAAATTCCACTGATTTATTCCTGGTATATAGGAAACCAATTGACTTTTGAATATTAACCTAGTATCCTACAACCTTGTTATAATGTATATAAATTTTACTTGTATTTATTCATTCTTCAATGCTCTTCCTTTCTTCACGTAGATCTGAGTTCATACTCTGTATCATTTTATGTTTCTCTGAACATCTTTTAACATTTCTTGCAAGGCAGGTTTACTGGCAACAGATTTCCTCAATTTTTGTTTGTCTGAGAAAATACTTCTACTTCACTTCTGAAGAATTCTAGGTTGGTGTGGTTTTTTTCTCTCAACACCTTAAATATTTCACTCCACTCTCTTCTTGCTTGCATGGTTTCTGAGAAAATCAGATGTAATTCTTATCTTTTCTCTATACATAGGTGTTTTTTTTTTCCTTTGACCTCTTTCAAGATTTTTTTTAATCTTGATTTTTCTGAGGTTTGAATATGATATACCCAGTTGTAGGTTTTTATGGGTTTTTTGGCATTTATCCTCCTTAGTATTCTGAGCTCCCTGGATCTCTGGTTTGGTGTTTGACATTAATGTGGGGGAAATTCTTAGTCATTATTGTCTTAATTATTGCTTCTGTTCCTTTCTTTCTTCTCCTCTGATATTCCCATTAAACATAGTGTTACACCTTTTTAAATTGTCCCACAGTTCTTGGATATTGTGTTCTTTTTCTATCTTAATTCTCTTTTCTTTTTAGTTTTGGAAGTTTCTATTGTCATATCCTCAAGCACAGAGATTCTTTCCTCAGTTGCATCCAGTCTACTAATAAGTCCATCAAAAGCATTCTTTATTTCTATTAAAGTGTTTTTGATCTCTAGCATTTCTTTTTGGTTCTAAGAATTTCCATTTTTCTGCTTATATTAGCCATTTGTTCTTACATGTTGTCTCCTTTTTCCAGTAAAGCCCTTAGCTATTAATCATAATTTTGTTGCTATTTAATTCCTGGTCCATGCTAATATTGCTGCCATATCCGACTCTGGTTCTGATGCTTGTTCAGTCTCTTGGAACTGTGGAATTTACCTTTTAGCATGCTTTTGTCATTGTATTTTGTCATTGCTGTTGAAAAGTACCCATCACATACTGGTAAAAGGAACAGCAGTAAATAGTCCTTCAATACCGTAGTGGTAATGTGTCGGCCGAGGGGAAGTGTTCCATAGTCCTATAATTAGGTCTCAGTCTTTTGGTGAACCTGTGCCTCTGGGTTATTAGCTTCACTAGAGCTTCTCAGTCCTTCCCCTCCCCCTTTCCCCCATACCACTGAGGTTGAATGGCATGGCTGGAGGGCACTGGAGTTGGATGTTTTCCTTCCTCAAGATAGGCTAGGCTCTGATGAAACTTCAGGAGGTTGGGCTCTGATAAAGTAGTTTCTTTTGAGGGTAGACCTTGTTAAGAAGAACAGAATGCTCTGCTGTATTTCAAAATGGTTCCCTTTCCCCTCCCTAACGCTGGATTTTTCTCCAATGTTCATTAGAAAGACCTGGTAGAGCTCCTTGAAGTAAAACTCACAGAAATGTAGTGGTTCCCCTATAACTGGGTGCTCCTAGAGTTTTTAACTCTCAGATTTGTCTACCCTGGGCCTCCAGCAATTTGTCAATTCCACTTGAGGTTTTCCTATCCCAGCACTGGTTCTTGCAGAGGCATCTGTTTATGCACTTCTGCTCCAATGAATTGTGACTCTGTATCCACCTGTCTTTTCTCTCCAATTTTGAGAGCAATGGTTTGTCCTGTTACCTCACTTCTTTGATGGAGCTAAGAACAGTTGTTGATTTTGCAGTTTGTTCAGTCTTTTACTTGTTGCTAGGCTGGAATGGTGACTTCTTAAGACTCTTACACACTGGCCTGGAAACCAGAAGCCCTTCTCAAGTGTTTTTTTGTTTGTTTTTCACAAACACTCAATATGCATGCCTAGTTTCAACACTGATGAAAATATCAAATCAAGACACATCCGGCCACTGCTTTCTCTAAATCTGTATATTTGTTCTTCATTGTCTTTCATGTCCAGTTTGACACTCATTAATCCAGCTTTGAAACTTCACTACGACAACCACCTTCTTTGTCCAGAAGTACATGAATTCTGAATTCTCTTCCTAGCTCTCTCTTTGCCGCTGGTCTCTTCTTGTTCCAAAGTGTCCTGTTACCAGGTTTATCTCCTCAAAGCACAACTCAGATGCCATCAGAAACTCAAATGTCTAATTATTCTATGCTTGATATGCAGGGCCCTACATATCTGGCTCAAACAGTCTTACCAGTCAAAACCTCTACGGTATCCCCAGTGTCTTAAATTGTCATCTCATTGACCTCGTCATAGTTCCTCCAAATGGATCTATGTTTGCTCAATCCCATGTGTTCACTTTTAATGATTCCTTGACTTGTAAAGCTCATCAAAACATAGTCCATTTATCAAGGCCAATCTCAATCCTTTCCCAATATTCCTGATCAGATGTTCTCTCTCCTTTCTCCAGTACCCATAGGAGTATATTTGGGAGATGAACAAATAGACATGCTTAACCACAGAATAGTTAAGCATGTCTTTATTTTCCAAGTTTAATGGAAGCTTCATCAGTGTACCCAAATGCATCTCGATCATTTTCTCCCCCATGCATTACCTAGTACACTATGGCACAGGGCAGGCACAAAACAAATTTCCACCTAATTGCAAAGATATGGAAGCAAACTTTTAAAAAATGTCTTCAAACAAAACTCTCTTACTCCTAAGGTTTGATAATCCAAATACGTGCTTGGATAAATACACACACACACATCTTTCAGAAAAATGAAGTAAAAAGTAGCACTCTTCAAACTGATGATCAACAGCACCAACTGAGGGAAGTTCAACACTTCTACAAATAAGACACTTCTGCTAAGTACATAATTATACACATGCTATTTAAAATTTGAGTTGTCAAATGATTTACTGTCATTACTAGAATTCTTCTGATTAATCTATTGTCCCATAGAAGAACTAACGATTTTTCAAATAAATTTACCAAAAGTAGACTTGATAGTTGTAAATATCTTGTGAAGTACACCTCTAATGTCACAGTGAGAAGCTAATTCTGACTCTAAAGCAACGTGATAATTTTCATAAAACACCAGAATATTCATTTTTAAAGGATTGATATCTTTTGCAGCACTAACTATTGGAGATTCTAAACTCTTCACAAGAGAAGGGCAAGGTCAAATCATTTTGGAAACCAATTTTGAGCCAAATTGGAAGCAAATAACAAAGTCAGTCATAATTATTTATTTATTTATTTTACCAAAATAATATTTATTAGATTACCTTCTGCCCCTTTTAAAAGTGATTTTGACTCTGATTTTTTTCCTGATGATTTTCAAAACTCAAATTTATCCTCCAGGAATGAAGACATGCCCTTCGGACATGCCTTCAAAGAATGTGCATGTGCTGTAGTCATAAAAGACAATTTCAAAGCCAAGGTACACGAAATTTCTGATTCTACTTGTTAGCCATAGCAGGCTCCAAAAGTGACTGCTTTAAACATACACCTAGTGTGTAAATTTTGTTCACCATATTGAAATGTTAATGATAAAAGTGATCATGAGCCGTAGTAAAGTCATGTGTATGTTGTAGGAGGGTGCTGCGTTGATAACGCTTATTTGTAGTAATGGGAAACAATAAACTGCACAAAAAATGGGGACAGAATAAATGGATGGATTTTAATTCTATGCAAAGAGTGAAAAATGAGAGGGAAAAGTTCCCTACGTCATGGTTTCTGCCAATAATTCAACTGTATACATTTTAAATTCACTTAAGACATGCAGGGCTAGATTAAACCTAAAAATACTTACGTTCATATTTGAGGAATATCAGTTTATTTCCACCAAATAAAAAAAGTCAAAGAAATAGCCAGTAAAGCTGGGGGGTGGGGGGCGGATTATTCCTTAGAAAACAACAATGACATATTTTAATATAGTGAAAACAGGTTAAGCATTTCTGTCTAACCCTGGTTTTCTTACTCTCTAGAAAGGATGTTTAGAAAGTGATTCCCAAATTGGACCAGATTTGTGGCAACTGCATGATATTTTATAGACATTTTCTTCTCAGAGCTTTTAAATCTTGACAATTTAATATATAAAAGAATATTCAAGAGTTACTGTTATGGCAAAGCAAAGATAACACAAAACCTGCACAATTTCTAAAGCCAAAGACTTCAAAGGTAAACTCTGAAGTTTGCTCTTCCTCTGTTGTCATGGATTTAGTCCAGGTGGTTTGATGTACTAAGATAAAACTATTCCTTCTACTGTTAGCATTGGCATCTTCACAGTATTTTGTTTCATACTGATTTTATCCTGTTTACTATATATAACCTTTATACAAGCTCAGTAAACATTTAAAAAAGCTACTGGGGTATCTGATTACTTGCCCCTATTCATACATTTATGTGTGTCGTTGCACAGTCCATTCCCTCTGCTTGGAACAGTCTTCTCCCAGATATCCCCATCATTCATTCACTTAATGCCTTCAGGTCACAGAAGGAGGCTTCTCAAAGAGACTCCTCCATTTAAAATAGCGGCCTCTCCCCGCTCCCCGCCCTGCTACTCCCTAGTTTTCCCTAGTATTAATTCTTCACAACTTTCATTATGTTCTAAAAACATTCTATTATTTATTCACTTATTGCCTGTGCCCTCCCTTTCCCTACCACCACTAGATAATAAACTGTGACAGGTAGATTTTCCTAATAAAGACTTTTTTTTAAAGAGAAGTTTTAGGTTCACAGCAAAATTGAGAGCAAAGTACAGAGATTTCCCATAGAACCCCTGTCCCCACACGTGCACGGCCTCCCCCATTATCAACATCCCCCATCAGAGTGGTACATTTGGTACTATCGATGGACCTAGGCTGACACATCATAATCACACAAAGTCCATAGGTTACCTTAAGAGCCACTCTTGGTGTTGTACATTTTATAGGTTTGGACTAATGTAGGACATATATCTATCATTATAATATTGTACGGAGTATTTTCACTGCCCTAAAAATCCTCTGTGCTCTGCCTATTCATCTCCTACCCTAACCCCTGGTAACCACTGACATTTTTACTGGCTCCATAGTTTGGCTTTTCCAGAATGGATTCCAGAATCCCTATGGTTGGATTCATAGGTTATGTAGCCTTTCATATTGGCTTCTTTCACTCGTCCATATGTACTTAAGGTTCCACCACATCTTTTCATGGCTTGCTAGCTGATTTCTTTTTAGCATTCAATAATATTCCAATATCTGGATTATCATAGTTAGTTTACCCATTCACCTACTGGAGGACATTTGGTTGCTTCCAAGTTTTGGTAATTAAGAATAAAGCTGCTATAGACATCTGTGTGCAGATTTTCATGTGAACACAGATTTTTCAATTCATTTGGGTCAATACCAAGAAGCAGGATTGCTGGATAATATGGTAAGACCATGTTTAGTTCAGTAAGAAACTGCCAAAGTGGATGCACTATTTTGTATTCCAACCAAAAATGAATGAGAGCTCCTATTGCTCCACATCCTTGCCAACATTTGGTATTGTCAGTGTTTGGGATTTTGACTATTCTAATACGTATGCAGTGGTATCTTATTGTCGTTTTAATTTGCATTTCCCTGATGACATATGATATGAAGCATCTTTTCATATGCTTACTTGTCATCTGTTTATCGTCTTCAGTAAGTTCTCTGTTTAGGCCTTTGACACACTTTTTAATTAGATTATTTTTTCTCTTACTTTTGAGTTTTAAGAGTCCTTTGCATATGTTTGGATCATATCCTTTATCAGATGTCTTGTGCAAACATTTTCTCTCAGTCTGTGGCTTGTCTTCTCATTCTCTTGACATTGTCTTTCACAGAGCAGAAGCTTTTCATTTTAATGAAGTCTAGCTTATTGATTTTTTTCTTTTATAAACGGTTCCTTTGGTACTGTATCCAAAAAGTCACTGCTATACCTAAGGTCATCTAGGTTTCCTCCTATGTTATCTTCCAGGAGCTTTATGGTTTTACACAGGTAGATTCATTTGGCTTCATCTGCTGATTACTAAAGCAGTACCCAGTACATAACAGGCACTCAAATTTTTTACTGAATTAAATTTGTTCATTTATTTATTTATTTATGGCAACTCTGTGTAGTATAGTTAAGAATTTGTCTGTCTTTTTTTTGCCTTGGATTTCTGGCAAGGAGTTTCAAAACGTCTTAGACTTTCCTGAGTGACAGGCATAGGGTTGCTTCTCTGTGCAGTATTATGAGTAAAGATTTATAAATATAAAAATAGAATTAAGATGCCAGGAACTAACTTTGAAATTATTTAAGGTAAATCAAGGCATCATTAACAGTAGCTGAAATATACTGTCCATACCTCAAAATACAATGGGATATTCATTAATTTTATGTGTTCCATGAACAGTATATTCTAATAGCATCTAGGTTAGCAGGGGTGAGTAAATTAAGCAAAACATTAGGCAGGCATTAGAGGAGCAGGTGAGTCCTATTACACTGGATTTTCATAAGCTTAGTTAAGGATCTGCAGTAGAGGCAATCAATTATTTCAAAAGAAATTCAAATTCAAAAATCAATAACTGGTTTTCTTTGCACAAGGGGACTATCTAATAGCAGAAATCAGTAACTAGGGCAATTTCTAACCTGATACATTTAGCCAAAATGGTTTCAATTTCTATCTCCAAGTATATTTTAGTGTTTCTCTTTCATCTTATCACTTTGAAAATTTTTCATTAGAGATTCAAAGCTTTTCTGAACTGAAAGTCACCATAGAAATCATCACGACAGAGAACATCTGCTGGAGACATCTTGTGAAGTTAAATTTGAATTCAGGTTTAAATAAGTAATAAGGGTAATTGTTATATTAAACTAATGCTTTTTGCTTAATGCAAGTAAATTGAATAAATGTAGGTGTTGTGTTTCATTTGTAAAGACTAAGAATTTTTGATATTTTAGAAGTGCTGGGCAGATTTTACCTTTATATCACCATAATACAAAAACAGGTTTGTTAGCGAATCAACAGTGCAAAGGAAGAAAATGTTTCTGCTACTGAAGAGGAAAGGACAACCACTGTTTCAATCACCACTTTAACAGCAGTGTTTGATTCAAACAGTGAACTGCTAATTACAAGTGATTGTTATCTGTGTGTGTAAAAGCAAGTTCTCAAAGATACAATGATATATATAATATATATAATCCATCTCTTCCTTCCTGAATCCCATCCACAAAATATCTGCATGCCCTTGAACCTAACAAAACTGAATTACATTTTTTTAAACAATTCTATAAATTTGGCTCTTCATAAAATCAAATTACCCTCTCAAACCAATACAAACTAAGAAAGTTTTTTCAGTGTGTGAAAAGAAGAACTAACTAGCTAGAAATCTCACCTTCGTTACTATTCTTTCACTGAAAGAATTAATTTTAATTTGAGCAATTTAAAAAAAATCCAAAAATGAGCCCAAAGTAACTAATTCCAGTCCCAAAATTATATTTCAAGTTCTGCATCTTGCCACCTTAAAAAGAGTTTTGAAAATAAATATACAAATAATGAATGAATAAATAAAATAACTGTGAGTAAATGCCAAAGATAGATGATACCTGCTAGAAAAGCAGATTTTAATTGTTCTGTGTTTAACAAGATTTCTCAACCTCAGCACTATTGACATTTGGGGCTGGATAATTCTTTGTCATGGAGGACTGTGCTGTGTATCATAGGATGTTTAGCAACATCCCTGCCCTCTGCCCACAAAATGCCAGTAGCACCTACCCCCCACCCCAGTTGTGACAGCCAAAAATTGTCTACAAATGTTGCCAAATGTCCCCTAGGGGGTAGGGAAAAAATTACCCCCAGCAGAGAATCATTAGATAGTTTGTTGAAAATCCTGATAGCTGGGTCGCATCTCCAGAAATTCTGATTCAGCAAGTCCGAAAGGATCTGCAATTTCTATGACCACCCTGGATTTTTCTTATATAAGAATCCTGAACCCCGTTTTGCATATTTATTTGCTAGCAACAATGATAGGGAGGGGAGAGACATTCTCAAAAGGCCAACTGTGGATTTAGTAATCTGACCTCTGCAGCATTTCTGATCGCCCAAAGCTAAGAGTCTGAAGGAGAGCCACAAATGGCCTCCTATCAGAAAACCGTGCACCTTTACAAGAATCACAGTATACAAAATGTTTGCATGAGCTCTGCATCCTCCCAACAATCCTCTGAGGGAGACAGAGAAAGTATTTTCCAAATAGGCTTCCTTAATCATTTCTACCTCATCAGGGTTTATATTTCTAGTTTCTGTGAACATGAATAACAACACAACAAAGGGTAATCAACTCTTAACTACAGGGCATCCCTAGGGGAAATAGACTCAGGGTTGCCTTACTTAAAATTACACACCTAAAATCAGTCAGAACTCAAAGCTTAGGTCTTTACACACATACAAATATTTTTTCTTCGTGATCCACATAGAGTACCTTTCTTCTTCAGCAAGTGTGACTGAATCAACAGACCATTTCAAATTGGGTACTAAGGAGTTCTACGCTCTTACCTACACATACCCCTATGATTACATGTCAATACGGGTAAACTAATTTTGAGATTTTTTTCCATCCAATAATTTACAAATATAGTACTCATTTCAGTTAATGTTCTATCTTCTCTGCAGTTTGAATTGAATTATATGTTTCTGCTGCTTTTTTTTTTTTTTTTTAGCAGTCACATTACTCCTTATCTAGCTTATGGTCAAAGAAATTCTCCTTTTCTATAGTCCACTGTCAAACCTATCCTGCATTATGCAACTGACTTTTACAAACTAAATACAAGAGTACACATTTATTCCTGTCAACTTTATCTTCTTGGTCTAACCCAAATGTCCATTCTATACAAACTAAATCATCAAATTGGTGACAAGGCTAGATGTAAATTCCTGTACAAGCTTTATATAACCTCTATCTTTCCTTCTAATCTTTTTGCCAATCATTATTAAGAGATATTTATACTTCCAAGAGCCGCTGAGCAAGATGGAATCATAAGGACCTGTCAAGTAATGGAGTAGCACCATAAATAACTGAGCGGATCAGCCCAGAGTATACTGGCTTTCAACAGGCCACTCAATAATGTTCAAGGATGTAGTATGCAAGTACCTCACTACCACCTTCCAGCCTTCTTCCAGACTCACCTCACCTTGATCCTCATCCTCTGCTCTATACTGTGAGCCAACAGGACCTTATCCATTAATTGAATTTAACAAGATTTCCTTCCTCAAGCCTTCTATTCACTTTTTTGATCTATCCACTCATGAGATTCTACTTTGCCTGGTGAGATTCTATTAATCCTTCAATATCCCATACAACTATCTCCTCCATAAAGCCTGCCATCATTACCTCCTTCGTTGCCCATCCTTTTTGGAAGCAAATCTCTCCTTCTATAGTAATATATTAGTAATACAGTAATTCTCATAATAATATATGAATACATCACTCTTAAGGTGCTCGCCATTTGCTGATTCCCTATTCCTATGTCACATCTACTCAATACCTAGCACAATATTTTTCACTTGGGAATTTTCTGTTGATTTACTAATGAATTAATATTATACCTCACACTTGAAACTTAGATGTGAAAACTAGTAAAAGTGGCAGCTAGAGTCAGCACAAATTAAAGAGCGGGCTTGACAGAAATAACAGTGAGTGAATAAGGAAGAATTTCATAAACAATCCTGCACTCAGAAGGAAAAGAAATTAAAATGTGTATCTTTGAATAACGAGATTAATCAATCTAACAGGCTTCCATAATGGTTTCTAGCTCCTTTACATTTCTAGTTTCTGTGATCATGAATAACAAAGTAACAAAAGCTAATCAACTCTTTCAACTGTAGGGCATCACCCAGAGGAAAGAGTTTTCAGAAATAGCACTTCAGGAATGATTCAAACCTGTAGTGGTGACAGGTGGAAAAGTAGGTTTGGACCGAAATAGCAAATTGCTTAACCAGTCATCAGGTCACTAATTCATTTCAAAGCCATTTGACCTGGAATAAGCCTGGTGAGCCTAACTCTACCTCCACTGAGATAAAAATTGTTTAGAAGGATGAGGCAATTGATTCCCAAAAGAACTCCAATATAAAACCATGACTTAAGTTAGATAAAAGAGAAAAAGCAGCTTAGAACTTGAGCCACAAATTATTTACACTCTTCTATCATGTTGGCTGAAATAGAATTTAGGCTGGGAAAAGCTTCCAGTGAAAGCTTCCAGTGAGTTCCAGGGTTCATCTTCTCTTGAATGGACTCTTGCAAGGGCTCTAAATCATTTTCTCGGCCTCCACAAGCTCCCATTTCCAGAACACTCCTTTTGTCCACACTGATGCCAGTGTGACATTGAACATGTAGCTATTGGACCCTTAAAATGTGTCTAGTCCAAACTGAGATGTGCTCCAAGCGTAACACATACACCAGATTTCAAAAACATAATATGGGGAGAAAAAGAATGTAAAATATGTTTAACAATTTTCCCATTACTTACATGTCCCTAGGTCTCCTCACCTGAGGCCCAAAGAGCTAGCAGACTATGCAAACTTCTCAGTCTCTCTAAAGAAGCGGATGTCTGCCAATCTGCTGCAAGAAAGTCCCTAAAGAAAGAAGGTAAGAAGGACACCGGGTGCCCAAGATTGTGTCTTGTTACTCCAGGCATCCTGCAACACAAAACATCGGCATATTGCTCTGAACAAACAGCATACACAGAAAAATAAGGAAGAGGCTACAGAATACGCCAGACTTTTTGGCCAAGAGAATGAAGGAGGCCAAAGAAAAACACCAGGAATGGATCACAAAGACACAGTGCCTTGTTCTCTCTGAGAGCTTCTACCTCTAAGTCCGAGTCAAAAATGAGATGTTCTAAGAGAAACAAACAAATAAGATTAGACACATATTAAAGAAAATTTTAGCAGCATATGAAGAGATAGAGTCCAAAAAATAAGCAACAGGGGCGAGAGGAGCTGTTTTCTAGAGAAAAATACCTTTTAGAAAGGCTGCATTCAAGAGATTCCTTGACTTTGCTAGTGTGCACACATGGCATGCTTTGCAGGGCCCTGATACCTCCTCTGACCACTCGGGAGCCTTTCTGTGTCCAGAGTGAGCACATCTAGGGAAGCACCTGCACCAGTCACCTTGGCCTCTTCTGAGTCCCCTTTCACACAGGCTCTTACTAACTCACCCTCCTAGAAGCAGAGGGTCCCATTTGCCCCTAGTTCCCAAAAACCTGCTATGTGTCTGAGGGAGACAAGACAGCTCTCTGGCTCTCCATCCCTAAAACACTTTGTAGATTTAAATATTACAATATTTTAGATATATTGGGTTAAATAAAATATATTATTAAAATCGATTCTACCTACGTGAGACAGATGTACGGGCAAGAGGGAGAGGAGGAAGGGTCATATACCATGATGGGAAGCACAACAGTGACAGAAGGTTAACATACCCAGGAAGTGTGCTTCCCAGGGATGACTGGAACTGAGAAAGGCCACTTAAAGTGAATCCATAGAAGATGAAAAACCAAAACTTCATAGCTATTTTTAAATGTCTAATGCAGATTTTATATTGAACAAATGAAGCCGAAAACACTGTTCATTATTATCTTGTGTTTTAAAAGATATATATCATAATTGAAACCATCCTGGATTCTAAAATGAACTAAGAATGTACCAATGGGGCAGGGCTGACTTTTTGTTAAATTGGTAGCACCACAGAACTTCCCTTCACATTTAACTTCCATAGCAGGAGCATAAATAAAGGTGTTTCACAGAGGTATTCAAGGGCTCCCTTAATTTTCCCAAGGACCTCTTTATAATCTTTTCAAAGTCAAGTCATTTTTTTTTTTGGCAGTACGCGGGCCTCTCACTGTTGTGGCCTCTCCTGTTGCGGAGCACAGGCTCGGGACGCGCAGGCTCAGCGGCCATGGCTCACGGGCCCAGCCACTCCGTGGCATGTGGGATCTTCCCGGACCAGGGCATGAACCGGTGTCCCCTGAATCGGCAGGCAGACTCTCAACCTCTGCGCCACCAGGGAAGCCCCAAGTCATTCTCTTTTAAAATAATTATCTTGATCTCATCCTTGTCTATTTTCTATCTTATCTGGTTTAACTTAACACACCCTTGCTTGTCAATAGCTTTGTTTTGATTTAAGTAACTTGCCAGTCCCAATTTCATGTGCTGTATCTTGTAACTCTTATAAAAAATTGCTAGTTTACTTTATCATCATTTAGTTTTCATTCACTGTTGTATTGTCCTAAGTTGTAACAAGAGATTGACCCTCAAAGATGTTGGAACAAAGGGCCAGAGATACTAGCATTGAACAAAGGGGGACATTTGAGTGAGAACTAATTTTCATACATCATCAGTTCATAGTAAATAATTTCTGGTTACAATAACTATTGATTCTCTATAAAATGTTATAATTTCAGGGATATACAAAACCAAAATACAGTTATAGAGGACCTCTGTTAGGTAAAGGACGAAATTAAAATTATACTCAAGACACCATCATATAGATGAGTTTAACAACTCGAGATATAGCAACTGGTGTATTCTACAAAATTCTTCATTTAGTAATTAGGAAAATGATCTGTCAAACGTACAGAGAGAAATCTTCTGAAGGAAACCTCCAAGAAGAAGGGAAGAGAGCCAGAGAGAATACCATTCACCCCTACAGGAAATGAGAAGTAACTCTGTTGGGAAATAGAAGTAGAACAGAGTTGTTCTATGCACTAAACTAGATCCTCTAAGCAGTAAAGTCAAAACTGTGTCATTATTTCACAAGATGCACAGAAAAGGCTCAGAACTGCAAATTATGTATAAGGCCTGAAGCTGAGAAAAAAAAATTGTTTGCTATAGAATTATAGAATATCCAATCTGAGTAGATTGTGTGGGAGGAGCAATCCGGAACATAGTTCCCTGGTGTCCAAGTGAGCATCAAGCTCATTAACAATGTTTTTTTCTTCTACAGAAGTTTCCCCTGCCTCAGGCTAAGCAGGCTCCTAGCCCAAGGTGACATGGAGTGGATGGAGAAGACAATTAGAATCAAAGAGCTGTCAAGGATCTGCTGTTGGAGTTGACATTGCCTCAGCAACTAACCATCTTTGTAAAGAGTTATTGATGACTTTGAAAATCAGAACTAAAAATCAAATTGCAGTGTTCTTCCAGGATAGGATGTTTAACCATATCTACTCTTCATAGAAAAAACAAAGAATTTATGAAATATACACAAAACAGCACTGAAGTATTTGAGAGAGAGCAATCTCCATAACGCATCATAGGTCTCCTTGTGTTTGGCGGAATCCACTTTCATGCACTTGGCAAATGCTGATTCTGGGCCTGCAATGTGTCAGCCACCCTGCTGATTGCTGGGCAGCACGGATGAAAAAGGTTCAGTGTCTCCTTCATACAACTCAGCAGATGCGTAAACCAGTTTGAGCAGATTGTCGAGCTAGTAGAGCACACAGTCTGACTGTTGTCCCATTGATTTGGGATGGGTATTATGGATTTGGCAGACGAATTCTCTAACTCCCGATCCCATATGCTTTACCTCGGCATGTGCAACTACTCAACCCCCGCCCATAGACTGAGCTGTCTCCCAATTCCTGGGATAAAATACGGGCCCAACCAGATCAGTCCCCTCAATCAGCCATGCCACTGACTGCCTGGCTTTTGTAATCACAGCCTGAGTAGTCCTTTCCTCCTGAGCTCCAGCTCCCTCACCTCTCCTGCAGCTCCCTATTCCGTACTTCCTATCGCTGTAACATCCAGACAGGCCATCAGACCCCCAGAATCAGTCACCTAACTTGATGTCTGATAAAGTGTGGTTCACGAACACCTGCATCAGGATCAGCTGGTTGCTGGGCCCCACCTAGATCAGCTGAATCAGAGACAGACAGATGAATAGAGAGAGACACACACAGAGTGTGTGTGTGTGAGAGAGAGAAACAGAATCAGAGACAGAAAGAGAGAAAGAGAAAGGGTGTGTCTTGGGGTGGAATGTCCGAGTCTGAATTTTATCAAGTGCCCTCAAGGTCATGTTCACGCTTTACAGGAATCCAGATTCTCCTGATTTGCCTCCTACCTCAACTGTATTCCTTCTTAGTCTGGTCTGCTGGTTCTGTTTCAGCTGCTGATCAGTAAGTCACTGTAAGTACCACACGACTCAGTCCTTGGAACTCCTCTCCCTTCTATCTACATTCATTTCCCTGCAGTCTCTGAACTTTAAATACCATCTGGTCATTCCCAAATTTATAGATCCAGCTTGGCCATTTCCCTTGAAACCCCACTGCCTACTTGATACCTCCACTGAGTGTCTAAAAGGCATCCAGCATGTAACATACCCAAAACTGAGAGTTTCTGATCTTCGTCTCCAAACCTATCCTCCTTCGGTCTTCTCTTGCCTCAGCAATGGCAAGTCCCCACCTCAGTTCAGTTACTCAAGCCCAAACGTGCATCATCTTTTTACATCTAACTTCCTCCCTCTCCCATACTCCCCAGACCCTTCTCTGCTTTATTTTCTCCATAGTCCTTATCACCATATAACATACTAAATATTTTACTTACTTATTTTGCCATCTGTTTGTCACCCACAGCCCCATTAGAAGGACAAAGATTATTGTCTGAGTTTTTTTTTTCTCACTACTATACCCTCAGTTTGTAGAATAATGCTCAGTGCATAGCAGGCACTCAGTAAATATGTGTTGAATAAATGGAACAGTTCCTAACGCATAGTAGACACGTAATAGGCTACAGTGTGAAAGTTTGTGAGAGAGTGAACGTGAACATGACCTCAGAGTCTACCTGCCAGGCAACATGTAGACACTCTACTATTATCCCTTCCCATGCCCATCAAATGATTGATTACCGATGTTACCAAACATTATCAGCATCGCCACCACCATCATTATCAAGGTACTGATGAGAAAATATCTAGTTGGAAAATTTTTGCCATAACAAATCATGTGTGTAGGACCCAAGGGAAGAATATTTTATTAACTCCAAAAGAAGCGCAATTTGAATCATGTTTTTCATCTAAGCAACAGGTTCAAATCTGGCAGACCTCAGTCTGCGTATATATTTGTTTGGCCTACACTATGTTAATTTTTTAATGTAATGTCAATATTTAAATACTAGAGTTCATGTAAAAATCCTGTTTTCCAGTTTATTCTGAATGATAAATAGGTCTGACAGTGCTGGACCTGCATTTCTGCACAATAGTTTTCAGCAGATCTATCAACGGCTCCCTCCTGACTCGGGCAGCTCTCTCCAAGTTGCTACAATTGCTATCCAGCCAGATTCATTCATTCACATTACCTTCCTGGTCTCTGTGGGCACTTGAGTTGGCAACTAGGACTCAGGAGCCTAGATTTTTGCAAGGAGAACTAGTCCTTAAGATCCAGACTCTTAGTGCTGTGAAACGAAGAAGGAAATACATAGGCTAAAAAACTATTCCTCTGGGGGAAATCCATTGGCTAAATGCTCCATCAATTTGGGGCTTACAATTTTTTAAACCAAACCAAACAGAAATGCTATACAGCATTCTAATGATCTCTTATTCGTGACATTCTGTGAGAAAAGAAACAAAAATACTTTTCTGGTTTTATCCAAAAGCATGAGTGAGGATTCAGAAGGCAGGAGAAGGCACCCCCATTACTTTCTAAGGAGTTTGCAGTGAAAAATCCTATCTCTTAAATTCAGCACACAGCGTGCATTTAGTGACAGATGGCCATTCCAAGTATCACGGTCTGTTTCAATATATAATGAAAAATAGATAAACCTTCTGTTGCATAGCATAGGCGTGAGGCTTAAACACCTCTTTCAAATTACTGATACCATACACATTCTTGGAAATTGGAAAGCCCTGTGTTTTAAGAAAGTGAGAGGTGCCACAGCCAACTGAGTAGGCTTGGGTCCAGTGAGCAGTAAAAAAAAAAAAAAAAAAGAAAAAGAAAGAAAGAAATTTGTGCCTGCAGCTACTGGCAAACAGCTGATGGTAATAATGATATTACTGAGTGGGAATACAGTAAAAATCTGTTGCTGCAGAAATCCTTTATATTCTTAAAGGTGTACTTAAAATAATGCTGTATATTTTACTTTTCATCTCTCTTCTCTTTTTGCTGTGTTACCTCTGGAATGCTCTTGAGGGAAAATTTTACGGTGATGTTTTGATGTTCTAATTAATAGAAAGATTAGTGACATTCTATTATTTCTTTGTATGTCCATCAAATGATCTATTGCCAATATTACACTCAAGAAACTGAATTGCTAACATTTCAGCTCATCTAGCAACTCCAGCTGAAGAAGAGATCCGAGTTCTTGTCAGTCTTCAATGAAGTTGTCACTGCACTTTCCTGATTCCTTCAGGGAAACATCTGCCTACTTGAAACTCTCATAATGCAGCACTGTCAAATTACTCAAGGGCTGCATATCATTCGATAATTAACCTGGAAAGATCGCTTGCCAATGGCACCATGCCATGACAAACAGATGTTACCCCTGTTACCTATCAGAAAAAGAGGTCAAATGTTCTGAAACAGACATATTCTCCCTTCCACCTTGTGGGTATACTTTAGTCATTTAATAAGCTTTTCACCTTGCACTGTATGAAAATTAGAGGTAGTCTTCAGTTTATTGATTGACTGATCAGATCATCTTAAAAGCAGACTTATCTTTAGAGTAATTATGCAATTGAGTCTGACTTCAAGATTGGAGGGCTGCAAATACCTTGTTGGAAGGCATGTCAATTGGCATTGCCTTTTACATCCAGGACAGTTCGAGTTCTATGAACACTGTAATCAGTCTTGCCAAAACACACAAAAATAAATTCAATATAAATAAATGAACATTTGAAACACACCGTATTTCCCACGTACAAATACTCAGGGTTAGATTATCACCATGGATCAGGCTGTACAAATTTCTTTAATCCTGTACCTCTGGGCAAATATTTAAAGAAATGATACTTGCTAGGCCAACAGCAATTTCAATGAACTAAAATAGTTATTTACTAAAATCTATCAAAATACTGTACTTGACTCTTAGTGAACCAAAAATATAATTTCTGCTTTTATATACATTACTTCTAAGTAAACTTAGTGATTATATTTATAAATTAAATCTCTTTAATTATCTGTTAAAACTTGAACCCATAGAGTGAATTTGTTTCAACATTAAAAAGAAAAAAAGAACTTCCCCCTTTTTTTCTTAAAAATATTTTGTGTGTGATTTTTTAAACATCAGACTATCAAAAAGATGTAAAATAACAGCACTCCTCTCAACACCACATTCTCAATCCCCAGAGATAAGCAGTAATCAGACATTTCCTGTATCTCTCCCAAAATCTGAATGTCTATCTTACGAATGATACTGTACTCACTGTTCCACCCCTTTCTCCTTTTTATTTAACAACAGCTTTTCATATGCTCATGTGAAGAGGGACCTGCTTCTTTCTGTTTGACATATGCATACTTTTCCACTGAAAGGATATACCATGTTTTATTTAAATATTCTGTTACCGCATAGCACAGGGAGATCAGCTCGGTGCTTTGTGACCGCCTGGAGGGGTGGGATAGGGAGGGTGGGAGGGAGGGAGACGCAAGCGGGAAGAGATATGGGAATATATGTATATATATAACTGATTCATTTTGTTGTGAAGCTGAAACTAACATACCATTGTAAAGCAATTATACTCCAATAAAGACGTTAAAAAAAAATATTCTGTTACTGATGGTCATTTTGTTTGCCTCCCGTTTTTAGCTGCTACAACAATGCTGCAATGAACAAAAAATGGACTTTCTGATAGCATTACTTAAAAGTAGAATGAGTTTCTTTGATAAATTGAGGAAATTATCCACCCTTCTACAAGTGAGGAGAGCCAGAAGGGATTCTAGCTCCATGATTGTTGCAATCAGCCTCCCTCTTAGTATCAAGATAAGCCCACAGAAATTACTCCCAAATGTTCGTTTATGCCCTCTTTGCAGGTCTCATCATAGTTACATCTATAAGCTAGGGAATCTCAGGCCTATTCGAAGCATATATATGAAGGGTTCATAGAGCTTCTCTCTTTGCTTATCTCTCTCTCACTGTGTCTGTCCAGCTGTCTCTATCACAAACACACACTTCAAATAGATCTGTGGAATATTTTTAATTGTGATTGCATTCCATACTTTTTGTCCCCAGACCTCTTGTATGTCCCTTTAGTGTTGGAAAAGTCTAAACGAAGCCAAAAATAGTCTGACTCACAGAAATTTTGGAGATGAAGTGCTCATGACATCATGGAAGTGAGAGCATGCATACATTCAAGCTAGCTCTAAAATGAACATTTAAATAAAAATCAGAAAATACCTTTCTTCAGTTTCACAATGCCCCTTCAATTTATAACCTTGCTTTTACCAAAAGTTTTCTGATGGTTATAGGAGAAATATTATAAGGGGATACTGGGGGGGAAATTAGCTGGTCATCGTCTTTAATCCAGTGACTTTTATTTTGAAAGGTCCTCTCTTGTCACCCCCTTGTGATCTTCAGGTATCTTATGACTCTGAGCTTGTGCCCCTTCCCAATTTCCTGTGTTAATCAGTCAAATCCACTGAGAGGAGGCACTCCTTTCTCCTGTGAACTCTCCATCTATTAATCAAAGGGCAATAGCACTCCTGCATTGCAGTCAGCAGCCTATGAAGTCAAAATTGGTTACTACGGATTCCAAATTTGAGCTGCTTACCCATTTGTAGATGACTCAACTGAGTCATAGCAACTTTTCTTTCATAAATGCACTACATCTAAAAGTCTTTTGAGAAAAGTGGTAACTTTTTAATAAGCCTCTGGATAATTAATGGTTATTGTTTGGGGCCACTTGCTCATATTATTTATATATATAAAACCCATGCTGCAATGTACATACATCTTTTCCCACATACCTGATGATTTCTTTATGCAAATACCAGGTTTGAATTATTGTCAGTAATCTCTTCAACATTACTATTCATTTGTTTAGTTTCAGTCAATTTTCTTTTTTCTCCAAATCCCGGGTCTTGCTTCTGTATCTCCTTTTGTTATATGTGTTTGCTATTTAACAGGACTGTATATCTTTTATTTTGCCTTCACCATGCTATACTGCTTGCCCTAAGCACAAAGTAGAATAGGTTTCCTGGGTTCCTGTCCATTCCCCCCACAACAAAGACTGGACTAGTTGTTTAGTCCTTGGCTGGACAAAACTGAGTAGGAGATTTGGTAGCAGTTATTACTCTGAAAGGGAAAGGAAAATAGCATGACCCTTTGGATACACAACTTTGGGATAGAAAAGAAATAAATATAATGTGTATTAGATGATGAGGATACCGCCTATTATAATACTTCAGGCCTCTACTTGTCAGGCGAGCTGCATATTAGTATCATCTGGTGAGATTTTTAAAATTCTGATGTTTAGGACATATCTCAGACAAATTAAATCCAATTTTTCTGTTGGTCAGATTTGGCATCAGTAGTTTCTAAAACTACCCAGGTGGTTACAATGTGTAGCTACATTTGAGAATCAGTGTTTTGAGGTAAAGCAGCGATCTGATATAAAAATCTCAGGCCTTTGAGAAGGAAGGCTGTGCCCATGGTTAATTAGTTTAGAGCTTTTAGTTAGGAAGGTGGAATTTCATTAGCACTGGTTGAATGCCTGTGATGTGAAGGAAACTGAAGATATATTGTTTCATTGGGTCCTACTTAAGTCTTTGAGGTAGGTGTTAGGGCTCCATTTTGTAGGCGGAAAAGCTGAGGCTCCAACAACTTGCCCAAAGCTGACAGACTGAGATTCTACCCCAGGACTACAGTGCACCAGGATCCAGCTCTTTTGTGCTACCCAATGCGATGCTTCACTGCTCTGCAAAGCAGAGGTGAACACCCATTGCCACGGCAAATTCAGTCTCATTTCAGGCCTCCCAAGGGATCCTTGTCATCAGGTTTCGTATCTGGCCCCTGGAAATTCTCTAGGAAATGAAGAAGCAAAGGAGTTCTAAACATATACAGAATTCTATTTTACTCAGAACAGCCATGCTATCCACAGGCTCTGTGTCTCTGACACTCTGATAACAGAAAACAATTTCTTTCTTTTGCAGGCTCCTTGGCATATCAGTCCCAAGTTTCTCATGACACGTCCACTTCAATTTCAATTTTACCCTAGAACACATACACCTCAGCATGGTCAGCTCAGCAGCATAACAATGATGGCAAAATTTACCAGCCTTTAGAAGAGAGCTGGATGAAAAGGATTCCTAAATGCTTTAATGCATCCATGAATCATCTGCTTTCAATGGAGTGATATTTTAGAATCGCTTACTCAAGTTGACACCAGTTCTGAATGGTGAGGTCTCACCCTTCTTATGAAGATAAGTTCCAGTGCTATTAGCCTCTTTAATACAGGCTTAGTACCAATGACACTATTTCTGCTGCTGCCTGGCATGGACAGATAGAAGAGTATTTTCCTTAGAAAATACTAGAAATCATCTTAAAACTTTAAGCCCCCCAATTTAATGAAGCCCAGTAAGCTACATACTTTGACTATCTCACTCTGCCTTCTCATGGAACTGTCTTTGCAGATCTAAGACTTAAAATTATTTTTTTCAATTTCAGTAAAGCCCAGTTAAGATCTACCTAAAATCCTTTATCCTTTCATCATCTATACATTGGGGAGAGTACTAGTATATATTTCAGATTTATTTAAAGATTAAAATGAGGGATGAGAGAAATTAAGGGTGACAGTAAAGTATGTTGTACTTAGTAAAATTGTACTTAGTAAAATTCAATACATATTAGCATTATTCCCTCAATTTTTTATAATTTACTGAAATTCTCTTATTTAAACAGCCTAAGAGCAAATTTCATTCAGGGAAAATATTTCAGTAAAAACTTGCTCTCCTTGCAAATCTGATATTCATTTCTACCAAACAATGAAAGCTGTACAATCCACTATACTTCCTCTTTACCCTAGCTACCAGGACTGTGCTCTTTGTGTTATTCTTCCTTGAATCAGAGAAAGATTTTACTTTTCCATTTATTTAAGTATATCTACCCTGCTTTTCAAAGTTTTGATAATATGAAGCAGCATATGATAGAAGCATTAATTTAATAGAATAAAAGAATCTATACAAAATAAATAAATATAATTTATTGGAGAAAAACAAAAAAGCATTTCTTATCCTTGAGTTCTGAGAGAAAAAAAAAGCCATTAGGGTGTTAATGTAAGAGAAATTGAACCTTGACCAGTCTACCACATTGATGAATGGATGGAAAGGGTTCCCACTCCCCTTTTGCTACTTGACTTTTGACAACGACTTGACTTACAATGTCAATAATTTTATTGTAAATTGCCTCAATCCTTTTGAAAAAATGGAATATAGATACATAAATATATAAACAAAAATCTCTCTCTCTTGTCTTTATTTTCATTTCAACATCACAGAATGAGAACCCACTCCAATTTCCTCTGTTCAATAAATACTATGTGTCAGCCTTTATCCTGGGCAGTTGGTTTAAAATAGTGAAGATCACAGGAAGGATCTCCTGAGAATGATATTCTAGATCAGATCTTTCCTTTCCAGCTGGAATACACCAATAAGCTAGGGTTGTACCAAAGATCGATCCTCTTAGTCTTGTGGGTGGCCAGGGTGTGGTCTGGGGATGCTGGGGCATTGAACACCTGAGTCACACATCCAGTTGTGTAGACATCTCTACTTGTTGTTTCATAGGCATGCAAACCACTAGTCCATTTACCCCATATGCCACACAAATACACTCAATCCTCATTGTTCACTAATTCTGTATTTGTAAATTCTATACATGTGCCCACTCACTAAAATTTGTAACACCAAAATGAATACTCCCAGCTTTTTATGGTCAAACAGACATACACAGAGCAATGAAAAATTTGGGCCACCCAACGCAAACATTCCAGACTGAGGTTGAATAAAGTAACAGTCTTTATTTTGCTTGCTCATACTGCAAGCAAGTGTCCTTTCTGTGGTCTATTTAGTGTCACATCTTTCACCAATTTTATTGGTGATTTATTGTTTAATGTGCTCCCCCAGCATGGTGTCAAAATGCTAATGTTCCTAACTGCAGTATGCTTTTTTTTTTTTTTTTTTTTTTTTTTTGCAGTACGCAGGCCTCACTGTTGTGGCCTCTCCCGTTGCGGAGCACAGGCTCCGGACGCGCAGGCTCAGCGGCCATGGCTCACGGGACCAGCCGCTCCGCGGCATGTGGGATCTTCTCGGACCGGGGCACGAACCCGTGTCCCCTGCATCGGCAGGTGGACTCTCAACCACTGCGCCACCAGGGAAGCCCCCAGTATGCTTTACAGAAGGAAAAACGTGTATTAGAAAAGCCTCCCTTGGGCATGAGTTTTACAGTGCCATTGGTGGTGAGTTCAACATTAGGAATCAACATGTATTAAATAAAAGATCTTTAAACAGAAATACACATGAAACAAGGTAATGTATTGATGAGTTGATGAGAATGCTGTGACCAGAGTCACGTAGGAACCTAACCCTATATTTTCTGTAGGAGCAATGAGTCCACATTCACTAATTTAGCGTTCACAGTACCATGATTAATAAGAATCAACTGAATTATTTCTTAGATGTGCTATCATGTAAAAAGGTTTGTGATAATTCTTCCAGATGGAAAAAGACAGACACAAGCAAATAAAAGCATTAATAAACAGGGTGGTTTCAAATATTAAATCCCATGAAGAAAATTAAACAAAGTAAAGAGAAGGAAGGTGACTGGGAGGAATGGGACCATTTAAGAAAAGATGGTCAGAAAAGTCCTCTTGGATGAGGTAACATTTGTGTTGATCCCTGAATATCTAGAAGAAGCCAGCCATAAAAAGATAGCAAAAAGAGGCAGGAGATTCCAGGCAGAGATAGTGAACATAAAAACCTTGAAGAAAGACTAGTCTTGGCAAATTCCAAGAACAGAAAGGCCAGTGTGGCTAGAACATAGTTTAGGGGTAGGTGGGGTGGGAGAGGGTGGAGGATTTAGGGGCAGAAGGCAGGGGCTAGATCATAGAAGGACTTTGGGGCCATGGTAAGGAGTTTGTATTTTAAGAATAAACAGAAGCCATTTCAGAACTCTAGGCAAGCAAATGATATGACCTGAAAAACTTTTTTTTTTTAATTTATTTATATTTTTGACCATGCAGCACAGCTTACAGGATCTTAGTTTCCTGACAGGGATTGAACCCACGTCCTTGGCAGTGAAAGCACGGAGTCCTAACCATTGGACTGCCACGGAATTCCCCTGATTAACTTTTTTAAAAGCTCCATTTGACAGCTATGTGAAGAATGACTTGTTGCCAGGACAGGAAGAAAACAGAGCTGGTAAGAGGCTCTGGCAAGATCCAGATGAGAGATGGTGGTGGCATGACTAGGATTATAACACCAGAGATGGAGTGATTTGAGTGGATTCAGGATGCCAACAGCACTTGTGAAGGGAAAGCAAAACACAGGAATTAAGGATGCCTCCTAGGTGTTTTGAGCCCTTTAAGAGTGGCACTTGGAAGAATAGTTCTGAATGAATAAAATCCTGAATTCTGCTGGAGATGGCTAGAATGCAGTTTGAGATATGACTATAGAGTTCAGTAATCAAGTCAGAGCTGGAAATATAAACATGGGCATCACTGGCATATAGGAGGCATTTAATTAAAGCCTTGGTACTTAATGCAATTACCTAGTGACAGGAGCAGAGAACTGAACAACAAAATTCTGCATAGAACAACATCAAGGACTAGTATAGGAGAAGGAAAGTCAGCAAAGAAAACCAAGAACGAATCTCCACATGAAGGAGGAAGGAAATCAGGGTTTAAAAATATCTTAATTCTCTCATAGGTACCTAGAATGACGTAAATCTGGTCGTCTGTATTATACAAGTTTTATTATAAAACAGAATGAGCACTATGTTGAGGTATTGTTATTCTTGTTACCATTATTTGCTTAATCATTACTGAGATTAAGGATTTGACGCTACTAATGTGATAAATATGCTCTTAGAATTTTCCACTGGGACAATTCTCATAATTTTCTTAAGCTAACAAATATATAAAATGAATGTGATCTTTTATTGCAGATAAATTACTTACTGCCCTAAGTTGCTAGAGACCTTTAACTCTCAGGCAGTGAAAAGGAGCACAGCAACTAAGGTCACTCTCCCGGATGCATTGCTAGGGCCCACACGCTATGTTTGGTTCCTAGACACTTGACATTCTCAATTGTTTTTGGCGGCTGAGGTTACCTATTTCTAAATTAAGCAATAAAATGCTGAAACACGGCCACAGTTGCAGATGGATGAGTACCTTGAACCTAATGATAATTAGAAAAAGAATAATGCACAAACAAAATTATCATCTTACAACAGAACTTAGGGGATTTTTATTCATCTAAAATCATTTGTTTTTCTAAACAATGGAAAACCAGGCTTGCTGCCATCAACAGCAGGCATAGCTCAGAGTTTGATAAAGATGAACGTAACACCTTCACAAAGCAGCGTTTTACTCCATGTTGAAAACAACCCAAACCTGGGATGACCACCTTTTGGAAAAAGAAAATCCCTCCCCTCTGCCAGTACCCTGTGTGACCTCCCTCTGCCACCCACCTCCACCCCACACACAGCTTGACATTCACAAGCTCTACATTCCCTTTATTTTTTTTCATTTTTATCAAAGACAGTGTCTAATTTCTCCCTCTATCCTCAGCACCTAGCAAAGTGGTCAGTAAATTGCAGGTTCTCATTAAATGTTGAAATAAAATGGTACCTTCCATCTACAATTGCCCTGCTTTCTAAAATCGTTTATGTTTTGATGCAGAACCTTCTACTCTTTCAATTTAATTACTTAATTTATATTTGGGGGACTTTTTTTGCTTTTTAATGATCAGGACATATTTTGTAGCATCTACTATAGAGAAGACCCTCAGTTTGGAACTGCAGCTGTTACAAAACTCCTACCCTTGAGGAATTAACAGGTTGTCTGTTGAATAATTAAGATAATTTAAAAAAACATTCAAAGTAAGTGCCAAACACATAGATTATATTAAAGGTATCAGAACAGTTCACAGTAAAGAGACCAGCATGTGTGGGAGTCATTAGGGAACATTTCTTAACAAAGGCAGAATTTAAGCTAAAGAAGGGTAAGACAGAAAAGAAATGCAGGGAATATCTTCCTGGAATAACAAATGTGAGCAAGGGTCCAGAACTGACAATGTATTGTAAGTTTAAAGGACTAATAAGTAAAACAATTTGTGGAAGTAAAAGATCAATGTCCAAAAAGAAAGATGGGAAAAGCAAAACAAGAAAGACAAGTTGGGCTTATGTCCGAGAAGACTGCTAAAAAATTTTTTGAAGTATAATTGATTTCCAATGTTGTGTTAGTTTCAGGTATACAGCAAAGTGAATCGGATATTCATGAAGACTGCTGTTTTTTATGCTTAAGTCCAGAATCTCTCTTAAAAGCAACAGGGAGTGACTGCAAGTTTTGTATTTATTAAAGAGGGAAAAGAACAATTTGTAAGGTTTTAAGATGGCTTGCAAGAAAGGAGCTATTACTGAGGGCAGTGAATCCAGTAAGAATATGATTAACATAGTTTAGGAATAGTTGTGAAAACTTGTAGAATCTACTGCTTGATTACATATGGCTGAAGGAGAAACGTGAAAGCCAGCACTGATGTTTCCAGCTGGGCAGCTAGAGCAATGGAGACATTCCTCACAGACATAAGAAAGTCAATACAGATCAAAGGGAGGTTTTTAAGGAAGGAAGGAGAATTCTAATCTAGACTTACTGACTCTGTGGTTCTATTAAAGCAGCTCAATAAAGCCATTAAAAAAAAAAGTATTTGTAAAAACATCTACCAAGAAGACAGAGATATAAAACTGGAGATTATAACAGAAATCTTTCCAGCCTCCCTGGAAGATACAAGCAAGCAATCATTTTTTGGTCTCATATTCTATGTATGTATGGAATAAAGGCTTGCTCTTCAGGATTTAATACATTTTAATAATATTTTGAACTAATCTCTAAGAGGAATCCCTATGGGTCCCTTTGAGCCAAAGAATAATAGACAAATTTCTCAGCTCCAAAATACCTTTAAGGACCATTATTTCAATGGATATTTACCCAGAAGATTTAAAATAGCTAACAATTGATGGGAAACGTAGCTCTGGAGAGGACACGAGTAGAGAAGACCTGAGTGTTTGCTGCGGTGCCCATCAGCCCTCTCTTCTTAGGCAACTCACAAGTTGATGGGCCTCTGTTTCTCAACGGCTTAATAGCAACATTAGGCCAGATAATCTAGAACATTCCCTCTAGTTCTAATCCTTCTAATCCTCTAATCTAGTTCTATCAAATTCCTTTGTACTAAAGCAACAGTATCATAACTTATAAAAAAAATTATATATAAAAGAAAAAGGACACAGAGAAAAGCGAGATGAGAGGCTCTTTTAAGAGCTACCTGTCGGGCTTCCCTGGTGGCGCAGTGGTTGAGAGTCCGTCTGCCGATGCAGGGGACGCGGGTTCGTGCCCTGGTCTGGGAGGATTCCACATGCTGCGCAGCGGCTGGGCCCATGAGCCATGGCCGCTGAGCCTGCGCATCCAGAGCCTGTGCTCCGCAACGGGAGAGGCCACAACAGTGAGAGGCCCGTGTACCGGAAAAAAACAAAAAAGAGCTACCTGTCCATCAAGGCAAGCTGCCTCCCTTGCATTGCTTCAGATTTGTTCAGAAAGCATTTTCTGTGTCTCCAATGATGAGGTAAGGTAATTAGAGGGCTGCTTAGACAAGCAACAACAGGAATTGAGTAAGAATTCTAATATAAATAGGTATTAACATTACAATTTTAATATGAGCGCATTTAATGAGTAAAAGTCCATACATTTTTTTTCCTTAATGGAACTGATTCTTCCAGGGAGGAGTCAATGCATTCTGTATTTTTACTGCACTCATCAGGGAATAACCAGAGGGAGGGAAACAAAATCCACCGTTACTATTTAATGTTCCTGGTGCTTTACTTATATAACAAACATAACCTCAATGAAGCCTCAAAACAGCCCTCCAAGATAAGTCCCATTTTGACATTAGACATTTTACAAATGAAAAAGCTAAGGTTAAAAAGTTAGAGTAACTTACACTGCCACTTGGTTAGTCCATGCTAGAGACAAGATTCAAATGCAGATTTTATTCCAAAATCCCTTTCCTTCCTACCTCTGTCATTACCTACATTTAAGGAATCAAAATTACTCAATTATAAAATACTCCAAAAGAGGCACTAGTTTAGAAGCCCAACTCTGACACCAGACTGCTTAGGAGCAAATCTCAGCTGCATGACCTACCTAAGTTACCTAAATTTACTATGCTTCAATTAAAATGGGGATGATGATGATAATGTCTCCAACATAAGGCCATTTTGAGAGTTAAATATGTTAGTACAAGAATTTACCTCCCTGTGCCTGATACCTATAAATGCTAGTTATTATTATACCAGGCACTGAGCTAGATGTTTTATATACATTATTATATCTAATATTTACAGCAATTGTATGAGGTGAGTAGCATTACCATCCCCATCTTACTGATGAGGAAACCAAAGCTCAAAGAAAGCGAAGAACTGGCCCAAGGTCACACTGCAGTAAGTGGTAGAGTTTGGATTTTAATCTAAATTCTCTGAAGTCCAAAGTTTCCATTCCTTCTACTAAACCATATTTAAAACAGACTTCTTTGTCAAGGCAATTAATGATAGACGCCACAATAGAAAACCACCCGAATTTTAGGGACTTAAGTAGAAGTTTGCTGCCGTTGTACAACCAAATACAGATCTGATGTAGAACAGGTGGCCCTCCCAAGTCTGAAGCTACACCATATGGAACACGTTGGATTCAGAATCTCCACGGCAGGGGACAAGAGAGCTGGAGAGCGTGCATAGTTACTAAATGACTCGGCCCACAATCACACAAACACATCCATGTAAAACCCACTAGTACAAGCTAGTCACATGGCCCGAGCTTGACTGAAAAGGAGGCTGGAAAACTCAGGGGACAAAATAGATATTTGATGAGCTTTGTCTCTGCCAAAATAAACTATTACTTCAAGTGAGCATTTGGATTCTTAGATGCCTTCTTTTGAGAGTTTTGTATTTTGGAGAAACACATTATCAAATTTTTCATGGCAAACCTACTATGATGGACACCTATTATTTCATCTGCTCCCTTCCCTCCCTGGAAATTTTCACTAAAACAGAGTAAGAAAATCAGTGTCTGCCCAATGATAGTTTATACGTGTGAGCATCTCCAGCTGTCAGTAGCCATCAGGATTGAGCCACTCTTCAGCAGGAAGGAAATAAGGGGACAAAGATAAAAGAAAAAGACAAGAGACAGAAACAGTACTCAGTGTTTAAGGCCCTATTTCCAGTCATGCCTGGAGCAGTGGCAAATTAACACTCAGGATAGCCTCATCAAGTGCCTCTGGCTCAGCCCTAACCTGATGAAGTCAGCATTCATACTGATGAGCTGGTACCTGTGCCCCTCACCTTGTTAATTATTTTTAACAGTAACGCTGCTTGGGGCCAAGCTGCAGTCTCCCTCTGTTGACTTAGGAAGATTCCTTGACCAAACCTCTTTGGCCTTTTAGTTTGAATTGGATTTCTCTTACTCCAAGCAAAAATATCTAATTGATTCGTTGAATAAATACATATTGAGCACTCACAACGACTAGACGATACTCTAGGTGCTGAGGAGAGAGTGGCGCACGAAATTGCTGCTGTGGAATGGGATTTACAGAAAAGCCTGATTTTTGTGACTACAGTCACAAATCCAATTTATACCATGGAAAGTGATTTCAGCCTATTCCTCAGTATTTGAGATCCAATAGCAGAATTCAGTGTTGAATAACTGAATGAATAAAGTGTTTATTCTGGAACTCTTACCATATAATGAACCTTAAGAAACAAAGAGGAAGGGCTTCCCTGGTGGCACAGTGGTTGGGGGTCCGCCTGCCGATGCAGAGAACGCGGGTTCGTTCCGCAATACGGGAGGATCCCACGTGCCGCGGGGCGGCTGGGCCCGTGAGCCATGGCCGCTGAGCCTGTGCAACCGGAGCCTGTGCTCCGCGGCGGGAAAGGCCACAGCAGTGAGAGGCCCGCGTACCGCAAAAAAAAAAAAGAAGCAAGGAGGAAGCTGATTTTTATGTTGCGTTTGTTTTGACAGAATTAGAGCCATGTATTGATTGAAAAAACAGAGCAGCATGTCACATAAAAAAAAGAAAATTACAATCCCTCAGTGAAAAGCAGAACACAATATTCCATAATTCTTTTGAACATTGGCAGTAAAATGTTTATATTCCTTGTTAATAAGTAGCAAGTCTGCAGTTATTATTGCCAGCACTATGCTAAAATCCCAAAGGGGGACTCAAAAAAACAATATTTTTTTTAAATAATGAAGCATTAAAATTTTCCTAAATAGTCTGGTTAAAGTGCTCAGGAGTGAAAAAGCTTATGAAAAAGTAAGTGTTGTCACAAGTAGAGCCTTTCTTACATCCTTAAATATGTGTTTAATAACTACCTGTTAAAACTGTGTATGTAAATATAAAGAAAGCCCCTGGAGATATGGAGATGCAAAAAACTTAAGTCAGCAGTTGAAGGATATGTCAATTCAATTAAAAGTAAAACAATGTTTTGCCACATTTAAAATACACTTAAATATCATGTTTCAAAATGTTGTTTTTTTTTAAATTCAGTTTCCCTCTGGAAAAAAAATCCCAGTATCTTTTATTTTTTTTAACTATAAAACTTCAGAGGCTTTAAAAATAAAAGTATTTCTTGGGCATCAAAGTGTTCTATGCAAAATACATATTTAAATTACATTAGCTTTAATGAATAAGACATGAATTCAATCCTTGCTAAATTATATGTTCCTTCACAAATTATGGTGATGATGTTAAACACTTCTAAAATTAAAGTATCCAATATTCAATGAATCCTAAGTTTATGGTTCATCTCTAAGATTAATGACAGGCCAGGATTTTTATTTTCTTTTCACTCAGCCATAAAGGTTGAGTTTATAAGTTCTTATTTGTGTGCCAAGAGAGTAATATTTAGAGAATTTCTTTTCACTGTGCTAGAGCATCTTGTCTTAAACTGTCATTATACACCACTCATCACTATCAGTGGCAGCTGTAACAGCAACAGCTGCTCCTGCCTCAGAGAAACATTCTCCAGCTTCAGGGTTTAGATGCTGACCATCCTATCATTTCTGTTCCACTTATTAGGCTGTCAATTTGGTTAATAATGAGAATTTCCAGCAGGACTTTAAATAACAGTATCCCCTTATTTTATAAGTATGAGCTGGAATGGTAGCTCCATGAGTTCCTCAGTTATTCTCACCCATCCCCTGCTGGGTTTCTCTCTTCCCCATCCCTCAGGTAAACCCCCCATTCTCTTAGTCCAAGATGACTGCCCAAACTCCAGGTACCATATCCTATTCCAGGTATCAGATGGCCTGCCTCTTTCCTTTAAGATTTTACAAATGTCACACACAATACTTGCATCTAAAACTCATTGGCTAAAACTCTGTCACATGACTAAGCCTTGATTGCAGGACAAAATGGAGTGGGTAGACTTTTACCTCATTGACAATATGTGCACTGAAATAGAGGTTATTTCTAAGAAGGAACAAAAGAATGGATAACCAGAGGTAGCTAGAACACCCAAGAGGCATTTGTATAAAACTTTACACTTTTTAAAAAGTGCACATTCATTATCACACATGAAGAAGGAAGAGCATACTTTACTTTCATTTTATTGATAGAATCTGAACCGAGTCAAAGGAAAAGTTGCACAGTGGGGACCTGGTTGGAAACCTGGCTGGAAATCCACGTGTAGAGAAAACTGCTCCACAGTGAAACAGAGGGAAATAAAAGGGGCAGAGATAAAACAGGGGTAACCTCACTTTTCCTTGAGCTAAGTTAGTGTACTCCTGTTCTCACCATCAAAAGGACACTGAGAATAGGCTACCAGGGACAAAAATAGGGAGAAAGAGAGCTAATATGTTTTGAACACTTGCTTTGTATCAGGTGCTACGTCACTACATTATACCTTAAATCTTACAGAGAGATCGCATCCACAAGTCACTCATCAGCAAAGCAATGGATGTAGGCAGGTAACCTATTTCCAATGGCAAGGAAACCAATTTTTTCATGTTGGGTTCCATACCAGCATAATGAGGAGAAACCCACCTAACCCACACCAGCTCCCACCAAGTATTTTGTCCCAGGAAGATCAATAATGTTTGGGCTCTGTGGCTAAAGTGATTTTCTCACTCAACACTTGTTCTTAACCAGTTTCTCTTGCAGTCATCTCTCAATGAGCCTGGAAACCTAAACATTTAATTTTGCTTCCACTCAAAGGAAGTCACATTACAGTCCTGGATAATCCTATAAGTGAACATCTTTGGGAAGGGCTTCTCTTCCTAACTAAAAAATAAGTCCATTGGAGGAGAATGAGTTTGGCTTTTCTGCATTCTACCTCTCCAGATCCTTAATGCAAGGTCTACAGTTTCAGCAGACATCTTGAAATCACGAGAAAAAGTCACCCACTAAGAATGTCTAGGAGGAACGATAGAAAATACCTAGGTTCCTTGAAGGTATTTTGAGTAACTGAGCCAATCTTTGTCTATTTTGGAATTCTTTTTTTTTTTTAACGTTTCTTTTTTTTTTTTTTTAACATCTTTATTGGAGTATAATTGCTTCACAATGGTATGTTAGTTTCAGCTTCACAACAAAATGAATCAGTTATACATATACATATATTCCCATATCTCTTCCCACTTGCGTCTCCCTCCCTCCCACCCTCCCTATCCCACCCCTCCAGGCGGTCACAAAACACCGAGCTGATCTCCCTGTGCTATGCGGCTGCTTCCCACCAGCCATCTACCCCACGTTTGGTAGTGTATATATGTCCATGCCTCTTTATCGCTTTGTCACCGTTTACCCTTCCCCCTCCCCATAGCCCCAAGTCCACTCTCTAGTAAGTATGTGTCTTTATTCCTGTTTCACCCCTAGGTTTTTCATGACATTTTTTTTTTCTTAAATTCCATATATATGTGTCAGCATATGGTATTTGTCTCTCTCCTTCTGACTTACTTCACTCTGTATGACAGACTCTAGGTCTATCCACCTCATTACAAATAGCTCAATTTCGTCTCTTTTTATGGCTGAGTAATATTCCATTGTATATATGTGCCACATCTTCTTTATCCATTCATCTGATGATGGACACTTAGGTTGTTTCCATCTCTGGGCTATTGTAAATAGAGCTGCAACGAACATTTTGGTACATGAGTCTTTTTGAATTTTGGTTTTCTCAGGGTATATGCCCAGTAGTGGGATTGCTGGGTCATATGGTAGTTCTATTTGTAGCTTTTTAAGGAACCTCCATACTGTTCTCCACAGTGGCTGTATCAATTTACATTCCCACCAACAGTGTAAGAGGGTTCCCTTTCTCCACACCCTCTCCAGCATTTATTGTTTCTAGATTTTTTGATGATGGCCATTGTGACTGGTGTGAGATGATATCTCATTGTAGTTTTGATTTGCATTTCTCTAATGATTAATGATGTTGAGCATTCTTTCATGTGTTTGTTGGCAGTCTGTATATCTTCTTTGGAGAAATGTCTATTTAGGTCTTCTGCCCATTTTTGGATTGGGTTGTTTGTTTTTTTGTTATTAAGCTGCATGAGTTGCTTATAAATTTTGGAGATTAATCCTTTGTCAGTTGCTTCATTTGCAAATATTTTCTCCCATTCTGAGGGTTGTCTTTTGGTCTTCTTTATGGTTTCCTTTGCTGCGCAAAAGCTTTTAAGTTTCATTAGGTCCCATTTGTTTACTTTTGTTTTTATGTCCATTTCTCTAGGAGGTGGGTCAAAAAGGACCTTGCTGTGATTTATGTCATAGAGTGTTCTGCCTATGTTTTCCTCTAAGAGTTTGATAGTTTCTGGCCTTACATTTAGGTCTTTAATCCATTTTGAGCTTATTTTTGTGTATGGTGTTAGGGAGTGATCTAAGCTCATACTTTTACATGTACCTGTCAAGTTTTCCCAGCACCACTTATTGAAGAGGCTGTCCTTTCTCCACTGTACATTTCTGCCTCCTTTGTCAAAGATAAGGTGACCATATGTGTGTGGGTTTATCTCTGGGCTTTCTATCCTGTTCCATTGAGCTATATTTCTGTTTTTGTGCCAGTACCATACTGTCTTGATTACTGTAGCTTTGTAGTATAGTCTGAAGTCAGGAAGCCTGATTCCTCCAGTTCCATTTTTCGTTCTCAAGATTGCTTTGGCTATTCGGGGTCTTTTGTGTTTCCATACAAATTGTGAAATTTTTTGTTCTAGTTCTGTGAAAAATGCCAGTGGTAGTTTCATAGGGATTGCATTGAATCTGTAGATTGCTTTGGGTAGTAGAGTCATTTTCACAATGTTGATTCTTCCAATCCAAGAACATGGTATATCTCTCCATCTATTTGTATCATCTTTAATTTCTTTCATCAGTGTCTTATAATTTTCTGCATACAGGTCTTTTGTCTCCTTAGGTAGGTTTATTCCTAGATATTTTATTCTTTTTGTTGCAATGGTAAATGGGAGTGTTTTCTTGATTTCACTTTCAGATTTTTCATCATTAGTGTATAGGAATGCCAGAGATTTCTGTGCATTAATTTTGTATCCTACTACTTTACCAAATTCATTGATTAGCTCTAGTAGTTTTCTGGTAGCATCTTTAGCATTCTCTATGTATAGTATCATGTCATCTGCAAACAGTGAGAGCTTTACTTCTTCTTTTCCGATTTGGATTCCTTTTATTTCCTTTTCTTCTCTGATTGCTGTGGCTAAAACTTCCAAAACTATGTTGAATAAGAGTGGTGAGAGTGGGCAACCTTGTCTTGTTCCTGATCTTAGTGGAAATGCTTTCAGTTTTTCACCATTGAGGACGATGTTGGCTGTGGGTTTGTCATATATGGCCTTTATTATGTTGAGGAAAGTTCCCTCTATACCTACTTTCTGCAGGGTTTTTATCATAAATGGGTGTTGAATTTTGTCAAAAGCTTTCTCTGCATCTATTGAGATGGTCATATGGTTTTTATTCTTCAATTTGTTAATATGGTGTATCACATTGATTGATTTGCGTATATTGAAGAATCCTTGCATTCCTGGAATAAACCCCACTTGACCATGGTGTATGATCCGTTTAATGTGCTGTTGGATTCTGTTTGCTAGTATTTTGTTGAGGATCTTTGCATCTATGTTCATCAGTGATATTGGCCTGTAGTTTTCTTTCTTTGTGACATCCTTGTCTGGTTTTGGTATCAGGGTGATGGTGGCCTCGTAGAATGAGTTGGGGAGTGCTCCTCCCTCTGCTATATTTTGGAAGAGTCTGAGAAGGATAGGTGATAGCTCTTCTCTAAATGTTTGATAGAATTCGCCTGTGAAGCCATCTGGTCCTGGGCTTTTGCTTGTTGGAAGATTTTTAATCACAGTTTCAATTTCAGTGCTTGTGATTGGTCTGTTCATATTTTCTATTTCTTCCTGATTCAGTCTTGGCAGGTTGTGCCTTTCTAAGAATTTGTCCATTTCTTCCAGGTTGTCCATTTTATTGGCATAGAGTTGCTTGTAGTAATCTCTCATGATCTTTTGTATTTCTGCAGTGTCAGTTGTTACTTCTCCTTTTTCATTTCTAATTCTATTGATTTGAGTCTTCTCCCTTTTTTTCTTGATGAGTCTGGCTAATGGTTTATCAATTTTGTTTATCCTTTCAAAGAACCAGCTTTTAGTTTTATTGATCTTTGCTATCGTTTCCTTCATTTCTTTTTCATTTATTTCTGATCTGATTTTTATGATTTCTTTCCTCCTGCTAACTTTGGGGTTTTTTTGTTCTTCTTTCTCTAATTGCTTTAGGTGCAAGGTTAGGTTGTTTATTCGAGATGTTTCCTGTTTCTTAAGGTAAGATTGTATTGCTATAAACTTCCCTCTTAGAACTGCTTTTGCTGCATCCCATATATTTTGAGTCGTTGTGTCTCCATTGTCATTTGTTTCTACGTATTTTTTGATTTCCCCTTTGATCTCTTCAGTGATCACTTCGTTATTAAGTAGTGTATTGTTTAGCCTCCATTTGTTTGTATTTTTTACAGATCTTCTCCTGTAATTGATATCAAGTCTCATAGCGTTGTGGTCGGAAAAGATACTTGATACAATTTCAATTTTCTTAAATTTACCAAGGCTTGATTTGTGACCCAAGATATGATCTATCCTGGAGAATGTTCCATGAGCACTTGAGAAAAATGTGTATTCTGTTGTTTTTGGATGGAATGTCCTATAAATATCAATTAACTCCATCTCGTTTAACGTATCATTTAAAGCTTGTGTTTCCTTATTTATTTTCATTTTGGATGATCTGTCCATTGGTGAAAGTGGGGTGTTAAAGTCCCCTACTATGAATGTGTTACTGTTGATTTCCCCTTTTATGGTTGTCAGTATTTGCCTTATGTATTGAGGTGCACCTATGTTGGGTGCATAAATATTTACAATTGTTATATCTTCCTCTTGGATCAATCCCTTGATCATTATGTAGTGTCCTTCTTTGTCTCTTCTAATAGTCTTTGTTTTAAAGTCTATTTTGTCTGATATGAGAATTGCTACTCCAGCTTTCTTTTGGTTTCCATTTGCATGAAATACCTTTTTCCATCCCCTTACTTTCAGTCTGTATGTGTCTCTAGGTCTAAAGTGGGTCTCTTGTAGACAGCAAATATATGGGTCTTGTTTTTGTATCCATTCAGCCAATCTGTGTCTTTTGGTGGGAGCATTTAGTCCATTTACATTTAAGGTAATTATCAATATGTGTGTTCCCATTCCCATTTTCTTAATTGTTTTGGGTTCGTTATTGTAGGTCTTTTCCTTCTTTTGTGTTTCTTGCCTAGAGAAGTTCCTTTAGCAGTTGTTGTAGAGCTGGTTTGGTGGTGCTGAACTCTCTCAGCTTTTGCTTGTCTGTAAAGGTTTTAATTTCTCCATCAAATCTGAATGAGATCCTTGCTGGGTAGAGTAATCTTGGTTGCAGGTTTTTCTCCTTCAACACTTTCAATATGTCCTGCCACTCCCTTCTGGCTTGCAGAGTTTCTGTTGAAAGATCAGCTGTTAACCTTATGGGGATTCCCTTGTGTGTTATTTGTTGTTTTTCCCTTGCTGCTTTTAATATGTTTTCTTTGTATTTAACTTTTGACAGTTTGATTAATATGTGTCTTGGCGTATTTCTCCTTGGATTTATCCTGTATGGGACTCTCTGTGCTTCCTGGACTTGATTAACTATTTCCTTTCCCATATTAGGGAAGTTTTCAACTATAATCTCTTCAAATATTTTCTCAGTCCCTTTCTTTTTCTCTTCTTCTTCTGGAACCCCTATAATTCGAATGTTGGTGCGTTTAATGTTGTCCCAGAGGTCTCTGAGACTGTCCTCAGTTCTTTTCATTCTTTTTTCTTTATTCTGCTCTGCAGTAGTTATTTCCACTATTTTATCTTCCAGGTCACTTATCCGTTCTTCTGCCTCAGTTATTCTGCTATTGATCCCATCTAGAGTACTTTTAATTTCATTTATTGTGTTGTTCATCGTTGCTTGTTTCATCTTTAGTTCTTCTAGGTCCTTGTTAACTGATTCTTGCATTTTGTCCATTCTATTTTCCATTCTATCTCCAAGATTTCGGATCAACCTTACTATCATTATTCTGAATTCTTTTTCAGGTAGACTGCCTATTTCCTCTTCATTTGTTAGGTCTGGTGGGTTTTTATCTTGCTCCTTCATCTGCTGTGTGTTTTTCTGTCTTTTCATTTTGCTTATCTTACTGTGTTTGGGGTCTCCTTTTTTGCAGGCTGAAGGTTCGTAGTTCCTGTTGTTTTTTGTGTCTGTCCCCAGTGGCTAAGGTTGGCTCAGTGGGTTGTGTAGGCTTCCTGGTGGAGGGTACTAGTGCCTGTGTTCTGGTGGATGAGGCTGGATCTTGTCTTTCTGGTGGGCAGGTCCACGTCTGGTGGTGTGTTTTGGGGTGTCTGTAGACTTATTATCATTTTGGGCAGCCTCTCTGCTAATGGGTGGGGTTGTGTTCCTGTCTTGCTAGTTGTTTGGCATAGGATGTCCAGCACTGTAGCTTGCTGGTCGTTGAGTGAAGCTGGGTGCTGGCGTTGAGATGGAGATCTCTCGGAGATTTTTGCTGTTTGATATTATGTGCAGCTGGGAGGCCTCTTGTGGACCAGTGTCCTGAAGTTGGCTCTCCCACCTCAGAGGCACAGCACTGACTCCTGGCTGCAGCACCAAGAGCCTTTCATCCACAGGGCTCCTTAATTTGGGATGATTCGTTGTCTATTCAGGTATTCCACAGATGCAGGGTTATCAAGTTGATTGTGGAGCTTTAATCCGCTGCCTCTGAGGCTGCTGGGAGAGATTTCCCTTTCTCTTCTTTGTTCTCACAGTTCCCAGGGGCTCAGCTTTGGATTTGGCCCCGCCTGTTCGTGTATGTCGCCGGAGGGCGTCTGTTCTTTGCTCAGACAGGACGGGGTTAAAGGAGCCGCTGATTCGGAGGCTCTGGCTCACTCAGGCCGGGGGGTAGGGAGGGTCACGGAGTGTGGGGCGGGCCTGCAGTGGCAGAGGCCGGCATGACGTTGCAGCCTGAGGCTCGCCGTGCGTTCTCCCGGGGGAGTTGTCCCTGGATCCCGGGACCCTGGCAGTGGCGGGCTGCACAGGCTCCCCGGAAGGGCGTGTGGCTAGTGACCTGTGTTCGCACACAGGCCTCCTAGTGGCGGCAGCAGCGGCCTTAGCGTCTCTTGTCTCTCTCTGGGCTCTGCACTTTTAGCCGCGGCTCGCGCCCGTCCCTGGAGCTCTCTCAAGCAGCGTTCTTAATCCCCTCTCCTCGTGCACCAGGAAACAAAGAGGGACGTAAAAGTCTCTTGCCTCTTCGGCAGGTCCAGACTTTTCCCCGGACTCTCTCCCGGCTAGCCGCGGTGCACTAACGCCCTGCAGGCTGTGTTCACGCCGCCAACCTCAGTCCTCTCCCGGCGCTCCGACAAAAGCCGGAGCCTCAGCTCCCAGTCCCGCCCACCCCGGCGGGCGAGCAGACAAGCCTCTCGGCTGGTGAGTGCCGGTCGGCCCGATCCTCTGCGCTGGAATCTGTCCGCTTTGCCCTCCGCACCCCTGTTGCTGTGCTCTCCTCCGCGGCTCCCAAGCTCCCCCACTCCGCCTCCCGAAGTCTCCACCCGCGAAGGGGCTTCCTAGTGTGTGGACACTTTTCCTCCTTCACAGCTCTCTCCCGCTGGTGCAGGACCCGTCCCTATCCTTTTGTCTCTGTTTAGTTTTTTCTTTTGCCCTAACCAGGTACGTGGGTGGTTCCTTGCCTTTTGGGAGGTCTGAGGTCTTCTGCCAGCATTCAGTAGGTGCTCCGTAGGAGTTGTTCCACGCGTAGATGTATTTCTGGTGTATCTGTGGGGAGGAAGGTGATCTCCGCGTCTTACTCTTCCGCCATCTTCCCGGAAGTCTCTCTTGGAATTCTTATTACTTGAAAAAATAAATATTCAGCATTCAAGTTACTCTTGGTCTTTTCTGGTGCTTGTGGCTAAACACTTTCTTAAATGAAGAAGTGGCTTCAAAAGCTCTTCTGGCTATGATGTTAACCCTGGGATCTAGTAAGATCATGGCACTCTGTTCCAGAGACTGCTTCTCTATGTTACCACCCCCTTCCCAGGCTACCTTCAAGCTTCTTCTGCGTCCCCTCTGCTGCCCCCACTGCACTGACCACCATCAGAGTTGCCATGGGCTGACTGGTTGTTCTGGCTTCAAAAAGCAAGCTTTTCACCAAGAAGGACATTACTCACACAGTGTCTAGACATGTGGAAAAGCATATCTTCAACTCTCCTGAAATTGGACCATTTATTACTGCTTTCCTTTGCTGTACGGACCAGGTACCACAGAAAACCAGACACTTGTCTACTGTAGTTTCTATGATCCCATCCATATGTGGGTTACCCTTTCCTTCATCACTCAAAGTAGCTGCCACTCCTATGGAAATTCAGACACACGCACAAGAGCTAGATATTTAGAGATGCTACTTCCATCTTTGTTTTGAGGTCATCTTTAAATATAAAATTGATAGTTTAATTCCATGACAATCTCATAGGATTTTAAATACTAGCCCCACTCTGAAAAAAATAACACACCTAAATTCAAGCAGCTAGTAACCGGAGAAGATAGAATTAAATGCCATATATGACCCAAAATGCTTTATTGTCCACTTTATTTCATTTCCTCCACTGGCTGGCATACCATTTCTGCTTCTAACTAAATTACAATTGGGAAGAAAAAAAAGAAAAGTTAAATGACTTTTAATGCAGCAAGTAAGTGCCAAATGAATGATACAGACAATAAGTTCCCCTAGGAACTCAGAGGAAGAATAAATGTCAAAAGGAAGATTGTTTCAGTACTTAACAATCACCTATGCGTCATAATTACTTTCCTAAATAAGATTCCAACTGTTTGTCACAGCTCATGTTGTCCTTCGGGTAGTTCTCTAGCAAGTAATATAGTCACAGAATGAACAGATTATTCACCCCTTTTCAGGCTACTTGAGACTTATTTGCAGGAGAGATAATCCAAGCTGCATAAACCCAAAATAGAGGAAGCAGAGTTGCGGGACAAACTGGGGTGCACCTCAATGATTTTTCACCTGTTGCTATTCATGTACCATCCATCCCAATGTGACCTGTGTTGTGTCTTATGATAAAGAGCTCTGGAATTGGTGACAGCATGCTTCACAGAATGAGTGACAGTTAATAAATAAATGTAGATAATTAGGAATTAAATTTGCTCAGGAGATATTATCTTCCAGTGTGAAGAGTCATGGACAAAGTACTGAATTTCTTTGTTTTCTCTTTTAATAAATATTAACTGTCTTTTATGTGAGACACTGTGCTAAGATTTGGACATTCAAAAACAATTGAGGGGCTTCCCTGGTGGCGCAGTGGTTGAGAGTCCAACTGCTGATGCAGGGGACACGGGTTCGTGCCCCGGTCTGGGAAGATCCCACATGCCGCAGAGCGGCTGGGCCCGTGAGCCATGGCCACTGAGCCTGCGCGTCCGGAGCCCGTGCTCCGCAATGGGAGAGGCCACAACAGTGAGAGGCCCGCATACCACACACACAAAAAAAAGAATGCACAGAGGAGGAGAAGCCAAAAACTCCAAGAATTAGTTTTTTGAAGTAGTACAGAATAAGCAAAACTTCTTAAAGGAGAAATTGGAAGGTGAGGCTGAAAATCAAGGTACCTAATAATCAGAATCAGACCTTTTATTTTAACTCAGTTAAAGACGATGAAGAGCTTAGCATAGGTCTAAGTGTGAATTAGTGCAGATCGATTCCTTAATTCCCCTATAATTAGAACATGTCTGTAGAGTTTACTAAACACAAACCATGACATGGACATTGCTCCAGATATGTAGAGAAACGAAGTATTTTCAGTACAAAGGAACATCACTGCTTGCACAAATGATCTCACATACAATTTCCTCCAGTTATACAGTGATAATATTGCTTAAATGTTTCCAAGGATAGATTATAAAGGTATCTGTCACAATAGAGAGGTGCTGATCTAATTTGTAACACTGGGGTTGACAACTGGTTCATTCCTCCTGGTATTCACATATAGAAATTGTAAAAGGTGTGAACATTTGACATTAAGTTCTTTGTCACCCGATTTTCATGTTGCAAGAAATTTAAAATGGTCATATCAGCTGGTTTTGAAAAGGAATTTATGTTAAAGATTGATAACCAAAGAAAAGTGAGGTGGATACAGCAGTAAAACAAGATGGTTTTGCAGGCAGCCTTAGGAAAGATAAAGAAAACTTAGGTCAAATATATCTTGGCTCCCAGCATCAGGTAAAAGATGTGAAAAGAGGGAATGGCAAAGCCAGAAGACTCTATTCTGACACATTTGCATGAAATTATGAAGAACAGAACTAAAAAAAAATCAAACAACTTTGTGTTATAGGAAGAGCCTTTGAGAACTCTATTGGATAAATATGGAAATCTGTCTAATCCAGATAAACAGAATACAAGTTTTCTGTAGGGTTTTCTTCCCACATTTCAAGCATAGAAATATTCTGATTTTCTGAGACAATGATGAGACCCAGAAGGCATAAGATTATAATATTAAGTCAGAATCATCCTTTAGTATTTTATTGAGGTCAAGATAAAACCATGTCCAATGAATAAGATAAATGTAGTAAAACCATACAGAGGTACAGCAGTCAGAAGGAAGTTAAATACTTAAGTTTTCCTCCACGTAGAATGTTATTTTTACAGTAGTGTAAACTAATTTCTGAGTTATATAGGTATTACTAATTTACCTTATTTTTCAAAACTAATCTGTCATGTCTTTTTGCTATAACAACATCAATATTTTACATCTATATTCTTTGTTATAAAAGATCCCCTGGGGCTTCCCTGGTGTCGCAGTGGTTGAGAGTCCGCCTGCCGATGCAGGGGACGCGGGTTCGTGCCCCGGTCCGCGAAGATCCCACATGCCGTGGAGCGGCTGGGCCCGTGAGCCATGGCCGCTGAGCCTGCGCGTCCGGAGCCTGTGCTCCGCAATGGGAGAGGCCACAACAGTGAGAGGCCCGCATACCGCAAAAAAAAAAAAAAAAAAAAAAAAAAAAAAAAAAAAAAAAATCCCCTGAATCATAATTCTTTAAAGTTATTGTGGAAGGATAATCTATTGAGCTATTATTTGTGTTTAATTCTCCTTGTACCTTCTTTTTCTTCCATTTTAAAAAATTGGCTGGGTTTGAACTCTATAGTTGCCAGAAGAAGAATCTCCATTTTTTTTTTTTCCTGAAAATCTAGGTGTTTTAAGGGAAGTATGCCAGATTATTGCAGAGGGAAAAAAGACAGAAGCACACCTAAGGTGAGGAGAAATATTAGACATTAGTTCCTAGATTAGGGAGAGAAGACTATTCTGCAAGTATCACTACCAAGGTTTTTTGCCTTCTCAGAGATGAGAATTGGCTGTGTCTCAAAAGGAAATGCTTGCTCAGTAAATCTCGGGAGGCTGGATGTGAGGTACAAAGCCCTCAGCCTCAGCAAAGCCTGTTTTCAAGAGACCTTGTGGGCCTAGACAATATGATCACGAAACTCATGGGGATTGATATATCTCACTCTGTATTAGATCCTCCCAAACTTTACAAGACCTGGAGTTGGCGAAAGGGAGACGAGACAAAGAAGTGTGATAATGACTGAAGACTGAATTTCCCATCAACCCAATGAGAGCTTGAATGAGAACTTAAAGTCAGATGCATTGTTATTTATACAAAGCAGTGTCATTTCTTGCACATCTACTTCTTCGGTACAATTTATACCGGCTAGTAAGCACGTGAATCGTGTAGCACAAATGTGCTGTCTTATTTCTTATCATTTAATCAAGAGTTGTAGGATTTTGAAGCTGTAGGGTTTTGAAAGAGTACCTTAGTTTTTACCTCTAGTCTAACATTTGGGAAACAGAATACTAAAAAGAAAAATTCCTTTCTTCCTAAAAACAATGACTTTTACAATTTTCTCCATCAGATGTATTTAGTTATGTTTTTGTGTTTTCTACCATCCATCCTTACTTGCAACAGATGTATGCAAGAAACTCCCAATTGTCGTTAGCTATTCTTAGAATGAGTACTTATTATTATTTTCATATGTCCAGGAAAGTTTCTCTTTTGAAGGCACTTATAGTGAAAAAGATTTTATTTAAATGAGCATGGATGTCTACTAAGAAATCCACAATGCTCTTTAGAAACTATTGGGAGCCACCAATTCAAATATGGAAATCAACACTGCACTCTGAGGCTATTTTGTTCTAAGTTCACCATTATGCTCAACTACTTTGTTAGTTCCCTAGGAGATGCATCTTCCCTTTCTTTTTCCTAAGCAATAATTAAGTGTTCTAGTGCATTTATTTATGGTATTCAAACTGATGAGTTAATAGGAGAAATATGCATTTCCAGTTATTAGGAAATAACCATTTAGTCACTAACTTGCAACAAGATCTCAGACAATTTGTTATTTCCTCGACCTCAGTTCTCTCAACTGTAGCAAAAGTGAATATATGTTTGCTAACACCCCTCCCAGATGTTATACTAAAATTCTTTGATTTTACAGTAACCGAAGCAAACCAATCTTCTGTAAGAGGCTCTGAAGAAGCAGCCTTAGAAAGTGAGGATAAGCAGTCTGTCGGTCTTATGACATAAAAATATGATTGTTCTCCAACATCTGAATGATCCTCCCACAAACCTGAGGACCTCAGAATTACTCTTATTTTTATAATAACAATTTCCCCAAGTAACACATTCAACTATATTTTGTATTCAAAAGTATTAAAGGGTAGAAAGAATAAGGCAGGAAAAATTATCCAAAAGTTGGAAATAAGGTAGAATGATAAGGATGAGTTTTTAATATTATGATAGAGCACTTTCTAATAATCTCACCTTATTATTTTTACTCTTTTGAGGAAATGTACCTTTGTATGACAGTCTATCCATAAGTGATTCAGGCCTAAGCATTTTGCAACCCTGTAAGTCAGGGGGTAGTTTATATGAAATTGGTGAGGGATGATCTTTTTCTCTTGCCTGGTAGAGAAAATAACCCCAAAGTTTATGGTTACATTGTCCTATGGGATAAAAACCTTATTTCATTCTTTCCGGCACTGATTACAAATCCCATTTCCTCATAGCCTCTTCAGATCAATTCTTGTCATTCTACCTGTTACCTCATTACTGAGTCAAAGAAAACTTTAACCCACGTTGGTTATCTGTTTGTACGAGATTATGTTGTGAACAGTTTGAAAACTGTGCTTTCAGAAGTGGGATATTCCTGGAAAGAATAACTTCTTTCTTTGCAAAAGCACACACAAAGCCCCCTCTAGGCCAATTCTCTACAGTTTTAAAGCTCCACTTCTTTAAAACGAGTTTAATAGATGACACTGATCCCATTTCCACGTGCTCCGTAACCACAGAATTTGGTTTCTCCGTCTCTTCACCTATCTAACACAGAGCTTACCTATATAAAAAAGACTTTCAATTTCTGAGAGAATTGGCTCTTCCTTCTCCCCTTAGCTTAAACCGAAACAAATTGATAATTTCCCCATTATAATAGTATCTCTTTATTTTTTATTTAACAGAAAACAGCTTGTCTCCTTAACAGTAAAGAATGAAGGGACAGAAAATTAATGAGTTTCTATATTTAAAGCAAGCGTTTTGTTGCCAAAGCAACCAGAATCTACAATTATATAATGCCGATCATCTCCTATCATAAGAACACAACCAGATATATGCTGGCAATGAACTGATCTTGGACATTATAATTATTGAAAGAAATGAAAAAATGACATTTTACAATTTACTGAAGAGCACAGTAATAAAGTGATCATCTGTGCCTGTTATTTTTATCCTCATGAAAATGAAAAAAATTTTTTTTTACAACATGCCTTTAGACAAAGAAGAGATGACTATAAAAACATAGGGGACGCAGAAGGAAATCACAAATACTTTAAGATCAGCCACACCTATTCACATGGCAAAAGGTGTTATAGTAACTCCCAGATTCACTGCTAATAAAGTTGACCCTGGCCTTCATTTTACTTCTAACTTTGGATATGTGAAGTACAAGAGCCATGATCAAATTACTGGAAGTATGTAATGCACAAATATAATGTCAGAACTGTAAAGAAACTAATGACTAATAATGATATTTTCAGTTGAGATTGATCTAACAACTTGTTAAAACTTGCCTGTGTAATGTGAGGGTTGCTTTTATTGTCAGGTGTTTTTTAATTTTATTAATTTTTTAATATCTCTAACTTTTAAAAAGGGCTTTCATATTCTTTTTTGTTTGAATGTTAAGTTGAAGGGACAAACAAGTTCAGTAATGGAAAAAGTAGGCTAAAGTCTATAAATTCTATTCTTTTATAGTCCTGGTCAAATGTAAAGGAGTTAAGTATTATGTTATTCATTTTAACTACTTTGAAATTTTCTTTTCCTCAAATTTCCCTATTAGTACATTTGTTGAGATATATGACATCGTGTTAGGACAGTTTAGAGATTGCTCAAGATTAAAGTCAAACATCAATTTGTACTTGAGGTCAATTGCATAATACTTGTAACATCATTTTCAGGACAAAAGTTGGTGCCTGAAACCATAGCAAGTATTTTGTTTAATTTTGTTTCTTTCTGAATGGTTTATTGACTATATTAAAATCACCAATTTGAAGCTGCATAGTAATAGGTTCTGCTGTTTGATTTCTTGGAAATATTCTGAGGCTTCCACTTGGGAATTGAAACATACTGAACACATGTAACAAAGAAAAAACGCGGGTTTCCCTGGTGGCACAGTGGTTGAGAGTCAGCCTGCCGATGCAGGGGACATGGGTTCATGCCCCGGTCCGGAAAGATCCCACATGCCGCGGAGCGGCTGGCCCGTGAGCCATGGTCGCTGAGCCTGCGCGTCCGGAGCCTGTGCTTCCCAACGGGAGAGACCACAGCAGTGAGAAGCCCGCGTACCGCAAAACAGAAAAAGGAAAAAAAAGGCAATGCAAATCTTTTCCTCCCTCTTCCTCTTCCTTCCCTTTATAAACAATTTAAGTCCAGCCCAATAGATAGGGCCAAACAAGGTATGTATCCACACAGGGTCAAGAAAGAGAGAGGCAGCAGAGTGACTTGGAGCAGGGTTGAGAACCCGAGGGTGGGAGCAGGGGATCTACCTAGTTGGAAGCTCAGAGGAGGGACTGTGGGAGCCTAGAAAGGGCAAACGAAGGCTTCTGCATAGGAGGGGCAGCCCAGCACTGGGTTTCAGAGCATGAGCAGGCTGAGGAGGTTATCCACCCAAGTCGGTGACTTGAGGTGTCAGAGCCAAAACTGGGTGAGGAAGGCATTCCATTAAAGTGGGAGGGGTGACCTGGTAGTGAGTGCCGGAGTCCAAGAGGGCTGGAGACGGCATCCACCAAGGGACATCCTTGAGTCAGAGTGGGTGGGGAGAGGTTCTGTCCCTGTGAGAGTGAGGTGCGAGATGGAACATATACAAGGCTGATAAAAGTAAGTTTATGTATTAAACATACTGGGAGCAAGTTTCTCATTGTTGGAGAAGACCATTACAAATATGGAAAAGGAGAAAATTCAGAATGAACCTTGGAGTGTTAAATGCAATTGGATTTATTGGTGGAAACTCATGGCTTTTAATATATAGTGACAGAAATAAGTATAGATAGAAATGTGTGTATATATATATATATATATATATATATATATACACACACACATACATATGCATACATGTGTGTATATCTATGTGTGTGTCTTTATTTTTCCCTATCTAGCTTTGGGAGCAATGATATCCCAAAAGCAGAAACCATCTTGGTATTTGAATAGCATTTTCCACTAAAAGGAATCAGACCTCCTCATAAAAAAGACTGATCCCAAGGCTGGGGTATAACAAAAGGACTCCCGTGTAGTGCCAAAAAGCAGGAAAGTGCTCCAAACATTAAGGGGACATGTCAACAGGACAAAAAAAATCCAATTTGAAGGAGCTCTTACTATCCAAATTAGGTCAATTTTGTTTAAAAATAACTTATGGTAACAACAGACTATAAACCATTGGATAAAATAGGAAATCATTCATCTATACTGATACATAAGTGAATAAATTCAGAGTTTGATGACAAATAGCATATTTATATAGTTTCAAAATACCACCTTATGAAATATATATTAATTACAAAGGTGGGAAGTGTAATTTTGCAGAGGAGAAGCCTGGCAGACACCACTGTAATCAAATGATCAAAGTGAACATCACCAATGATGGGACCAATGGAAACTGTGCACCCCTGATGGATGCAATGAGAAGAATATGGTATCACTTCTAAAATGTTCCTGCCAAACTGCACAACCTGACTCTAATTAGAAGGAAAAGTCAGACAAACCCAAATTTGCAGGACATTCTACAAAATAACTGGCTGTGTACTTCAAAATTATCGCGGTCGTGAAACTCAAAGAAAGGTGGAGAGACTGTTCCAGAGAGACGGAGACAACTAAATGCGTAGTGTGATTCTTGTCTGCATCATTTTGTTATAGAAGATATAGTTGGGATGATTACTGAAACTTGAACAGGATCTGACAATTAGGTGGTGTTGTGTATCAATACTACTGCACTGATTTTCATGGTTTTATTTCAGGTTTTATTGCAATGTGTGGGAGAATGTCTCTATAGGAAATAACACACTACAATATTTGGGAAGAATGGGACATCATGTCAGCACTTAGTCTCAAATGCTTCAGGAGAAAGACATATTTTGTATTGTACTTACAACTTTTCTGAAAGTTTGAGATAATTTTTAAAATATAAACATCATACTTTAAAATTTTTCAAAATAAAAAGAGCAATTACTCTTACCCTCCCTTTCCTTAAATCCTCTCCCTATTCCATCCCATCACTAAAATGATAAGTGTTGCATCTTAGCTTCTTGATAGGAAACAGGTTTTAATCACCTAAATATGAGAAAAATTTAAGACTTTGAATCAATTTCCTTTACTTTTTCATTTTTAAGTGTTATAAACCATAATGGAATTTTTACATAGTCTCTTGAAGCTCTTAGAAAAATGTTTTAAAAAACAGAAATCACCGAAAAAAAATATAGTACAGAGCTTCATGGTACAAAATGTGTGCCAATGGAATACTATGTTTTTATTGACACTGCAAATAGAAATTCATCATAATTGACCTTCCTGCAATATTTTAACAAACCTACTTGTAGAAAGAAATATTATGCTACGACAAAAATGTTTTGAGTACAGTCACTAATTTCTATGGAATCAAGGTAACTTATGGCAAAATGTTGAAAGGGCTTGACATTTGTGAAGACGGATTTATGATGATAAACTGGATTTTTTCTCTTACCAAACAAGAATAATTATAATGTCATGCATTTTAAAAGTTGCATCAAGATTGTCTTCTTAAAACCAATTTAATGGAAGGTCAGTTAGACAATCCATTACATCAGTCAGCTTACACTGTATTATTTCTCACTAGAAAGTTGGCTTTTTTAAACGATGTATTTTATATCTTGTTTTTGCATGAATATATATATTTTTAACATTAAGTAATTGAAAACCACTATATACCATCTTTTAAGATGCAGGCTTACTTAATAAAATTAAGAATTTCTTTTCTGTACACTCGACTATATATTTTTAATACTTTTACTTAAGAGAAAAAGTCTATGATATGCCCAATTATTAGGAGAAAAGTATACTTTCTCCATGTTTAAAATAACACAACTATTAAACTCATTTCCATCACTCAACACATTTACAAGGTGAAGACACCACATACACTGAGGTGGGTCAATTCAGTTCAATATATGGGATGGAAATACGTGCTCTGCCCACAGCCTTTACTTCTAATAAAAGACACAACAGATACAAATACAATGTGTAAGTAAATATTGTTATATAAAGATGGTGAACTATTCAGCCTTTTTTCTTAAGGTTGAATAGTATTCTATTTTATGTATATACCCCATTTTGGATGAACCTGGAGGATATTATGCTAAGTGACATAAGCCAATCACAGAAAGACAAATACTGTATAATTCCATTTATATTAGGTATCTAAAATAGTCAAACTCACAGAATCAGAGAATGGAATGGGGGTTGCCAGGGGCTGGGGGTAAGGGGATGTAGAGAGTTTCTAATCAACAGGCAAAAATTTCAGTTAAGCAAGATGAATAAGCCCCAGAGTTCTGCTGTACAACACTGTACCTATAGTCAACAATAATGTACTGTATATCTGCTTCAAAACGTGTTCAGAGTAATTGTCATGTTAATCGTTCTTACCACAATTTTTTTTTAAAAAAAGAGGGTGAACAGTGAGCATTGTGCTAATTCTATAGGTATTTTTCCAAACATAACTTATTAATTGGTGTGAGCAAATTTTATAGTCTTTGCTATTATCCTGCTTAGGTGTTAAGAAAAAAAATTCACATTTTTTTAAGCCACCTAATGTTAGTATTCAGACGTGTGTGTGTGTGTGTGTTATGGGGCAAAGCGAAAGGTAACCTTTTGGACATAGTATTTCTGAGGTTATTTTGTTTTGTGAATGTGTCAGAGCCTTACTTTTCTCACTAGTGTAATCTGAAAGTTGATAATTCATTTGCCTATTCAGCTTTTTTAAGAACAGTAACTGTTAACTGTTAAGAAGAAAGTATCTAGACAAGAACATGAGAGTAACGAAAAAATTGCTGAAATCCAAAGTCTGTAAGTGCAGTAACATTCTGACAAAAGCAGTTGCCTTCTCAGTGAGTTGAGATTAACACAAACATAAAAGAATAGCCTCTTGCCAACTTTATTTGGAGAGCCCAGCCATCCATGTGTGATGGAATAAATTTAAAAGTCCAGATGATGCAGGAGATACTTGGAAAGATGGGCCAGAACATTCAGTTAGCTTTCAAATTTATTTCCTCACACATGGATAACCATTCAGCTTAAATGAAAACAGAGAAACACAACTCATCTACAAATATGCCAAGAAATGTTTGGTTTGGTTTCAGGAAATATGATTTTTTTCTTTGGCTTAACTGATTTTCCCGGCATGCTTTAAAAAGAAGTACTCTCTCATCTTAATTTTTACAGCAGCAGATCAGATATTACATCTTCCAACACTGGATTCACATAGGACAGTAAAACATCTGATTTTCTGAAATGGCAGACATGGACATTGCTAGTAATTGGTATATTAAAAAAAATACTTATACAGAACAAATGAAAAATCAAGCAAACAAAGAATACATTCAAAAATTCATTTTTTCAGTATTGCGTTTTTCCTAATGAGCTGCTTTGTTCATTCAATTTAACAAAAAGACTAATTTCCTTTCTGCACCTCTTCTGGGTCAATCCCTATTCAATGCAGCATGACTTTGAGTCTCATTTCTCTTCTAATGAACTGTGGATGCTTTTAGTTTCTCACTTATCTGGAAATCAATCTCAAATTTTAGCAAAAACAAAGAAATTCTTTGTTGTGGTAGGGACTACCTAGGAATTATGGCATATATTTTCATGACATTTAAGGCCAGGTATCACCATTAGTTGGTTTTAGAAAAACATTTTTCTACACATTGTAGTTTATTATCATCTCTGTTTTGTAGGGGAGAATAATTTTTCCTGTAGTTTCTTTTAACTGTTTCCTGGTGTGTTTCAGATGTTGTACTGTCCTATGTGAATCCAATGTCAGATGATCTAATATCCGATATGTTGCTGTATAATTAAGATGAGAGACTACTTCTTCTAAAGCATGTTAGGCCAATCAGCTGAGCCAAAGAAAAAAAATTATATTTTCTGAAACAGGAACAATTTCAAGAAAAGTATGTTTTTATATGATTAATTTTAAGCTTTGGTTTGTTCAGTTTTTTTTGAGGTATAATTGACACACAGCACTATTTAAAGTATACAGCATAATGATTTGACTTACATACATTATGAAATGATTACCACAGTAATCATTTCCATGGTGAACATCCATCACCTCAAATAGATATAAAATTTTAAGAATATTTTTTTCCTTGTGATGAGAACTCTTAGAATTTACTCTCTTAACTTTCATATATAACATACCATGGTGTTCATTATATTCAATATTACTCATGTTGTACGTAACATCCCTAGTATTATTGGATAAGGTCCATTGGATATGAAGCTGAGTTCATCATTACAACTCACAGTCATGATAAGGAAGGTACCCTCATGTAAATTCGCTATCCAATGAGAACAGTTAAAGTGTAGAAATCCCTCACATTTTAGACATGTAGATACAAGACTGAGAACTAGATCAAGAGATCTAATATCTGTTCCCAATTTCCTACTTTTTAATTCTGTGACTAGCCATTAATTATTTGAACTCTGAACTACAGCCTTTTCATTCATAAAACAACAACAATAGCTGTAAGCATAAAGAGAAGCAAAATATAGATGTACAGGCATACAGTAATTTATCATAGCTGGCTAATGAAAATCTAAGTTCAATTATGCTTTGCCAATAGTAATGTAAGATTGTTGAAGGAATGCTTAAATTAGTACATTAGACCTAAGTATGAAATTCTACTCAGTCTACTTTTTGAGAGCTTTTTGTATAGGATCAAAGCTCCAAGATTTAAAGTATGCAGATCTACCCTTCGGTTCTCTATGTCCGGTTGGGACTAGGGGAGAAACTTGTAATAGTTACTAATCTCTCTTTTTAAGCATGTCTGCTTTTAAAAGCTCTCTATGTCTAATACATTTTAATTTCATCATTAAAGTTGTGCTTTTAGAAAGTACAATTATAATCAAATGATTTTACTTTCACCTCACAAGGGCCTTCTCTATATTGATTCTGCATAGATTATGTTCTATTTAATTTTTTCCTCCTAACTTCTAATAGAATTGGGTAATTATTAATTAAATTAATAAATATCTTCCTCTCAGGTAGAATTTCACATATAAGAGCATGAATGAATAAGCAAGCACGGCCACCAGGTTTTATCATTAATCAGTCTCTCCCTTGGCCTATCTTCACTGTATTATAGCTTATTGTGTGTCTTTTTCTGCTACTGTCCTCTTAACCTCTTATAAGCCAGGTTTATACCATTTAAAAATCTTTATTTCCAATGTTTCCCTTAATAGTTAATGACATTTTTCAATAAAACAGAAAGAATCCAAAGAGTAATAATAAATATTCCACTTGCAGTGAGTGTAAGATGGAAAATATGACTGCCATCTCTGCATACCTTTAAAAGGATGAGCATCTCACAGTGCAGACGATTATTCTAGTGTTAAAATACATGTACAGCATGGTCCATAAATGTAAGCAGCAGCTGAGATAATGTTATATATTCACTTAACACAACAGTGAAGATACGAAAACAATCTAGGTGTCCATCAGTGAATAAAGCTGTAGAATATATATACAATGAAATCTTATTCAGCCATGAGAAAGAAGGAAATCCTGCCTTTTTCAACAACATGAATGGAACTTGAGGGCATTCTTCTAAGTGAAATAAGTCAGAGAAAGACCAATATTGCCTGATATCATTTATATGTGGAAACTTAAAAAAAAAAGTCAAACCCATAAGCAGAGTAGAAAAGTGGTTGCCAGAGGCTGGGGAGGTGGGGGAAATAAGTTGAGGTTGGTAAAAGGTACAAACTTTCAGCTATAAAATGAATAAGATTTATTCATGGTGACTATAAGTTGATAACACTATTGTATAATTGAAATTGCCTAAGAGAATAGAACTTAAATATGCTCAACAAATTTATATATATGAGAGAAGGACGGTTGTGTTAATTAACTAGATGGGAGAATCCTTTCACAATGTATACGTATATCAAATCATTACAATGTACATTTTAAATATCTTACCATTTTGTCAATTCTACCTCAAAGCTGAAAAAAAAATCCTACATACTAGTCCATTACATACATGTATCTAAATGTATTTAACCACTCCACTACTGATGGGATTCAGTTAGTTTCCAATCCTTTTGTACACAGGTGACTATATATTATATAAAAATATAGTTGATAGTTTTGCTAAGTATTTCGAATATACCTTTAGATAGGGTCTGTATCAATTCATACTTCCTTAAGCATAATGTGAGAGTTTGTTTTCCCATTCTCACCAACTGAATACCATCAAACACTTTGATATATGCCAATAGTTTCTCCTATTAATGAGGTTGAGCATCTTTTTCATTGAAGAACGTTTCATATTTTCTTTTTTAGGAATTGTGTGACAATTCATTTTTAATTGCTCACAATTTTAAGAGGTAAGTTTTTCCTATCAAGCTATCTGCATATGATTCATGATGTGGGACAGATCTCACTTTCCTTTTGGTTGAAATTTCCATTATGACCCAGTTCTGTGAATGTTCTTTCAATCCTTAATTCTTCCCAGATACCAAGTATCTTCTCTATCCATTCCCATTGACAGACTATTTCCAAAACTATAGTCTTTGTTATTCCTTCTTCAGTCACAATTAGTCACAGGGAAACTCCTAAACCCATCTCTGCATCCAATTCCCACCATTATGAAGAGAGCTTTAGATATTGCATCTGGTGATAGGCTCCTCTTTTTGAAATATTTTCTTTGCATCTTCTTTTCGCAACCACAAGTATATCCTCTCTTCCTCTTCTTGCACCCCCTGCTTGATATTCACCATTATTTGGTTCCACTGTGATCTATACTTTGGTCTGTGTTTCAGTTTTGTTCTACTTTCACTGAACAAAGCAGAGAAAAAATTTGTTTCTCAGTAACCTGAATGTTTTTCAGGAGAATGAGTAAAAGCTGACTTTATGCCTTTACCATTAAACCAAAAGTCTTATAAGTGGATTTCTTAAGCAAACCATCCAGTAAAAATTCTAAAACTAGACATTAAGCACTATTTTTAAAAATAGTGAAAAGACATGCCATAGACTGTAAGAAGGTAGCTCTAAGTCATATAAGGTACAAAATTAATATAAAGAATTTATGCAAATCATAACAAAAAGACAACAGCCCAAGAGAAACACATTCTAATGTGAGGCAATTCATAAAAGAAATTCAAATGACCAGATAAACATAATAAAAGATGCTGAATTTCAATGGTAGTCAGGTGGGCAAAAAATTTAAAATCTAACATTGCAAAATGTGAAATAATGAGAATGAGAGGTAGCCTCATACTCTGATATGACATACTTTGGTGCAAACACCTTGGAAAACAATTTGACGATTGCTAGGTGGAAGACCCAGCGATTTCATTCTTAGCTATATACTTTAGAAAGACACTTGCCTAAGACACAAGTTTTTAAGAGCAGTTTTTTTAACAGTAAAAATTTGGAAACAACCTAAATATACATCAGATAAATGGATAAACATTTGTAACATCCTCAAATCATCAAATACAACTCTATAAAAAATGAGTTTTGTATGTAAAATTATAAACATATTTAAAAAATAATGCTGACCATAAAAGTAAGCCTAAAAGATCAGCTCGGTGCTTTGTGACTACCTAGAGGGGTGGGATAGGGAGGGTGGGAGGGAGACACAAGAGGGAGGGGATATGGGGATATATGTATGCATATAGCTGATTCACTTTGTTATACAGCAGAAACTAACACACCATTGTAAAGCAATTATACTCCAATAAAGATGTTAAAAAATTTTGTTTTTAATTAAAAATATATATGATACTATTTAAAGTTTATTACATATAATATGCTATGTATATTTTTAGGATTAAGTTGATTTGCAATAAAAGTATGAGAATTTAAAAAGCATGAGAATGTTAATTATCAAATGTAGTATTTACCCCAGGAATCCCAATAAACATTTGGGAAGGTGAACCAAGTACAAACCCAGACTTTATGCAATCAACGTTCAGATTATAGTCATATCAACACTGAAAGTGTTAAGTCACAAGCTGGTGATATACAGGACATTTGAATGCTAACATACAACGCACAGTCACCAGTTCAAACTGCTCCCCTGAGAAATCTATCATTTGAACCACTCACAAACATTTCCTCTTCTGTTTCTATTTCTTTTCTGTTTTACTCCACCACAGCAAATCATAAAAGCTTAAACATCAAACTGGACTGGTAAATACATCTAAATATGTACAGACAGACACATGGAGTGTTAAAAAGGCAGAGACCTTAGCTCTGTAGCCAGGGCCATCCCATTTTGTAAAGGAGACAGTGCAATGCAGCTGCTGCCTCTGACTCAGGCTGAGCAGCCATAGTCAGGGTTCTTATAACAAATTTTCATACCATGACTGATGACAGATTGATCCGTGTCCTGCAAAAATGAGGCCAGACAACACTGAATGTGAACCAGAGAACCTTATTTTTTCTATCTTTAACTCATTTTTTATCTTCTATATTTTCTTATAAAGATTCCAAGGTATCAAATTAAGAATCTCAACTTTATAGCCACTTATTAAAACAACTCATACTCCTACCAACTATTTATAATTAAAATTAGCATTTGTCTCAATATGAAGAAATAAAGTTGAATTATAGATTGTTTTATTTATCTGCAGTGGAAAGTTATTAAGCCTGGGGCCACTCATCATCTTTCTACAGCCGTAATGAACCTTGCCAACCTGCATAGCAATCAGAGGCAAATGATGAGAAATCACAGACATTAGACCTTCTAGGACAGCATTATTTTTAGTAAGACAGTAGTAGGAGAGCTGTTCCCCATTGCTCTTTACACTCTGGGGTAGATTACTAGGATTTAGCAAGGACAGACAAACTTTCAAAGAAGGTTCTTGGTACTTGGGCCACAGGCATTTTAAGCTGCACCAATAGGGGAAATTAACCCATGCCCTGGCGTAATCAAGATGCAAGCCTAGTGTATACAGCATTATCCAGGGTCCCAGACCTGACTCACCACCTCAGCACTCTACCGGAGGCGATTACTTTAAGCAATGAGGTGTTGCCAGTTTCAAGGAACAATGTTCATTTCCTAAGTCATCTGCCAGGAAGGAGGTCAGTTCCCTTTCTGGGATACCAACCCACAGGAAATCAATCTTCGACAGTTAACCCCTTCCTCTCACTCCCAAAGTTAGAAGCCAGAACTCATTTCCCTGCCACCTTTACAGATAGAACACTGGCATGTGACTTAAGCTAGGCCAATCAGACACATTTATTAAAAACTTCAATTTGGAAATGAGCCGCATGAGGATATAGCCATGATAAGGAATCCATCTTCTGCTCAGAATGGTGAGAGAAAAATCAGGCGTTGGGAAGCAGCATGAACAGGATTTCTGCTGTCCAATGCCTAATGTCTACAATGCAAGCTGCAGCCCTGTCTCCCAATGGCCGTAGCAGTGGTGTACTTGCGGAGGCAGTACTCAGAGTACTGTTTGTACATTTTCTCTGGCTGAGCAGCTTCAAAGCCTACATCTCTAAGCCTCCCAAAGTTTATGTAATCTACCTAATGTATTTTAACAAATTCTTTTTCTGTTTCAACAAGCTAAGTAGCTTTTCTTGTTTCCAACCAACTAATGCAGGCATGGCTGCAGATACCGTATCTTAAGAAAACAGAAATCTGAGATTGGTTATCTGGACAGGTTGGGTTTGGAGGCAGTAAGGATCCAGCTCATGAGACAGTGATTGAGCATTTAATTAAGTTATCACCTACGGTTACTGGGAATAAAGTACTAACTGCAGGCTAGCTGCAGAGCACTGAGAAGCCACTGCCACAGAAGAGTATGAAGGACACAGTAAAAAAATGCAAACCGTATGGAGTCAGCTGTCTACTTCTAATTACACTAGGGAGTCACCAAAAAGGATACCACACACTCAAAATCCCAAATTCACAGCTCAAAGTACCGTGAGAGAACCAGGAACTCTCTCTGACTAGACTAAGAGAAATCTAGTTTCTTAGTAGTGTAATTACACTTAGTAGTGTGACTACACTTAATCACTAAGTGTCCACTACTTAGGCTCAGGGCTGAGGTAAGCAAATCATTCAATTCTGTCAAATGACATCATTGGAATGGATATCCTCTCCAGAACTCTCAGGTAAAATTCAGACCACTGACTGGGAAAGGGCAGAACCCTGAAAATTAAATTGGGAAACACCAGGTTTCAAATGCCTCTGAGCACTCCGATTTCCCCAACCTTACTTAGACTCCTTTACCACTGGAAGCAGGACCTCCTCCCCTTTTGCTGGGCAGTGCTTCCCTATATAGACACCCGTCAACGCCCTGGACTAGGACCCTTGCCATGTGATAAAAGGCCATTCTCCTGTGCCCACACCCCTTAGTGTCTGCAGACCTAAGACCACAGGCAGTTCCTCTTTTCTCTTTTGGGATAGAGGTGGGGGGGAGCAACTTACATGTTCAAGTGGCAAAACTTTACCTCATCTAAAAATTTCAGGGCTTCCCTGGTGGCGCAGCGGTTGAGAGTCCGCCTGCCGATGCAGGGGACACGGGTTTGCGCCCCGGTCCGGGAAGATGCCACATGACGCGGAGCTGCTGGGCCCGTGAGCCATGGCCGCTGAGCCTGCGCGTCCGGAGCCTGTGCTCCGCAACGGGAGAGGCCACAACAGTGAGAGGCCCGCGTACAGGAAAAAAAAAAAAAAAAATTGCAAAATTTGCTCATTTGTATTAGTAATATCCTTGAGAATATGTATGAGTATCGATTCAGATATTATGCTAAGAAGGAATGGAAATTATTTTAAAATAAGCTAGTTTCTCACTACAGGTTCACTTAGCAGAGATTTCATCTACATAAACAGCTGAAAATTGGTCTAAACGTTTGCCAAGTTGGCTGACTGAAACCCAAATTCATGGTGGTAAATAAAGTTAAAGGGTAAAGGAATTTTTGGTGTAATGTAGAATAAGGAACACAACATCTGAGGAAGCTACAAAAATCAAAGTGGTTTATAATGGGTAGCCTGGTATCTATTCACCTGGTATCTCCAAGGACCCCAAACCATGTCCCATAAGAGGGGCCGTAAGAAAAGCCCTTCACAAAAGCCCTGAGAGTAGCACTACCTCTCAGAGCACCAATATATTTTAAAGGCACTAAGATGGCTATTCTCTGTTGGCCAGGAATACGTGTGGATGTGGTACTTTTGAAATGGGCTCTATTTCAAAGATGATGCTGGACCCCTTGGGTGGCAAAAGGCAGTGGCTTGGAAACAGAAAAGGGAATATAGACATGGTTATGTTAAACAGCTGCATTAGCAAGGCTATCAGGATGATCTGGCCAACAGAGATCTTTTGCGGTGGATGTCTGATAACTGGATTCTTAGGACCTAAGCAGATGGGCAGTTCACTTGAGTCAGTTCACAGACCTGGAGTGCCTTTCATAAGGAGAAACTGTGTATAATTGGAGAGTACGTTACAACAACATCAAAAGTGCCAACTGTAAATCTTCCTTTATAGCTTTCCCCAGAGGTCCCACAGTTAACCACCAGGCTAAAGGTGCACTGAGGAAACGGACATTGCAAGATATTTGAGATGATTAGATGCTAGCTTAAACTCACAGTCCCTGAGGTCACAGAATATTGTCTTCTACTGGTAAGAATGAGGTTTTTGGAAAAACTAGAATTGTGACCAGGCACCACCTGAACTTGCAGAACTCTAATCCCATCTCTTCCGGTAACAAAGTAGCTTGCAACAGTGATTACATTGTGCTCATAAATTTGCTACTTAGACAGGATTTGGCAGTGAAAACTCATCTCTGCTCTATTCGGCATTGGCTTGAGCTAGAATCATCTGTAGACTCATTCACTTGTCTCTGGTAGTTGATGCTGGCTGTTTCCCAGAGCACTTATAAGTCTTAGCTGATGCTGGTATCCAGAGCAACAACAAGTGGCCACTGCACACAGTCAGGACTTCCTCATGACATGGTGGTTGTGTTCCAATGACCAGAAGCATCCCAAGAAAGAGAGCAAACCAGGAGGAAGTTGTATCTCCATTTCTAACACAGCCTTGGAAACAGGCAGTACCATTTTTCCCATATTTTATTAGTCAGAGCAGTCACAAATATCTCACTATATTCAAGGGGCAGAAGTACAGACTTTACCTCTTGATGGGGGAGTAACAGGGTTCTGAAAGAATATGCAGAACCAGAAAAATCACTGAAGCCATTTTGGGAATATATAATTTTTCACATCATTTTTATGTTCTTTACCTGGTTCCAAGGTGTACAGTTGGAACAGATATACTCGGTAACTAGTAAACATCTCCACACTGGCTCCCAAATGAATATTTTAATGACAAAGATGATCATATATATTTAATCAGGCAATTTCTTCCATTGAAGCAGTCTCCCAAAATTTGGTCTCATTTGGGGAGCAAATAAACCCTGTCTCTGCTTGCCTGTTGGTTCATAAACATGGATCTGACACATTTTTTATTTTTGCTATCCCAATCAGTAGAGAGTATGAGAAGTAGTTTATTTCTCTGAGATAGGCCAATAGTATACCTTCACCATCTTATATCTGTACTAAGTCAACAATTTGGCTCTCTGTCGTAATTTAATGTAGAAGACCTTGATTTCACCATCTCATAGAACATCATACTGTCCACTAAACTGATATCATCATAGACCGAGGTCCTGATGCACAGAAAGAAGTTAGTACTTTAAATGCCATGGTAACAGGTGGGTACTAGTGGCTGTGAGAACAATCTCAGAAAATTTCAGAAGCCTGCTACCCCCATGAATTTTCAGAACACAGTAGTCTGGGGGTGCTTAAAAATTAGTTGCTACATCCTGCAATTCTAAACTCTGAGAGGAAGGCAAATGACACTTGACTGTTATTGAATTTTAAGAAAGAAATCCTCATAAACCCTGTTTTATGTGCTGCTGGAAGTCATTTATTAAGTGAACTGGAGTGTTAATAACTTGGAATGGGGCCCCAGTTAGGGGTGGTTCTCCAGCTAGCCCAGACTTCAGTACAAGCAGATCTTTCTCTTAGCCCCTATGCCATGGTGCTCGGGGTATCTATGGCAGATCAGATGGCTTCGTGGAAATTAGGTCCCAATAAGAAATCTACAACTCAGGTGTTAAAGAGAAATGCTTTCTTTAACTACAAATTTGCCCTGAGCTTCCCGTTACACACTGAACATTCAGGTTATCAAGTTAGGTACACTCACCAATGTTCCATCAGCAAATGCAATTCCTAAGGTCACAAGAAGTTTGCATGAGCAGGCAGCTCCATGGCCAGTATGCCCATTCCTACTGCAGTGTCATCACTTCCTCAACCCATTCCTATGACCACATGGAAAAGGGTTTTTTTGCGACTACTTGATCACAGAGGAAACTTTTTCTGATTCACAGAGAGCTCTGCTCAATATGCTGGCATTAGTTTAAAATGAACTGTCGGGCTTTATAGACCCACTTGAGGTGGCCCTGGGGGACAGAGGGAAGGATAATCCTCCCAATGGGCAAAACTACCAGGGTACATATTGTGGCCCACAATATGTACCTGGGAGGAGAGATTGCATGAGGAACAAGTACAACGACCAGTGGGGTTTGACCAGATGGTCTGGGACAAAGAGGTCTGGATAAACCTCTCAGATTTAAGTCAGAATTTGAGAGTATTTTTGTCCTATGCAAGTGTCCAGCAAAATGTTCCCAGTGAAGAGGAGGTCTCAATAATTCAGGAGACAAGTTGTTCTAACCTGTCAATGCTAATCAGTCTTTTTTCCCGAGTCCCAGTAGTGTTGACTCAACAGGCTCATTTAAAAAGTGGCCAGGGTGGCATAAGGAGACTTTGAATAGTCTCAACATATTGACAGTCCCCTCCTCAATGCTGACTTGGCTGTCATCACTACTGAGTGCCTACTTTTCTAGCAATAGCAACCATCCCTGGGCCCCTGATAAGTTCCCATACCCTGAGAAGACCAGATAGCCATTGGCAGCAAGTTGATTATTTTGGACCCCTTTTCCATAGTGGATTTTTCCTTATTGGAATAAACACTTATTCTGGATTTGGATTTGACTTCTCTGCTTGCCATACTTTGCCAAGAACACTGTCTGTTGACTTACTGAATGTCTAGTCATCATCAGGTTAAACCAAACAATATTACTTCTGACTAAGAAATCTCAATTTGCAGTGAAAGAAGTAAGGCAGTTGGTTGACATGGGATTCACTAGTCTTGTGCCCCAAGACAATTGGTCTTACGGGATATTGGAATGGTTTTTTAAGACTCAGCAACAATGTCAACTGCAAGACAATACTTTGTGAGATTCAATGCTATCCTATAATATATCGCCTTTTTTTTGATGCTGTCCTCTTAGCCAGAATGTAAGATCCATGATCCAAGGGATAGAAATGGGAATGGTTCATTTAATCTAAGAATCTGATCAAAACAATGTCTATTTACATTGAAGATACTCCTAAACTTTAAAAGGTATATATTGAGATTACTGCATCTAATTTCATGATCTTTGTGATTAGGAAAATTTGTTCTCAAAAACATGATTACAATGTGTTTAAATTATCTGTATACATATTCTACCTTACTAAACTCAGACATATAAACCTTTAAACATAAGGTTTACATAAGAGTGGAATTATTCTATTTACCAAGTAGTCACAAAATATCTGCTCTATAGTAGGTTTTCAATAAATATTTGTGTAATTACTTTTAAATATAAACACATTCAGTGAATTTTCAACATTTTCCATAATAAAACTTTGGTCTGTATATAACTTACTAAGAATATATCTAGTGTGTTAAAATATTGTTACTCAATAATTCCTGCCTTATTCCTTTTTTGGAAGTGATTTTTTTTTTTATCATTTCTACAACTAACAGTCTCTAATATTAACCAAAAGTTATATTGCTATAAGCAATCGACTATTTCAGCTCACAGTCTATGGAAATAAACTATATCTGATAAATATTTATTATTCCTTTTCATGACATCTTTCTGTCTAAATCAGAATAAGTTAGCTCTAACAAGGAAAAATATGACAGAATTTTATTGAAATGGAAAGAAATGCTATTCTAAAAACATGTATTTTATTGCTGTTCTCATAGACAGTAACTTAAATGTGTTTGCCTTCCTTAGAACTACAGAAAAGTTTCTACCCTACTCCTGGGTTTTATTTTTAAGGGTTTGAATCTGTGAAGTAAACAAGGCTTTTTCTTTTTGTTGCAGACATTTTTAATCCAATTCCTATGATAGTGAAACTGTGGGAATCTCAAACAGACATGGGCTTACTTTTTTTTTTTAATGGGATCTGATCTCATGAGATGAGATTTTTGATTTCCCACCTGGCTACCAGAGAGAAAAAGGAAAACAAGAAAAAGTAGAACTAAACTCTGCATGTAAATTTACACCAACTCTTCAGAGATCTACTAATTTCATGCAACAAAATAACAGCTATGAGTTAAGTCAGTTCTTACCAAATATGGAAATACATATTAAAATATTTGTCTTGAGGCTCAAACACCCATTTTTAAAATGGTTCATAAAACTCCAAGTCACTGGAGTTTTGTTACAGAAGTAACAAAAGCAAAAGCCCTAAAAGAGTTGTTAAATTACTTAATAAAATATACCCTGATTTTATGTATTAAAGTAAAAAAGAAAAGACATAATACATATAAAATTATTAGATATATCCTAAACAACTATAGCTCCTTGATACAGTGTATCAGTCATAATTCAGCAAAAATTCTATTATATTTCCATTCATACAAAAAAAACGCCTCAAACTGAAGGAAAGTCAGCTATCATAAATTCACTTTCTTAATTCCAATCCACATTGCTTTGTGATTCAAACATTCTGGTATCTTCAGAATTAGAGTTACTCTGATGATGTAAATTAAATCTGTATATGATGCAACTCTACAATTCACAGATGTTTGTCTCTTTTACTAGAAAAGGATCATGTTTATTTCATTCAGTATGTTCACTTGCTCAGTCAAAGCACTAGGAAGCCCTAATGCAGATACCTTCCTCAAAGTCTAGGTGAGAAACAGTGGTGTTAACTACTAAGAAAAACATAAGAAAAAAATGAAGTTTGTCTGCAATAAAGTTGCAAGTCACATGCTGTGGGAAGTAATCATTTTATTCTAATTTGAGTATTAAGGAAAGTTCCAAACAGGAGGCAATGTTTAAACTTAATTTTTAAGGCTGTTATACATTGCTGTATGTCCCAGAATGTCTGAAAAGTGCCCCACATGTGACAGTTACTCAACAAATAGTTACTGAATACATTTTTTAGAAAAAAATATTTGTTGGAAAAAAAGAAATTTGGAGTACATAAATAATGAACTTTCACAAACAAAATCAGTCTGACATAGCTGATAACAGTCTTGGTTAACATGTGATGGCAACTGACCCATAATATGATGATCATGCTATGCAATGGCTGAGGACCATTGCTCAAAGGGAACACAAGCTGACCTGAAGGGCCATATCACTCCATGATGCAGCAACTTCTGCCTTAATGCAATGAATATAACTCTCAAAATTTAATGTCTCCCAATCTAATTCCATCACGAATCTTTACAAGGTGTGCTTATATCTGATCAATGGGCCAGGAAATCTTGCTGTTATATGTTAAATTAAAACAAGTCAAAGTAATCTACTCTGGCTTTCATTATACGGCTTTAGCAGCTACTGTAGTCTGGTAACAGATGGTCTTCATTACAAAGACCTCTGGCTTTTAAATGAAGATTTTTGTAAAAGCAGGATTTAAGAATTTGGTGCTAGAGAAGCAAGAAGAACTAAAATCCTGCAGCCTGTGGAACAAAAACCACATTCACAGAAAGATAGAAAGATGAAAAGGCAGAGGGTTATGTACCAGATGAAGGAACAAGGTAAAACCCCAGAAAAACAACTAAGTGAAGTGGAGATAGGCAACCTTCCAGAAAAAGAATTCAGAATAATGATAGTGAGGATGATCAAGGACCTCAGAAAAACAATAGAGGTAAGGATCGAGAAGATGCAAGAAATGTTTAACAAAGACCTAGAAGAATTAAAGAACAAACAGAGATGAACAATACAATAATTGAAATGAAAACTACACTAGAAGGAATCAATAGCAGAATAACTGAGGCAGAAGAATGGATAAGTGACCTGGAAGACAGAATGGTGGAATTCACAGCTGTGGAACAGAATAAAGAACAAAGAATGAAAAGAAATGAAGACAGCCTAAGAGACCTCTGGGACAACATTAAACACAACAACATTTGCATTACAGGGTCCCAGAAGGAGAAGAGAGAGAGAAAGGACCAGAGAAAATATTTGAAGAGATTATAGTCAAAAACTTCCCTAACATGGGAAAGGAAATAGCCACCCAAGTCCAGGAAGAGCAGTGAGTGCCATACAGGAAAAACCCAAGGAGAAACATGCAGAGACACATAGTAATCAAATTGGCAAAACTTAAAGACAAAGAAAAATTATGGAAAGCAGCAAGAGAAAAATGACAACATAAAAGGGAACTCCCATAAGGTTAACAGCTGACTTCTCAGCAGAAACTCTACAAGCCAGAAGGTAATGGCATGATATACTTAAAGTGATGAAAGGGAAGAAACGACAACCAAGATTACTCTACCCAGCAAGGATCTCGTTCACATTCGATGGAGAAATCAAAAGCTTTACAGACAAGCAAAGGCTAAGAGAATTCAGCAACACCAAACAAGCTATACAGCAAATGCTAAAGGAACTTCTCTAAGTGGGAAACACAATAGGAGAAAAGGATCTACAAAAACAAAGCCAAAACAATTAAGAACATGGTCATAGGTACATACATATCGATAATTACCTTAAACGTGAATGAATTAAATGCTCCAGCCAAAAGAAACACACTTGCTGAATGGATACAAAAACAAGATCCATATATATGCTGTCTACAAGAGACCCACTTCAGACCTAGGGACATATATAGACTGAAAGTGAGGGGATGGAAAAAGATATTCCATGCAAATGGAAATCAAAAGAAAATTGGAGTAGCAATTCTCATATCAGAAAAAATACACTTTAAAATGATGACTATTACAAGAGACAAAGAAGGCCACTACATAATGATCAAGGGATCAATCCAAGAAGAACATATAACAATTATAAATATATATGCACCCAACATAGGAGCACCTCAGTACATAAGGCAGCTGCTAACAGCTCTAAAAGAGGAAATCGACAGTAACACAATAATAGTGGGGGACTTTAACACCTCACTGACACCAATGGACAGATCATTCAGACAGAAAATTAACAAGGAAACACAAGCTTTAAATGACACAATAGACCAGATAGATTGAATTGATATTTATAGGACATTCCATCTAAAAACAGCAGATTACACTTTCTTCTTAAGTGCACATGGAACATTCTCCAGGATAGATCACATCTTGGGTCACAAATCAAGCCTCAGTAAATTTAAGAAAATTGAAATCATATCAAGCATCTTTTCTGACCACAATGCTATGAGATTAGAAGCAACTGCAGGGAAAAAAACGTAAAAAACACAAACACATGGAGGCTAAACAATACATTACTAAATAACCAAGAGATCACTGAAGAAATCAAAGAGGAAATCAAAAAATACCTAGAGACAATGAAAACATTACAATCCAAAACCTATAGGATGCAGCAAAAGCAGTTCTAAGAGGGAAGTTTATAGCTATACAAGCCTACCTCAAAAAACAAGAAAAATCTCAAGTAAACAATCTAACCTTACACCTAAAGGAACTAGAGAAAGAAAAACAAACAAAACCCAAAGTTAGAAGAAGGAAAGAAATCATAAAGATCAGAACAGAAATAAATGAAATAGAAACAAAGAAAACAATAGCAAAGATCAATAAAACTAAAAGCTGGGTCTTTGAGAAGATAAACAAAATTGATAAACCATTAAGCCAGACTCTTCAAGAAACAGTGGGAGAGGACTCAAATCAATAAATTTAGAAATAAAAAAGGAGTTACAACAGACACTGCAGAAATACAAAGCATCCTAAGAGACTACTACAAGCAACTCTACGCCAATAAAATGGACAACCTGGAAGAAATGGATAAATCCTTAGAAAGCTATAACCTTCCAATACTGAACCAGGAAGAAATAGAAAATATGAACAGACCAATCACAAGGAATGAAATTGAAACTGTGATTAAAAATCTTCCAACAAACAAAAGTCCAGGACAAGATGGCTTCACAGGTGAATTCTATCAAACATTTAGAGAAGAGTTAACACCCATCCTTCTCAAACTCTTCCAAAAAACTGCAGAGGAAGGAACATTCCCAAACTCATTCTATGAGGCCACCATAACCCTGATACCAAACCAGACAAAGATACTACAAAAAAAGAAAACTGCAAACCAATATCACTGATGAACATAGATGCAAAAATCCTCAACAAAATACTAGCAAACAGAATCCAGCAACACATTAAAAGGACCATACACCATGATCAAGTGGGATTTATCCCAGGGATGCAAGGATTCTTCAATATACGCAAATCAATCAATGTGATACACCATATTAACAAATTGAAGAAAACCATATGACCATCTCAATAGATGCAGAAAAAGCTTTTGACAAAATTCAGCACCCATTTATGATAAATACTCTTCAGAAGGTGGGCATAGAGGGGACCTACCTCAACATAATAAAGGCCATATACGACAAACCCACAGCAAACATCATTCTCAATAGTGAAAAACTGAAAGCATTTCCTCTACGATCAGGAACAAGACAAGGATGTCCACTCTCAACACTATTATTCAACATAGTTTTGGAAATCCTAGCCATGGCAATCAGAGAAGAAAAAGAAATAAAAGGAATACAAATTTGAAAAGAAGAAGTAAAACTGTCACTGTTTGAATCCTAAAAATGCCACCAGAAAAGTACTAGAGCTAATTAATGAATTTGGTAAAGTTTCAGGATACAAAAATGAATGCACAGAAATCTCTTGCATTCCTATATAATAATGATGAAAATCTGAAAGAGAAATTAAGGAAACACTCCCACTTACCACTGCAACAAAAATAATAAAATATCTAGGAATAAACCTACCTACTGAAACAAAAGACCTGTATGCAGAAAACTATAAGACACTGATGAAAGAAATTAAAGATGATACGAACAGATGAAGAGATATACCATGTTCCTGGATTGGAAGAATGAATATTGTGAAAATGACTACACCACCAAAAGCAATCTACAGATTCAATGCAATCCCTATCAAATAACCAATGGCATTTTTTACGAAACTAGGACAAAAAATTTCACAATTTGTATGGAAACACAAAAGACCCCAAATAGCCAAAGCAATCTTGAGAAAGAAAAACGGAGCTGGAGCTCCCTGACTTCAGACTATACTACAAAGCTACAGTAATCAAGACAATATGGTACTTGCACAAAAACAGAAACATAGATCAATGGAACAAGATAGAAAGCCCAGAGATAAATCCACACACGTATGGTCGACTAATCTATGACAAAGGAGGCAAAGATATACAATGGAGAAAAGACAGTCTCTTCAATAAGTGGTGCTGGGAAAACTGAACAGCTACATTTGAAAGAATGAAATTAGAACACTCGCTAACACCATACACAAAAATAAACTCAAAATGGATTCGAGACCTAGATGTAACACCAGACACTATAAAACTCTTAGAGGAAAACATAGGAAGAACACTCTTTGACATAAATCACAGCAAGATCCTTTTTGATCCACCTCCTAGAGTAATGGAAATAAAAACAAAAATAAACAAATGGGACCTAATGAAACTTCAAAGCTTTTGCACAACAAAGGAAACCATAAACAAGACGAAAAGACAACCCTCAGAATGGGAGAAAAATTTGCAAACCAATCAACGGACAAAGGATTAATCTCTAAAATATATAAACAGTTCACGCAGCTCAATACTAAAGAAATAAACAACCCAATTCAAAAATGGGCAGAAGACCTAAATAGACATTTCTCCAAAGAAGACATACAGATGGCCAAGAGGCACATGAAAAGCTGCTCAACATCACTGATTATTAGAGAAATGCAAATCAAAACTACAATGAGGTATCACCTCACACCAGTTAGAATGGGCATCATCAGAAAATCTACAAACAACAAATACGGGAGAGGGTGTGGAGAAAAGGGAACCCTCTTGCACTGTTGGTGGGAATGTAAATTGATACAGCCACTATGGAGAACAGTATGGAGTTCCTTAAAAAACTAAAAATAGGGGCTTCCCTGGTGGCGCAGTAGTTGAGAGTCCGCCTGCCGATGCAGGGGACACGGGTTCATGCCCCGGTCTGGGAAGATCCCACATGCCGTGGAGCAGCTAGGGTCGTTAGCCATGGCCACTGAGCCTGCACATCTGGAGCCTGTGTTCCGCAACAGGAGAGGCCATAACAGTGAGAGGCCCACATACCGCCAAAAAAAAAAAAAAAAAACTAAAAATAGAATTACCATATGATCCAGCAATCCCACTACTGGGCATGTACCCAGAGAAAACCATAATTCAAAAAGGCACATGCACCCCAATGTTCATTGCAACACTATTTACAATAACCAGGTCATGGAAGCAACCGAAATGCCCATCGACAGACAAATGGATAAAGAAGCTGTGGTACATATATACAATGGAATATTACTCAGCCATAAAAAGGAATGAAATTGAGTCATTTGTTGAGACATGAATGGATCTAGAGACTGTCATACAGAGTGAAGTAAGTCAGAAAGAGAAAAACAAATATCGTATATTAACGCATATATGTGGAACCTAGAAAAATGGTACAGATGAACCAGTTTTGCAGGGCAGAAATTGAGATACAGATGTAGAGAACAAACTGTGTGGACACCAAGGGGGGAAAACCGCGGTGGGGTGGGGATGGTGGTGTGCTGAATTGGGCGATTGGGATTGACATGTATACACTGATGTGTATAAAATTGATGACTAATAAAAACCTGCAGTATAAAAAAACAACTAATACTAAACTTTCTTTGGGTTATTCGTATGGAAATATGTTAATATAAATGTTTCAGACATTACATGAAATTTCTAAAAATCTTATATGTTGTGGTATAATGTTATAAGTCATAATTCTAGTTATTACTTTAAAATGTATATCTCAGAAATAACTAAATTTCCTTGTCAATTGCATTATTATGAACTTGCATCAAATCTTTAACTATGGTCATTTTTATGTCTTTTGTCATTTACAGGCTGTTCTGGGTGTACTGTGATGCTTTTGCAAAAATGTTCCTATAAAAGGGTTTCATCTTCAAGGAATTCATGGAAAAGACTCTGACAAGTACAGGTTTCTAGTAACTGACTATACTGCTGAACTGAATGAATAAGCCTTTTCAGCAAGATCTTTTTTGATCCACCTCCTAGAGTAATGGAAATAAAATTAGAAATAATTGGAAATAAAATTAGAACTCTAATGGAAAACTGATGAATTCATAAAAGTGCTAACAAAAGATCAAGATAAAAAAAAATTAATTACATGGGACTGAGTGAACTGATGAGGATGATTATAATTTTTGTGACTTTCTGTTTGAATAAAAAAAAAAGATGTTGGTGCTAGGCCGAGACTAGTGAGCGGGGTAGATAAAGAATCTCTGCTTTCAAAAGGTAAATGTTCTTCACCCAGGATATATTCTATCACCCCGGATTGTCAGTCTCCTCATTTGACCTTTCAAAATTTCAGAAAGGTGAAGGGACAAAGGTATCCCTAATAATCTAGCAATCTCACTGCATCTGCTGAAACATCTTGGTACCCACCATTAGTGAGATGGATGAGAAGGGTGGCCTTCACTCCTCTGGTGATGGATGAAGGCTATTTCTTTGTTAGCAGCAATCCTCCTTTATTGTCATGCAAGCCCAGGAACGGAAACCAACCATATTTTTTTTTTCAGTTTACTCAAATAAAGAGACACATCCATTCCACCCAGAATAGATAGACGCAGGAACTACTTTATGTCCCTAAAAACTGTATTTCTTTGTGTGTAGTGGAATCTCCCTCATGCCACCTCTGAGTTTACAGAACGACTCCCCTTGAAAATTTAAAAAGCTCTTTAAACTCCTCAACTGGGTGGCAGGAGAACTGGATTCTAACTGTGTGAGTCTCCAGCCAATTAGGTAATTTTGTAAAAGTAATTTGGTCATGCTAGGGCTCCGATTCCCCATATACTTGCTTTAAGGGCTTTTTAAAAAATAAGATGTATACCATATATAAAGTGTGAGAAGTAAAACAAAAATAAGAACAATTATTCAACTATAGGTTGAAATAAATCTTATTTCAGCTTTCAAAAAGAAGAGAATAGGGCTTCCCTGGTGGCGCAGTGGTTGAGAGTCCACCTGCTGATGCAGGGGACGCGGGTTCGTGCCCCGGTCCGGGAAGATCCCACATGCCGCGGAGCGGCTGGGCCCATGAGCCATGGCCGCTGAGCCTGCGCGTCCGGAGCCTGTGCTCCGCAACGGGAGAGGCCACAACAGTGAGAGGCCCGCATACGGCAAAAAAAAAAAAAACAAAAAAGAAGAGAATATTTAAACCAGTCTTGGAAAATGGTCATCTATGACTGATACAAAGCTATCAAAATCAACAACTTCAAAGGAGGGAATAGATTTTGCTGAAGAGCCAGATGATGTGCCAGCAGAGCTGTTAAATTTGTGCTCAGCCTTACCTAATCCAGCTGTGATATTAGATCACCTTAATTTACTTAACTATTTTATAGTACCACTTTATTTTTAATAATATCCTGCATAGAAAAAATTACAAAAATCCCAAAAGGTGTTTACAATCTAACCCTACCCACTCACTCTTGTCATATCTTCTATCTCAATCCTGGACCAAAAGACATTCCTCAAGAAAACCATTCCAATTTAAAACTTCACAACAAATACACCTACCCTTCTTTTCCACCTACTGATAAGGGTTCAGATCAAGACGTACTTCTTTCTTAGTGATTGAAGAGGTCACCCGAAGTCTCATGGACCTTGCCCTCCTCTGTAATGAGTAACTTATAACTGGTCTGGGTACTGAAGAAGTGGTTACCAAAATATGTATACATGATAAAGGTCTTACAGGTAACAAGAAACGTTGGCCAAAGAGTAAAAGAACTAGAAGTTCACCACAACAAGGGACCCTTAGCACTAAATATGGAAACAAAGATTAAGATTGATCATAAGGGGGAAGGAATATACAAAGATATCAACGAAGAAAGAACTTTGAAATGAATAGAACGTTTTCCTTCTGTGATTCTTCATCATTTACTCACCCACATTTTGCTTAACTTTGATGCCTGCAAAATAGAAAATAATATCTAAAAATATGAATGACAGCCTATGATGTGCCCCCAACTCTGCCTAGTATAGGGGGAATACAGAATTATGAGGCAGGAGCCACACAAGAAAGTAATTTGCAAACCAATTTTAAGCCATTTAAGCAAGCAATGACCATAAATTTAGTATTAACCTCAAAATGTTGTGGTGTAATCTTCACATGTTGCTATTTCACCAAGGGACAGGGCACTGTGTGGAAGAGATGCACAATGACTTTACAGAGAAAGGTAAGGATTGACTCATACCAAAGGGATGGAGAAGATGAGGGGAGGAAGAAGGAAAGAAGCCATCTCAGGCACTGGGACAGTTTAAACAAAAGCTAAATCTGAATGTACATGACATTGTACAGGGCATATGAAGGGCACATGGACACTACAGTCCAAGCAGAGAGGTAAGATTTCCATTTCATTTCAAATCGTATCCAGAGAATAAGACTGCAACTACAAGAATTGATCATCTACTGGGCAAACTGTTTCTCTTTAATATCTATATCTATAATTGGAGGAAAAATAACATCTAGCTTTCAGATATTATGAAAATAGAAATAATGTGTTTAAAAAGCACGAAGCTCAGGGCCTACTCATGGTAGGTAGATATTAACTTTAGAATTGTTTTTCAGGTCAGTAAAAGGAAAAACTTCCAAACAACTTAGAGCTGTCCATCAACAGAAGGAACCAACTCCCTGAGGAATTTATTCCCTATCACTGGATGTGTTTATATATAGCCTGTACCAGTGGCTTTTCCAAAATGAGTTTGGAGTACACATGATGCATTGAGCAAGGGATAAAATTTTTTATATCACCTGTTTAAATTTATATTTTTACTCTGAGTTATAATGTGTATACTATATTAATACAGGTATATGTGTTCACTATTTTTAAATAAATGTACACAGAGTGGGTAATGTTCTCAAAAATTGCTAAGAGAAGAAAATGATCCCTAAATGTTTTTATTGCTATCTATCAAGGATGTTAAAGAACAAAGAGTAAACAAGGATAAAGAATAGGGTAGATATAAAGACAACTTGGTATGAAAGATTCAGTTTATGAAAGACAAGTCAAGCCAGCTGTCTGCCCTGTGTGGCTTTGCCTATTCATAAGTTGAATCTTTACATGCCTTTCACTACCATATTTACACAACTTGGTTATAGAACATGTTAACAGAAAGTTCCAGCCATCTAGAAGAATGATTGGGGGGAAAAATCACTTTTGAGTCTGTGTGGTCAAATATAAAAACACAGAGACATAAAGATACTAGATTTGGACACAAAATTCCAGTCAATAATAATGATGATGATAGCAAACATTTGAGTCTATTCTATCTCAGGCACTGTTCTAAGTACTTTGTCTGAATTACCTCTTTTTTTCTTGTAACAGACTTGTGAGGTAGATACTGATGCCATAGGTGATACTGATGCCGTAGGTGAAATTAAGTCAGTTGCTCAAGATCACACAGCAACTAGGTAGAAGAGCCAGGATTCAAACTCAGGAAGGTTAGCTCCAGACTTTCAATTCTTAATGACTACATAATACTGCCTCTCATGGTGAATATAGAGAAATTGTTTGCTTCTTCCTTCTTGTCTAATATAGTATTAACTAGTCTCTGTAATCCTGCATTTCTGTCAAAGGATGAAATTTTTAAACCCAAAGAAACAGTGTGAAAAGTGATGATCACACAAGAAGGCAGACCTGGCAGCCTCACTACATACCCCCATCTTTCATGTCTGCCTGTCCAACTGTTTGTCTGTCCCTTCCTCCCTAGCCCAAACTCTTATTAAAGGAATGGAGTGAGAAGTCACAGGAGAAAGAAAATAGGAATAAAACCTGAAGCAGGGAAACAAAGTTGTAGAGAGAGAATGGAAAAAATGAAAAGAATGAAATCATACTTACTGAATCACCATTGTCCTAATACACCTAGTCTTTCACTTCTCAAAGCCTCTGCTCATGACGTTTCCTCTAATCAGAATTGTTTTTATTATTTACCTGATACAACAGTATTCCTAACGGCATGCAAGTCGACTACTGACCACACACCCTTGATACCATAAAGTATTTGTGATCTCCAAACCTACACTTTAAATCCTCAGTGTCTATGCACATGCCTTCTGCAACGATTTCCCTCACTTGCTGAGTTTCTATGTTTCAAAACCACCCAAGAGTAACTTCTTCTAGGTGTTCTTCCTGATCACCCCATAATTAATCACTTCCCTCAGTGGTACCTCTGTACTTTGTATCATAGAAACTTCTATAAACTCAGCACTTTGTAATTAATCGACTTACATATTTTTTTCTTTCATTGGATTCTGGGCTGCCTTGAATATTCTTGTATTTGATTCACCTATTACCAGTGCATGGTACAGTACTAAGCACATAGTAGGCACTCAGTAAATATACTAATTGATCCCGTGCTGGGCATGGTATTCATATCAGATAGACATAAAGACAAACAAGACACAATTGGACCATCCAGGAGGCCAGAGTCTAGCAAACCAATGGAACAATGTAATAAGTGCTACCATGAAAGAAAGCAATGATATCACAGGGAAGCATGCCAGGAAGTGGAGCCCTGATCAGGATCTTAAAAGTTCACTAGGCAGACAAAAGAGGAGCAATTTCTAAGAGGAAGGACCATATATAAAACAAACAAACAAGCAAAAAAAAAAAAATCATGAACTAGTATAAACTCTGGGAAAATATATGCAGTTCAAAATGGCTAGAGAATGGGTACAAAGTGAAACTTAGGGTGCTGGCTGACCCCCACTCTTGGTCCTCAAAGGTAATAACCGTCCTGACATCTAATGCCATAGATCAGTTTTTCCTTTTAAACTTTCTCTAAATGAAATCATACAATATATACTCTTTTCTATTTCACTCCCTTTGTTCACTGTAACTTTTGTGAGATTGACCTCTTGTATGTAGCAGCAGTTTGCGATTTTCATTGCTGCATAGTAGTCATAAGCTGTATGTACTAATATATGAGTTTTTATAATATATTTATACATTTTTCTGATGACGGATGGACATTAGGTTGTTTCCAGTTTGGGAATGAAAATTACATTAAGATATGAACACTATCTTAAATGTCTTTTGCTGTACCTGTATAGACATTTTGACTAAATATACACCTTGAAGTGAATTTTCCAGGTTAAAAAAGAAATGGCTAGAGAAGTTGAGGCATATACAGAAACGTGGCTATAGGTAAGGTTGGAAAGTGAGCAGAAGCACATAATGGGAGAGTCTCTATGTGGATGGCCTTCATCAACAGTTCATGCTTTCTTTGAAGCAGGAAGCTGTCATTTCACGCATCCCAAATCAGATCCACCTCATTAATGTATTAAGAAAGGGTGTTTGACTGAAGATTGCATGGGAAGACATGATTAAATGTATTACAAACTATTATGTAAGTACTTTTTAAAAACCCCTCTAAAAAGTAACTATATAATTTGCTATCTGAACGAGGGCACATGAATAATATCCCTGGATCAATATACATAGACCAACACTGTCCAGGAAAACCAGGATGTTTGGTCACCTTCTGCCTTTAAGCGCTGTTCTCCCTCAAACTTTCTCCTGTGCACTTATCACCTGTCTCCTCTGTTCCTCAATCTCCCCATGATTCATTCCCCAAATCTCTCTATCAACCCCTCCTCCCATGTCACCTTCCTTTCCTAACCACCTTCTACTCTTCCTCCACCACCTATTTCATTTTCCCTCTTGTAAGCATAAAGCATTTGGCCCTCTGTTAATTTCTCCCATTTATATCCTTATACTCAGCATCCCCTTAGCAAAGAAAGTTCTCTTTATGACACAGTCTCCTTAGAAGACAGTGAATACTGAAGAAGTGTCTTTATCAGAGATACTTTTCCTGACACCCATGCAAAGGAAATGAAGGAGGAGATCTCATTAGGATATATACAAATAAATAACACACACATGAAGAATACCCAACTTGAGTCATAACAAAAATTATACAAACAAAATTGAAATTGAAAAGATTTCACTAATGATAATGTTTGGTGTTGGGTAAGGCACAGAGAACCCAGCACTCACACACCCCTGGAGGAAGTTTGAATTAGTGCATCCTTTCTAGAGGATGATTTGGCAGTACTTATTTTTAAATCTCAAAACGGAATACATAGTTCGACCCAAGAAGTCTACTTCTAGGAATTAAATAAGTATAAGTAAGTAATAAGTATAAGTAATAAGTATAAGTAAGAATAAGTAATTATGGATGAGTACACACAGTACTCATATTAGTCATGTGATACTGTTTATCACAGCAATGTTTATAATAGAGAAAAGCAAGAAACCACCTAAATATTCACAATAGAATCGCTTTAATAATTTATATTATATCCACACACAGGATGCAGCTATTTTAAATGGTGTCTTAGATCAGCACTTTTTTAACCATTTTAGCAGTAAAACCATTTTATCAAAAGACCTCCTATGTATAGCTGCAAAAACAAAAAACAGATACAAGCAGAGTCCCTCTGTTTGAAATGGCATGAACAGGCCAAGCAAATTGACCCCTGACCTTATAGCACTATGACCTATGACTTCTGAGTCTTTGGTAAATCTCATTGCATATGTGATTATTATTAACATGGGAAATTTTCCACAGTAGAGTCCAAGAAACAAAAGATAGCTACAAAATGAATACATACAAATTTCTTCCAAAAAGTCAGTGGATGCAGGACAATATAGTCAGAATCCATTACCAGAAAAAAAACAGTCCTTTTAGTAGTGGATAAGAATACAGGGGATCTTGCAGTCTAATTCTTTACACTTTCCTTTCAGATTGCCCTGAAGCTTACCTGGATGGTGTTCCAGTCTTCAGAACACCTTCATCCCTGGCTCCATCTGGAAGGGCAATTATTGCTTCTTAAAGTCCTGCTTATAGATTCTTCAGAATGAAAAAATCTTACTATCGTCGATATCTTTCAAGACATAACTGGATATCTTATTAGTTAAAAGAACTACCTTCTCCCACCACCTAATACACATCAGGAGTAAGGATGGACTCAGTTCTGGGATTCCATCTCAGCCACTTTGTTCAATTTTTTCCCCTCATTCTTGATACCTTTAGGTTATTCTTTGTAGATGCCAGTATCCAAGTCACCTCCTTGTATACTCCACTCCCACACTAAATGAGGACTTACTGTTGGTGTGACCAACAGTACATCAAAAAGCATTGGTATGTGACTTCATAAAAAGTACTGAAGCTTCTACCTGGCTCTCTTGGATTGCTTGCTCTGGAGGAGGCCAGCTGTTTTCCCCAGGGAACACTTAATTATGTGGAGAAGTCAAGTCCACGTGGAGAGAAGCGAGGGTCCTGAACAACAGAAAGTACCACTTGCCAGCCATGGGCGTGATCCTCCTTGCAAGTGAATTCTCCAACCCCAGTCAAGCCTTCAGATGATTGCACCCCAGGATATATCTAACTGCAGCTGTATGAGATACCTTAACTGAGAACTGATAAACAGAGCCCTCCCCAAATCCTGACCTGCAGAAACTATTATCAGTGGTCGTTGTTTTAACCATTAAGTTTTGTTGTGATTTCTTGTGGAGCCACGGATAATAAAAACACTCTTGTCCAAATTAATCACTGAAAGTGAGAATCTCTCCCTGCATCTCTGAATCTAAGCGTGTCCTTAAGCCTCTGAATAGTCTGAGTTTGATGAGCTGAGCAAGGCTGTTTATCACTCCTACAAATACTTATTTGATATTCATGCCCTTTGTACTCTCCTACAAAAAGAAATTCTGATTCCATTCAAAAATGAAAGATATTTCTTTTTAAGACAGATGTTTAAGAACTTGATTTTGTGTTCTTGATCATTTCTGATTTTCTAATCAATCACTAATATTCAGAAGACATTTAAAGGCAGAATTGATCAAAAAAGAAGCAGCCATCTAGATAAAGAGAATTATTATTGGCTAAGCATAAGTGCTTCTAAAAGGCAAGAATAAACAAATGATACTGAAAGCCTAAGAAATAGATTTATATTTTTTCATTAGACTGTGAGGTTAGAAAACTCACATAGGTGTTTCCTACTCAGGAAAACTGGTTTTGTATTTCCCCTCAGCTGGTTATGTCTTTTGCTGCCTCTTTCCTAGTATCACATCAAAATTGCTATTTTTGGTGACCATTTGTTTCATTAGGATATCAGTTCAACAGATGAAATAGAGTGGCTAAAATTAGAGTGTTTTCAACAAGTTATTTCCCTCTCACAGAAAATCTAAGTTAACAAAGCTGCTCTCCTCTGCAGAGGTGTAAGGGCTCAGACTCCCTCCCTTACATTTTTTGGCCATGACTGTCCTTGTCCATATAGTCTATCATAGAGCATAGGGGGGTGGGAGGGAGGAGAGATACTGTTCATTGATTTTTTTTCATTCAAGTGGCTGGAACATAATCATGTATACATAAACAACACAAGAAGATTGGAAACTTTAATCTCTCAGTATTCATCCCTCTGCAATATATGTTACACATATATGTGAGACTCTCCAGTGGATATATATACATTTTCAAAATCTCTCCTTATAGTCATGGACAAACTTATTCAACTCTTGTTATTCTACATCCCTTTTGATTAATATTAAAATATCAATTCACTCTCAACTCTCCACTCCAACCAGGTATTGAGAATTGCTGACTCAAGGCAATGGCTGTTGTAATGCATTCCAACAATTGCTATTACTTTAAACTATTAGAACTACACCTAGGCTACATAGATGGGATGTTAGGTGATTTATGACACAAGAAGTGTTTTTCTTCCCACACAAAATCTTCATAAAATAACATAATGACCATTTCATTGTCAAAGAACTTGAGTGATGATTCTCTCCAACTGTATAATTCATATTAAACAACCTGAATCATGTCATTTTTATTTCAAATGCAAATGATAATTAAGTGATCCAGTTATAAACAGAAGTCACTCATTATCTCATCTTTCTTCTTGGATATGTAATTGTTCCTGTGATAAATATCCTTAAAACTCTGTCTGTATAGTAGCGTGTGATGAAAACACAGATTCAATGCAACAAATACTAACAGCATTCACCATGTGACAGACACTGTAAGAACTTTGGTGATTAGGGAATAACCACCTCCCATTCCTAAAGTATTTGAATGAAATTTCAATAAAGAGGATTTAACCAAGCAAATGTAGGTAATAAGAGAAATACTGCCTTGGGTGGATTGCATCAAAGGTCTATGGGAAAGAGACTGGCACATTCAATCCACTATGTGCAGATCACAGAAAATAAGAGATGGGCAAGGCCTGAGGCTAGAGACAGAGTCACCAACTGTAACATGCAGGGGCTTTGGGGATTTTACTCCAAGGTCAATTGAAAGCCATGGCAGGATATCAGGTAGAGGACTGAAATGATTGTTTTATGGAAGAAATTGTTCTGTCTCTCGTGAGAAAACACATGGTGGTAAAAACAAAAACTGGGCGCTGAGGACAGGCAAGACTGCACGCGCAGAAAGTAATTTAGGAAGCAATTGCAGTAATCCAAACAAGAGGTTAGAGAATGATAGTGGCTTAGACGAGGGATATGGGTGGAGAGACAGGAAATGTGAATGGGTCTGAACACTGTTTAGCAGGCAGAATTGATGTGAATTGCATAGGAAAAAAACAAAAGAGCAACTGAAAAAAAAAAGATGTTAATACAGTTATTCTGTGTAGTATTCTAGACAAGTTCTTTCAGGGTTTGCAAATATTACATAACTTATCTTTCATTTATTCAATCATTCATTCAATAAATATTTATTGAACACCCATACTCTGCCAGCCACTAGGCTAGGCAGTGGGGATACAGCAGCAAAAACCAAAACCAAAACCTGACAACAACCTCTACCTTCATGAAGTTTACATCCTAATATGTGTGGCCGGTGGGCGAGGGGGGATGGATATCAGACAATAAACAAGTAGAATATATAGAGTATGCCAAATGGTTAGAAAAGAGAGAGGTGGAAATTCCTTTTCATTAATTGCCAAAATAAACATCTTTGAACACAAATAAGAAATGAAGTAGGAATAGAATTACTAGGACAAATTCAAACTAGATGGACTGATACGCCATCTCATCTCTTCACTGTCCCCACCACCCAATAGCAAAGCTTCCATCCCCACTCATTGACCTCAAAGCACTCTGCTTAACACTGTATAGTTCTTTTCTGGTTCTATTAGAGTTGCCAAATATATTTTACCTCTCTTTTCAAGCCTAGACCAATGAGTAGACAAAGTTTGGAAATAGAGGTAGAGAGAAACATTGTCCTTATATTTTAAGGATAAACATATCACAAATGAACCTCATTTTGTGCATAAAGACTCGAAGTATGAATATCCATTTATTATTAATCAGGAAATATCCATTATAAACCCTCTATCTCCAAGAATACATGTTTGTAAATGTAAGTTTTCCATCTGTAAATGAAATTTTGAAAATGTGCTCTCATAAACATTATCTTTTGAGTCTCACAAACCTAATGACACTTGCACGTGTCTGGCTGCAAATTTTACTTGGGAGCTATCTCTGGATGGACAGAATTAATTGCACACACGATGCACAAAAGTCACTCTGCTGCCCAATGGCAACCAATGGCATTGCCTCTGAACCTGAGAAACTTGAGAATTGCGTATTTGTGCCTATGAACTGTGAATAACGTATGACCACGAAGATAATCACAGATGTGCTAGACTTTTTGAATGCTTTCAGATTTTCAGGTGAATCATGTTGTGGCTAAGTGAAGGGAACTCTGCATATTCTCCCTGTCTTCTGTTTTATACCGAGAAGATGAAGTTTCTATCCTAACTACAAATTAATATGTATGTGTTTTTTAAAGGGTAGAATAAATGTGTTCACTTAATATTCATGACCCATTTGGTAATGCATCTTAAAAATTAATAGCATGCATAACGTTGTGTTTTTAATGAAATGATTTGAACATTCCTTATAATGTGCAATGACTAAGTTTATTTTATATAATGAAAGTAATTCACCAAGTACAGTATGATTAACTGTTAGCTGCAAAGGATACGCCACAAATCCCCATGCTAGAGGAATTATGGTTTGGGGGTAAGCTACTTCAAACCTCAATAACTTTGTTCCCTTTGGGTTATGGTAGGAATATGGTTTATTGATATTTCTCAAAACATCCAGTGCTTTTCAATGAGGCAAAAATGTCAAGTACCTTCATGCAGTAATTTCAAAACTCCCCTCAAACTATAAACAAACATTCTTTTTCGTATATAGTTTAGTGACTATGAAGCAATACATATTATAATGAGGATCAGGCTCTCTATGAGAACAAAAAGGAAAGGTAATTACAGGTAAAAATCATCATCTAAAGTAATGCCTTTCCCAGAGAGCCAGGAGCATGCTACTCTAGCACATGGTATTTAACCCTTCCTTTCACAGGACATGTACTTTTAAAAAATATAAATCTGTACAACATTAAGGAAGATTAAAACAAACAGGGTATACTTCATCTGAGTATAAAATCTTTACATAGTAATTACAGTAATGACCTTACTAAGTAAAAAATGAAATATTCCAAAATAGAAAATTTGTCAAGTATTAATATTTGTTAAATGATTCAGTGAATTATTTTTTAACTGCAAAGAAATGAACTATTACAGTGTTTTTGAGTATAGATTTTTAAAGCATTTCTTCAATTAATAGATAACTACTTAGGGTTAATAACTCAACGTTTATAAATACCTTTTAGATATCCTAAAACATTCTATAAACAGGGACTAAGTGGAGAGGAAGATTATAAGTGATTTTTGTTTTTTTCTTTTTATACTTTATGGGATTCTGGATAGAAGCTGTTTTTCTAAAAGATATCATTTTTCAAGATACCAACATTATATGAACATTATCTATATTATTTCTTTCCTGATCAGACTCATCTATAGATGATACAAACTTCTCTCACCTATAACCAAATTATCATAAATTTCAAATGACAAATATACAATTAAAAATGCTACCAATTTTCCTCTAAGGAAATATTACTTAAATATTAAAACAATATTAATAAACTACTTTTCATTATGCATCTGTGATGTTTTTAATCATCCCAGAAATCCTCTGGAGTAGTACGATTCTCATTTTACAAATAAGAAAACTGTAACCCAGTTAAATATTTTCCCTAGATTTGCACAACTTATAAGTCAGGATTTTAGTCCTTGTCTAGAAGACTCTATTCTTGTATTCTTTTAACTACACTTCACTACAAGGAAAAGAGCTGGACATTATAGGGATTTAAAATAAGCAGAAAACCACTGCTCTGCCATGAATGGTTTTACTATCTAGTTTTAAAGAAGATACAAGAACACTAAATGATTATTCAAAATAATTATAATATTGCTAATATCCATTTGTCATACACTGTGCTAAACACTTCGCATGAATCATGCCCTTTATTCCCACAAATGTCATCTGTTAAGTTTCTACATAAATGTCACTTTCTCAGAGAAGTATTCTTCAGCCCCCTAATCTACACTAGGCCCCCAGGTCTTAGATTCATCATAAACTATCCTCTTCCTTCACTGTACTCCTGCCAGTTTTAGATTTTCTATTTATTGAGTGAAAGTCTTCATCAGGGAAATGAAACTGGCCCCTCTTTGCCGCCACTGCCCCCATAAGGTGTTGGTCACTGGGCAGAGAAATAAATTGAAAGCTAATATTTATCTTTCCTGAGTCACTCAAAGTAACAGGAAAGTTTTACTCATAATCCAGAGTAAACTCTTTAAAAAAAAACCCTTAATCTCACTTCTTTTCTCTTTCACTCAGTATCTCACTGGCAGTGTAGCTACCACCAAAATCCCTCTTTCTCTCCTAACTTTCTAAAGCTCCCTCTCAACCCTGACTTTTCTGTATCCTTCTTCACTCTCCACCTTCTCTCACCTTCTATATCTCTCAAGTTTCAAACCTGGGCTTCTTTCAATTCAGTGGCTCTATCGATTATTCTAATTCTACTCAAAGGTTCAAAGGCAGGGGTGAAAAACACAGAATGAACAGGGAGATTATATATGTCACACATATAATGTTAGTCTAAAGAGTTTTTGTTCCTCCTGTGAATGGTGGTAGGACACTAAAGGTGTTTGAGCAATGTCATGAGGACAGTAATGTGGTTTGAAAATTAAGTAGGTGGTAATTGGCAGAATGAGTTAGAGGAAAGAAAAGGAATTTGAGGCTGGGGGTTCTATGTGAAAGCTACTGTAAGGATACAAGAATGAGGTCCTTATTTTGGGGTGGAGGTAGTAATAATGAAAAGAAATGTATGAATAGGGGAGACTTCCCTGGCAGTCCAGTGGTTAAGACTCCACGCTACCACTGCAAGGGGGCATGGGTTGATCCCTGGTCAGGGAACTAAGATCCTGCATGCTGCCTGGAGCAGCCAAAAAAAAAAAAAAAGAAAGAAAATAATAAAATAGGGATTATAAAAAAGAAATTTGAAAGAATTGTTGGCTGATTGACTATAAGTGGTGAAGGGAAGGAAAGAAGGATGATTTGAGTTTCAAGCCTGACTGGTACAAATGTACAGGGAATACAGAATTGCAATTTCCATCTGGCTTTGCTTTAGAAAATAAAGTTATTCATGATTATACTTACTAAAAACACTTAAGTGTAATTCAATATACTTATAAGGTCTTGTTATAAATGTGCTGCAATGTTAATGCATTTTCATCAGTGCTAGGTCCCTCACTGGCCAAGTACATAATAACAAAGCAGTGCAGGAAAGTAATACAGATTTATCCCAAAGTAAATGAAGAAAGAAAAGAATAAAGCAATTCCCCTTTCACCTGCAACTCTATTTAATAAGAGAAAAAAACAATCTTTCTGTTGTTTATTAATCTTATCAGATGTTTCAATCCATTTATTATCCAGAACACAATAAAATGGTATTATTGGGTACAATATAATCAGTACCTTTAATGCAAAGAGAAGTCTTATTTGCCCCAAGGAGGTGCTATATTTTGAAACAAACTCTTAAGAAGCCAGCTAACCTAAGTATATAGGCAGCTCCATAGGGATTTGTCTTACTTCAGTCCAATCTTAACTCATATGGTGATATTTGTGAATAAAGAAATATTATGTGCAAAGCTTTTTATACACACTACTTAATGTCAGTAGAAAGACCTAGGAAACCAAGGTGGAGAGGGAAAAGGGGGAGAAAAATTTGAGGTGTCCCAGGAGGACTCAGTGAATCACCCGGCAGCCTGAGTGGGAAAAGTACTAGCTTTTCCCCATCCCCTCAACTCCATTTCTGCTTCATCATTGAAAATGAAATATTTTATTTCTGATAATGGATATTACCTTCCTACTCTTCAAATATCAAGAGCTTAATAAAGAAACTTTATAAATTAATGTAATAAATCTGCTCAAAAAAACAAAATCTCTTAAGGAGACAAAATAGATCCCAGAACATTAAGACCAGATTGGACCCTGATTAAAGATATTATCTTAAGAAAAAATGTGAAAGTTGAAAAAAAAAAAAGAGTCAAATGTCTATCTTGGAAGAAATTTTTTAAAAGAGGCATGTTGTTCATTGACCATCCAAGTGCTATTTCATGAACACTCTAGAATGCCTGGCAGAGATGAGTGCTTATGTGTGGGTAGATATGTGCGTCCACTGTGAAGGTGCACCAATAATAGGACAGTCAAAATCTGATACCATTAAATATCCTGATTATATGTTACTCCTAGTTATACATTTACATCTGTACGTCTCCTGTTAGAGTGGACTGGCCATCACAGACATTCTCATGGGGAACTTGGAGAGTAGATTTGAAGCAGCATTTTGTTGCTCATACATATACTTATCTTCTGACTCATGGTGTTGGCATGAGACTGCAGCCAGGTCTGCAACTCCTCCACCGTCTCCTGGATCTCCTTCAGCATCACTAACTCCTGGGCCAGGTTTGTGTGTCTGGCAACAAGACAACAGGCTCCTGAATTTCTGTAGGGCGCTCATTCCATCAAAGTCAGTAGCCACAAGAACTGACACGTCAGTCAGTCCTCACGGACTCCAGTTGGTTTATCCCAGCTTGCTCTTATTCTCTCCCAATTTGTATCTATCTTCCCTTCACAACTGCTAGAGGACTTTAAGCTCCAGCATCAGATCAAATGGGAAGACAATAAGTGGTACAGAGACTACCTAAGTAAATTCCAAAACTGCAAAAGGTCTCTTAGTGATTCTGCTGCTCTCCTTTAACCTTTACTGATATATATATATATATATATATATATATATATATATATATATATATATATACTGTCCAAGTCAATTAACATGAGTATCCAGCCTACTAATTCATTTAACCAAGAGTTATCTAGCACCTACTATGTGTCAAATACTATTCTAAGCACTGGACACACACAGATACAAGTAACAAGACAGGTGTTCCTCCCCCTCATGTAGTCTGCATACTAATTGGGAAGATGAAAATAAATTAGCATGTAAATAAGCATAAACTTTAGACAATGTATTAGTTTACTATTGTTGTTCTAACAAATTTAGCTGCTGAAAACAATTCAAATGTATTATCTTAAATCTCTCGAGGTCAGAAGTCCAAAATGAATCTTGGCTAAAATTAAGGTGTGTTCCTTGCTGAGGATCTAGGAGAGAGTTCATTTCTTTGCCTTTTCTGGCTTCGAGAGAACACCAGCATTCCTTGGTCTGTGCCCCTTTCTCCATATTCTAAGTATGTCACTCCAACCTCTGCTTCCACTGTCACCTCTCCTCTTTCTGACTGATCCTCTTGCCTCCCTCTTAAAAGGATCTTTGTGATTTCGTTGGACCCACTCAGATAATCTGAGATAATATTCCTATGTCAAGATCCTTCATCACATCTGCAAAATTCCTTTTACCACATAAAGTAACATTCAGAGGTTCCTGGGCATTATTCAGCCCATCACAGATAATAACTTGTGTTCAGAAAATAAACAAAATAAGGGAATGAAATGTAACTTATTTTGTATAGCACAGTCAACGATATCCTCTCAGAGAAATTTCTTTTGAGCAGAAACCTTAATAAGGAGAAAAGTACTCCAAACTAGACAAAGACTAGGAAGTGTGAAGACCCTGAGGTAGAAAAAGTTGGATGTGTTCATGGAAGACAAAAACCTCTTTGTTCATACTGAGCAGCAATTTGAGGCCAGATCTTCTCAGGCCTTGTGTTAAGCAATTTGGATCTTATTCAAGGTCTAGTGGGAGGCCAAGGAGGCAGAGGGTTGTGATGTAAGGAGATACATCATCTGTACTTTTTTTTTAAGATCATTCTGGCTAAATAAAACACTGAAAGAGATTGAAGAACAGTTATTCTCTAAGCCGGTTTTACATTCCTCATAGTCCAATCATTTTCTGAAGTTTTTTATACTTGATTATTTATATTCTAGTGAGGTCTGTGGGCCAGCAGCACATGTATCACCTGGGTGCTTTTCATAAATACAGAATCCCAGGCCATATTCACGACTGACTAAATCAGAATCTGCACTTAACATCCCCAGGTGATTCACAGGTATAATTTTGTGAAGCACAGTATAAAGAGACATTGCAGTGGTCCTAAAAAGAAAAGACAGTGGTCTTGGCCTAAGGAATGGGGAATGTGAAAAGTTTTCATATTCAGGATGTATTTTGAAGGTAGATGCTGGTATTTGCTGTTGGATTGGTTGTACATGAGGAGGAAAAGAAAATCTACAAGGATTACATATAAATCGGGGTCCAGAATAATTAGAGTTGATCATGGTGCTATTTCCTGAGATGGAGAAGATTCAGAGAATGGGTTTTGTGTTCCAGACCTGTTATGAGCTGCCTAGTAGACATCCAGGTGGTGGTGTGAGTCATTTAATTAGCCATGTTAACATCAGAGCCACCCCTAAGGCATGGGGAACAAGTGCAAATACTTTATTTCAAGTGGTTCGTGACAGTTAACAATGAGCACTAAGTCTGTGAGTACATGTCAAGAAAAGTGTCAAGCAAGCAGAACATATCCCAGGACTCTTGCTCCATAAAGAACCAAGGGTATCAGAATCTTCAACTATTCAGACTAACCCAGGGAAACTGGCTGGCTTAATTTAGGTGTATTCAGATGTTTCCATATCTCGTACAATATATGCCATACAAGGTAGCACTGGCTTGGTTGTACAGGTCATTCATAATTCCTTTGCTTTATTCTGCTTATTTTAGGTGCAAGGGTGGTACTGGTTAACGTGAAGTTCAAAGATGAGATTGGGACAGGGGATATAAATTTGGAAGACATGAGTGAACAGTTGGCATTTAAAGGCATGGGACACTTGAGGCCATCATCTGGTGAGAGAAGGTAGGAAAGCCAAGAAATGATCCCAGGAGCAAACCACCATGTAGAGGCAGGAGAGAGAAAGGAGAACCATCAAAGAAATCTGAGACCAAGTAGCCAGTGAGGTCACTCAGTAGGTAGTGCAGAAGATGAAAGGAAACATTTCACAGAGTCAATCATGTCATGCTCTTAAGAGGTTCAGTAAAATAAAGAATTTATCATTGCATTTAGAAACACGAAGGTTGCTGGGGACCTTGACTGAGTGAATCACAGAATAGGAAATGAATGACCTGGGCTCACTACTGGTCAGTCACTATGCGAAGATTTTATTCCTGCAACATTCTGTAGCAGAGCCTTTGTCTAAGGCAAAGATGGAGCAGGTTCTGAAGTGACCCAATGAGAATACAGTGTGGGATTTCATTTCATGTCATTGAATCCTGAAGATCGGCCTGCATCAGGGGTCACGGAAATAGTACAAGTATCTGTATTGCACACCATTTTCCTAACTTACTGGTCAGCAAGTTGAATCTCGGCAGGTAGCATTCAACCAATAGAAGGAGTCGAGGGGAGGAATCTTGACTGAACTTTGGTATATTTCAGCCAGGCTATTTATTGAAAAAGTAATGAACAGTTTTCCTCTAAATACAATTTGAAAATCAAAATTTTTAAAATAAATATAGGTTCTTTGGGGAAGAAGACATGCCTTTCACATGCCTTCTTTTCATGCTTTTCTATTCTATCTTGTTCTAGTGGAGTGATGAGGGAGAGATCCTATCTGCAGTGGGTTGAAGAGAGAATAGGAGGTGGGGAGGTAGAGGGATCAAGTATGTATGTCACTTCTTTGAGGAATTTTGCTAAGAAAGGGAACAGAGAAATTGGATGGTACCTGGAGGGAAATATAAGATCTAAAGAGGGCTTTTTTTTAAGATGGGAGATATGATAGTATGCTTACTGATGACAGAATAAGGAGGAGAAATTTGTTGATAGAGGAGAAAGCAGGAAAACTGCAGTAGCTAAGTACTTAAAACGTCAGTGAGAGGCCTTCCTTGGTGGCGCAGTGGTTGAGAATCCGCCTGCCGATGCAGGGGACGCGGGTTCGTGTCCCGGTCCGGGAGGATCCCACATGCCGGAGCGGCTGGGCCCGTGAGCCACGGCCGCTGAGACTGCGCGTCTGGAGCCTGTGCTCCGGAACAGGAGAGGCCACAGCAGTGAGAGGCCCTCGTACCGCAAAAAAAAAAAAAAAAAAAAAAAAGTCAGTGAGAAGGAATAGGATTCACGTGCAAGTGAAGGTTCTAGCCTTGGATGAGAGCAAGGATGGTTCAAACTGAAAGTCATATTCCTCATTAACTAAAAGATTGACATTCTATTTTTGTAACTTAGTCTCTTATGACTTTTGTTAGCAGAAAACGGCATCCTGAACCTGAGCACTTCAAGACACTGACACGACTGCATCTCTAAGTCTTTAAGGCTGACAGCATCATACTCAACTGTGACAAATTTAGAGAGCAAGACCATCTTGTAGGGACCTGTCTGGGAGTCCAGCCGACATTCCCCTGATGACATGCCTTCCCACTCTGTGAGCTAAGTTCATCACCTTTAGATCTCAAGTCACAAAAATGTATTTTTTAAATAAGTGTACCTTTAGCAAATAAGCATACATAATTTTTAATTGATATACTGAATCAACTAGCATGAAAGCAGCTGTTTTTCTCCACCCACACTTGTTGGGTGGGAATTCTGTAAGTGTAGGGATTAGCGAATTAAAACCAGATGGTAGAGAATATGACCAGAAAATAGCTTACAGGGCTCCATGCAACTTCATAGAGAGATACTTTACTACCGGGTATATTGTTGGAGTTAATATATAAATCTTTTATTTGGTATTCTACTTTATTACTGATTCCTGTGCTTAATTGTAGTTGATGTACATTTTTTAAGAAGGAGTGAATAGTCTACAACCGAATGCATTAAGACATGGCAAATCAAGGTTCTATTTTAGTGGGAAACTGGAGAAAAAATTGAGAGGTATTGATGCTGTTGGTTATGCAAATAAGAAAAGCATGAGAAGTGAGAGTTATATCATTTCCGTGATGGATAGAAATAGGCTTAGAGTTGACAGGCAATCTAAAAATTACCATTACCTCTCATTATGTCCTTCCAAGCATTTCCGTTTGTGCAGAATGGGATTTTAAACATCTTGATCAAGCAACAGGAAACTGCCTCATCTCATGACACTGATCATCATCTAGAAGGGCAATATTGTTGCTCTAACTGGCATCTTGATGCGGTTATGAAACTGCATGAGGCATTACTCAAGAAGTGGGCTGTGACTGGAAATAGCCTTAAAAGTATCATTTTGCCACTCATGAAACGATCAAAGGCTTCATGTAGCGTTATGCCTATGAGGGCTGGTATATGTATGGTATAAGATTCATTCCAATCTTAAGATGTAAATTTTAATATCTTTAGCTGTCTTAGGTTACTAGAGGTGTAGGACTCCAGAAACTTTCCAGTTTCAAAGTGTTCAAATAAGGAAATGGAAGCCACCAGTTATAATAAATACAACACTCCCATTATCACGGGGCAAACGCTGGCTGTGGCAATCAGTTGTCATGGGTCATATACCATTACTTTTTCCAACTCATAATTTTAGAGCAAAAACATGATGGTGTTTCTTTGATCTACAAATTCAAATTCCTACAGTTTTTAAAGTAATTTTGGGACAATCTGCTTAAAACACTTGAGGTCTTCTGGCAATAAAGTCATACCAATCACAAAAAAGTCTGGGAATAGTAAGGGTGATAATAGTATTCTCGGCTTCTCTACACTTTAGTTTTCTCAGCTGTAAAATATGGAAAGTAATGTCTACCTTCCAGGCTGGTTTAAAAGATTAATTGGATTATAATTATAAAAATATTGGGTTCAGAATCTGGCACATGGTGATCATTCAAAAAATGGTGATTGTCATTGCAAATGTTGTTCTCTTTGTGCGAAAACCAAAAAGACACATTCTATCAGAGACTCAAAAGCCTGAAAGGAACTTTTAAAAGACATCAATTCAGTGCTCTTGTTTTGTGTACCTGGGTTAAAATTCCACTTATCTACCCTGACTTGCCTCTCAAATGATCCTACGAATAACAATACTTCTTAGTGGATTATTATGATTATGTAAATACTGTTAATTGTTTTCATTACATATATTTGTTTTTCTCAAGAGATTTCTGCAGTTCTAAAATGCAGCAGCTGACAGCTTCTGGGGACAGTATCTTCATTAAGGATTATTGTGCAAAAATCTTTCCTCTGACTAGGAAAGGGGAGAGAGGTTGTTAGGAGACAGGCAGAGATGTATTAGAGATGTCTAGAGAGTGAAGGGCCTTTGTGAGCTTAAAGGGTCTCTTCTTTGCCTAAGAAAGCTCTCTGATTAGGCAGAAAACTGTCACAGGAGCATAAAACCATTTTTAGCACCATGTAAGGCAGTTCCATTTTTTTGTAGTTGGACCAGCGAAATGAGAACATCTCTCCAGTTGCAACTGCCAATTCTTTAAGAGGCAAAACTCAAAGTCAGGGACGAGTCTCAAGCATGAAATGATAAAGTTGCAACCAGCACTGAGTACAGATTATGTCTGGTTTATGGTTCTTTAATAAGACTGGGCTTGAAGTAGCCAGAAGAAAATAAACTCTAACTTTACTTAGTTAGAAGTAGATGTCTTAGTATGGGTAAGACAGTTCTATTTAAAATTAGCTGTTGCCAGGGATGCAAAAGTCACTATGTCTCACCCATATTAGGCATGAACAACCTAAGAAATGACAGGTGGTACTTTTTAAAGAAAAATGAAGAATCAAACTCAGAAGACAGACAAGCACTCCCAAAAGGTTTTAAGCACAGATTAGAAATATAAATCTAACCAAAAGATAAGATTCAAAAATGAATTATATTCCTGGGACCATCCCTAGACTGTAATAGAGAATTATCTAAGAGCCCCTATTAGATTTAGGTTGTGTGTTTGCACCTGAAATCTGGTCTAAATAGGTATATAAGATACTTTTGGTATTGTGAAAGCTTCTTAGTAAGTATTTTAATCACTGATATAATATTTATGAAATGCCCAGTGTACCAAGAACCAGGGTTACAAAGGAGGAAAAAAGTACGTAATACCTGACCTCAGGGAACTTAAAATCCAGTGAGAAAAATGGATATTAAAACAAGACGTACAGCTTATGCCATTAAGAGCATGATGAAAGATTCTAAGAGGGGATCTGATTTAGACTGGTGAAGCAATGGAGTTTAAGTTCTAACCTGAAATACTAGTAACAATTAGCTAATGAAGAGAAGGAGGATATACATTCTGAGGCAAGGGCACTGAGGTGGAAGAGACATTGGAATAACTGAAGGTCCAAAAGAAGGCCAGTGAGGGTAGTGTTGACCATGTTGACAGAAGAATAGGAAGATCTGCAGCTGGAGATGCAGACAGTGACAAGGTCAGACCGTCCCTGTAAAAAATTTAACGTATCCTAAATGCAGTGGGAGCGCCACTAAACGGTTTTAAGCAGAGGGAGGGAAATCGTTTGATTTACATTTCAGAAGAAATAACTTGGCATAGTTGTGTATAGAGCATAACAGCATACAAGAGTATATGTGTGGCTACAAGTTAGCAAGGAGCTGCCATGATCTGAGGCATGGTAGTGTTTTAGGTAAGAGATGTGGAGAAAATGGATGCATTCAAGGGCTATTCGGAAAGAAGCATCCATAGGTGACAGATTAGAGTATTTCTCTGGTTTCTGGTTAAAATTACCAGGTAGAAGATGGTGCCACTTACTGAGACAAAAAACACAACAAAGTTAGAATTGGAGGAGAGTGAGGGGAAGGAGAAGAGTTCATTGGGTCCATGCTTCGTTGTAGACTGAAAAAGGGAAAGGGGAGAGTGGTAGCAGGGGAATATCAGAATCTCTGGGGTGGAAAATATTTTTTTTAAGCATAGCCAATTTTATGATTATATCACTTTATCTATATACCTTTTGTTTGGGAATACAAGCCACAAACCTCAGAAGTCCTTTTTGGCCAAAGGGAGTAGCATGTGCCCCTAGGGCAGGGACTCTGAGACCACAGGGATTGGTGGTTATCACAGGGGGCCTGAAAAAGATTACAAAACTCCAAGTAATAAGGAGCCTCAGGACCAGACAACTGTCAAACAATTTTGAGGTTTAACAAAAAATAGAGGCAGTTAATATTTGATAGTGTATTACAGGAAAGCAGAACCACCCAAAGAAATAAGTTAACAAGAACCCAATTGTCAAAGATGGGACCTTGATTGGGTGTATAAGCAGACACTGAGAAGTTTTTGTGATTATTTTTATCTTGAAATGGCAATGTGGCAACCACGCACAGATTAGCACAAGATAAGCTGATGTGGGACACACTGAAGAGAAGCTCACTAGGTCCCCAGAGCCCAGGCAGGACAACTGCAGTCTCTTTCCCACAGGGACCCTGCAGGGAAGGGTTATCATCACTATTCCCAAAGTGAGGCAGCCCTGGAAATTGGTTGCAGAACCTACAGTCTTCATCATGTGTGAATAACATATGCTTAGTGCAGCCTGTATAGTTCTCATTTCAGAGTATGGATTCAATCAGTCTCAACAAAACTTTTGCATAAAGTCCAGAGTTAAAAAAATTCCTCCCGGGCTTCCCCGGTGGCGTAGTGGTTGAGAGTCCGCCTGCCGATGCAGGGGACACGGGTTCGTGCCCAGGTCCTGGAGGATCCCACATGCCTCAGAGCTGCTGGGCCCGTGACCCATGGCCGCTGAGCCTGCGCGTCCGGAGCCTGTGCTCTGCAGCGGGAGAGTCCACAACAGTGAGAGGCCCGCGTACTGCAAAAAAAAAAAAAAAAAAAATTTCCTCCCGGTGTTGTTTTTAAAGATATGTGGACTAGGGCTTCCCTGGTGGTGCAGTGGTTTGAGAGTCCGCCTGCCGATGCAGGCGACATGGGTTCGTGCCCAGGTCCGGAAAGATCCCACATGCCGCGGAGTGGCTGGGCCCGTGAGCCATGGTCATTGAGCCTGCGCATCCGGAGCCTGTGCTCCCCAACGGGAGAGACCACAGCAGTGAGGGGCCACGTACCGCAAAAAAAAGAAAAAAAAAAGATATGTGGACTGGGTAGATACTACTACCTGATTCTTTTAAAATTTGAATGACAGAGGTGGAAAGTTTCTATAAACAACAGCCTTTACAGAATACTGACTTAACCATGGTTATCAGGCAATTTTGGAGCACTACCCATTACAGTGGCACAAGAAGCTGCGGACGCATCAGAAACTGCTTTAGAGCTTGACAATCTCTACCTTTCCTGACTTTTCCTCTGAATGCCTCTGCTGTGAAATCCCTTGTTTTGACCTCAGTGGAAATAGTTATCCTTTGTGAAATAACCTAAAGGCCTTTGTGTCTGGTCTGCACATATCTGTTAATTTCCTGCATCCTTTCTTCAGAAGTTCCCAGCTTCAAACTAATTAATCACTTGCATTATTCTTTTCTAGACTGTCTCTGTACACCACCCCTCCTTGCTCTCTACAGTTACGGAGCCCAAAATTAGACTCATTAGTAAGTGTTTGGTCAGTGTTGAGTCTAATGAGATGACAGTTCTCCTGAATCCTGCCGATGTGAGACTGACCATTCTTGAAACAGTGATGTGATGCCGGGATCTCAGGAAAGGTCTTCATGTGCTCTCTGAATCCTGGTTGAAATAAGTATGTAAGCTAAAACTGAAATAATGTTTTGCCAACAACCAAACTCCAAATCACATACCTGAGGTCTGAAAGGCGTCAATCACATTGCTCCTACCATACACACACACCACCACCACCCCTTCTTTATTCTTGCCTAATTTCTATAAATATAAGAATTCTGCGTTGGATGGGAGAGCTGAGAAATAACACCAGAAATGACCAAGAGCTGGAACCTAACAGGCAGAGGCCACAGCTGAGCATATACAGCATAAACTAGAAAGGACGTGCCAGTGAAGAGAGAAAAACCTAGTCTGGCTAAGAGCATGACTCTGGAACCAGACCTCTGGGTCTGAATTCTGACTCCATTTAATAGCTTTTTGACATCGAAGGAGTTAGTCTTTCAGCCTCATGTTCTTCATCTGCAAAGTGAGGCTCTAGAGTTTAACAATTAAATAAGTATTTGTAATTGTTTACTAGATCTAAAACAGTTATGTTATATCTTTATATATAGGTGCACTTTTTGAATAATATTTAAGTATTTGTTAACTTGACTAAAATAAGCTTGTAAAAAGGGCAATTTAGACCCTCTTTGCTGTTGAATCACTGGAGGAAATATCAGGCATTGTCAATTCTCCAATAAGCATATAAATATTTGACCAACATGGTAGCCATGCCAGTGGCATCAAGGTTGCAGTTAACGTAAAACAACTCAATAAACACACTAGGCAATTAGGAGAAATAACAAGTACGTATGACAGAGAACAAATGACAAAATCCCTGGCCCACGTCCTGTGAGCTAGCATTCTTGTCAGAAAGAAATAGCATTAATTTAAACTGTCCCTTCAGTGAAGTCATTTAATTTCTACCAAGAACTAAAAGCAAAGTCGAATATCTGTAAGTATTTGAAACTTCAAGTTTTCCACAAGACGTATTTTGTAGAGAAAACATAGGTTCACTCAGTATTTTTACGTATGAACACTTACATACAAGATACCTCTCACTTTAGCTCTTAAATGATTATCCTTCAAATTAGTAGTACACACCAGAGCAGCTATTCATATTTTCTATTGTTGCTCTCAGCTGAAGTTATCAATGTTTACTTATAGGCCTTAACATTTAAGGTTTTATTTTCTATTCTATTTAAAAGTCACAGGAAGAGTGAAAAAGGCCAGACACAAGTAAGTGTATACTGTATGATTCCATAAAATTCTAGAAAATGCCAACTAATCTACAAAAACAAAAAGCAAGTCAGTGGCTTCCTAGGGCTGTGGGGTTGGGGGAAGGACCGCAAAGGACCAGAAGAAAACTTTGGGGCAATAGAAATGATCTGTATCTTTATTGCAGTGGCAGTTTCATAGTATATAACTGCCAAACCTTACCAAATTGTACAATTTAAATGGATACAGTTTATTATGGGTAAATTACAACTCGATAAAGTTGACCTGAATAATAAATGTCACAGGAAAATGTTTAGAACCACACACAAAATATAAATGAGACTGATCAAGGGTTAAGACATGTTTCTAGCTAAAGATCAAGTTCAGTTCTATTCAACTAAAATACAGAAATATGATTTTTACAAGCACAAATTAAATTAAAACTAGCATCTTAAAAAGGGTTGTAGAACCAGGATATCATCTAAGACAAAATGAAAAGTCTGTTTTTATAAACCTGACACTGTGGGGAATAAAACAAGGAAATGAAGTTGGAGGTACCTGTCTCTTTACAGAAAATGAAATAGGCTATTGCATGCAGAGTTGTCAGGAATATTATAGTTACTGATGGTTTAACCTGAAAATTTTATGGAATCAGATGTTAAAATTCTTTTCAAAACTCTTAATGGAACCAGCATACAGGATACTTCCTGAGCATTTTCCTTGTACTTCATAAAGCTCTCCACCCCACATCAAAATTTTAGAGTCCACATTATAATTAAGTATGCCTACAGGCTGTTGGCACATTCAACAAGGTCATAGGGAAGCCTTCATGTCTCACATAAAACACCATCGCAGGATTATAACACACTATCACACTCATTTCATTTTACCACAAGCCTGACAAAATAATCAAATTCACTGAATTAAAACTCAATTATTTTCCTCCTTTAACCAGCACAGCCTGCTTCACAAACTTCAGGTTCAATTACGGCTATATTTCTTTACCCTCTTCCAGTCCATTACTCAATCCATCATACAAATAGCCCTAAGTCTAGTGTCCTTCACGTGACGTTTCTCCCTCCCCCTGAATTATTCAAGGGAAAAGAAAGAGGTTAGAGCAGTCTAGGAAAAGGTCAAGGAGTGAGTAATCCAGAAGAGCACAGGGTCCCCATCATTCCACTCTCACGGTTGCTTCTTCTTCCTGCCACCTAGCATCACACCACAGAGCAACCGGCAACTATGTTTTGCTTTCCCAGTTCACTCCATCAACACAATTCCTTGGGGATGGTGAACCCTTCTCAGGCTTGGGCTGTCTTTGGAGTTGACACCATTATGGCCAGACATTACTCATCAAAGCTCAAGTCCATTTCACAATGACAGCGTTCAAGGGGGTTTTCAGAAATAGCCACGTTTTCTGCCAGAAGCTTCATTCACTGCAGAGCCTTTGTTTGGAGCCCAAAGACATCCAACTAGAATCGGCCTCAAGCTAATCTTACTAAAGGCAGTTTTATTTCAGGAGCCTCACTGTCCTTCTTTGCACCTGAGCCTTGTCCAGAGAAACTAGTCCAGCCTTAATGGGTCTTCCTAACTTCATATTCTGGGAAATGGATTCCCTCCTTTCCACAAGCCTCAACGATCCTGATGCAGGATAATCCATCTCCTCTCCCAAGTCTTTGCATACAAGGCATCTGAAGGGGAGAATAGCCTTGAAGGGCAAAAACACATTTTGCTAAACCCTAATCACAAGAAATTGGGTATCCCCATAACAAATGCCGCTGGTGCCCTAGTCATACCCCATTGCTGTCATTGTTCCTGGGCACACCCTCCTTCCTCCCAACTGCAAGCACTTTGCCTGAGGGTTTTTTCTGGACACTTGTGCACTCTGCCCATACACTGGACAGGCTAGAAATGCTGGGGAGTTACCATACTCTGCAAATGGGGCACTCAAAGGAATGTTCTACACTGTTTCCAGAGCTCCCCCAAAGGCTTGGGATCCAGGGGCCCACCATGATAATTTGCTTGATAACTGACTTTCACTGACTTCCTTTTCTTACCAGTGTTTCCTGAGATAGTCTCCCAAACTACTTGCACTCCAATCCTTCTCTCAGAGTTTACTTCTAGAAGAAACCCAAACTTCCTAGTTCAGCATATGAACAAGAAGACCCAGACTAGACAGCAGTCAGGAACAATGTCAGACATACAATCTCAGAACATGCAGGCCACTCAGGAAGTAAGAGCATGAAAACCAAGTAGGGAAGGAAGGAAAGCCAGGCAGGTGGTCAACAGGTCTAGTCATAACTGGAGGAGTTAAGAGGCAGCAGAACACAGAGGCGGCATTGGGGAAAGAATTCAAACATAAATGATATGGGCTGTTAGCACCATCCCCAGCTATCACGCAGAGGGAAGCCTTGGGAAGAATGCACAGGATCCTTAATCCTGAATTCATGCTTTTCAGAGCACCAGTAATGAGACACCTTCACAGCAGGAGGAAGATCTCAGCCATGGAGATCCGAATTGCTTCTCTATATTACCAAAGTGTACTCATTCACAGTGTCCCAGGAGACCTTTGAAAATAAATTTTGTCTTTCCAGTAAGATTATACATTTAAATAGGTTCTTTGCACTGAGCCTACTCCAGGGTATTCAACAAAACCAAACCAGACATACATGGCTTGAATGTTTATGTGGCTACCTGTGTGTATCAACAAATAAACCTCAAATAACAGCAACTGTACTGCTTTATAATTTACAGATGATTAAATACGCTGTTTAATCCTCAGCCATTTTGCATGGTCAATGGGAAAAAGTGTTTTTTCCGTTCTTGGTGTTATATACACCATGTCTGTGGGTTTGTACGTGGGTGTGTTGAATTACTATGTACACAAGGGGTCACTGGGAATCACTGGAACCTCAGTGAAGTCTGGTAGTCAATTCCAACCTAAATTATAAATGCTAATATTTCTTTGACTTTCAGCAATCCCACTTTCTGGACCCAAACCTCCAGCTCAGAATAAAAAGTAATATAAAAGTAACCATATTGTTGGAACTTTAAAATAGAGCAAGTTTTTCCTTCTTTTATTCCTTCTGCTTTCTCTTGAAAATAGAGCTTATTCTGTCAAGCAAACACACACAAATTGTTCTTTAGAAAAAATATTCTGTTGCATTTACTTTTCTATTGCAAGATATTCCAATCACTAGATATGTTTGATGTGACTATTGCATTGATAAGTATAAAAATCTAGTCATGACTATTTCATAGCTTGGAAAAACTTTGACACATCTGAAAACTGAGAGGAAGGTTGGATTGGCTACTTAAAGGACATTTAAACAACTGCTTTTTCTTCCAATAGGTAATACAAAGCAACAACTATTATCACACATTTTCATCACCATTTTCAGCTCCTAACCCTGATTCTAGCAAATTGCACTTCAATATCTGTTGATTATTCACTACAGGAAAAGAGCTGAGCTATTTTCTTCATCTGGGGTGGGGCTAGGGGAGCAAGAAGGTTTGAAAAATGAATTTACATAGTATCTGGCTTAGAGAAAATAAAATTGAGCCAGACAAAATTGAGCAATTTGGTCAAGTTATTTAACCTTCCTGTGATGCAATTATCTAGATACAATTAAGATACTAATAACACCTGCAGGTTTTTAATGAGTTTTAAAAAAAATGATTCTTAAATGTTTAGCACTGAGCCTGACACAGTATGTTTTAGTATTTAGTAAAGAATGGTTTTTAATATAAAACACTTAAGACACATAAATATAATCATAAAGTTGAAAAAGTGGAATTCTATAGGATTCAACAAAAAACAATTTTATTATTCCCCTTCACTCTACCTTTAACTCTGTATTTGGACTCATACTTTATTGTCCTTTTTGATAAGATCTTGGCCTACCTCAAAATTTTCCATTCAATCTTAGATACGTTTTTAGGTCCTCTGGTTATATTTGGATTACAAAATATTCTCATGTCAGTACTAAAAACTGTATTAATCCTGTGTAATGGTCAAAATTCCAATCTTCATTTGCAGTTAAATCCTCTTCTGCAATTTGGGTCAGCTTCAGCTGGAAGTCTGCAGGAGCAAACTGCTCTCCCTTGAGCTTAGCCTCCTCCCCCTACTCAAAGATTTCTAGCCATGGTTTCTGAGCCTGTCTTTTGCCCAGAGGTAGTCAAGTTAGAAAGAGGTCATTAGGGTGGACCTTAATCCAGTAGGACAGGTGTCCTTCTAAAAAGGGACAAATTTAGACCTAGACACACACACACAGAGCACCATGTAAAGATGAAAGCAGAGTTGGAATAATGCTTCCACAAGCCAAGGAATACCTGACCACCAACAAAGTACTAGAAACTCGGGGAGGTGCCCCAAGCAGACTCTCCCCTCACTACCCCCAGAAGGAAGCAACCTTGCCAACACCTTGATCTCAGACTTCCAGTCTCCAGAGCTGTGAGACAAAAGGTTTCTGTTGTTTTAAGCCACTTGGTTTGTGATACTTAGTTGTGGCAGCTCTAGCAAACTAAATATTTTGCTATATATACACACACTAGTTTGCATATTTACACATATGTATTATGGATTGTGTATATAAAATGAAAAAAACTACTTTCAATTCTTTGAATATTTCTTTTTCTACATAGCCTAGGATTGTTTTATTTTTACCGCAATTTTTCAAAGTATTGTCTCATTCAATACTTAAGTACTTGTAAAGAAACAGAATCAAAAATTCAGGAGGAATTCATTTTCTCAGTTATCACTTTTTCGAGTCAAAGTTTTAACTTCACTTTCAAGATAAAAATTATAATTTAAAATGGGAGTAGAATATATTAAAATTTGATAACAAAAGCTTCTCTGCCCTCTTGATAATTCGATACCATGAAATGCTTTTAAGCCTATGTTTAAGAAATAATTCTTAAAGTTTATGGGTTAAAAATTTAAAATTTCCCTGGGCAGCCAGATTTACCTGGTCCATATTAAGAGAAATAAAATTGATTAGTAATGAAATTAGTAATGAAATTATTTTATTTCTAAGAGCAATTGAGTTGAAATAATTTCTTGCACTTTTATTCAAGCATTTCCTGCTAATGCAGTGAACATCTCCTAATATAAGTGTGGAAAGGAGCGAATGAGGTTTAAGAGGGTTCTGGATCCTCCAGATGTATCTTGTTTCTTACCAAACCCTAATTTCAGATTCGGCATTCTGGCAGACGACTTACTGAAAGGCAGTTGTACTTATCTTCTCTGAAGTAACATCAGCCATTTATTTCTCCTCACTTGGCATACGTTATTTTCCCAAGACAGACAAAGAATTAACTTCTTACTCATTTAGACATCCACTCTAATTGTTTTGAACTTTCTTGGCCAAATGGAGGAATCATTTTTCTCGTCTTAAAATAAAACAGTAACAGGTTTTTTTCCCCCAAGAGAAAATTAATTCAGACCACAAAAGCACTGCACTTCAAGGCAATGTGTGAATTAATTAGTGTGAGAATAAAAATATTCTTTTTCTTATTCACATACCTTTTGTCTTGGTTCTTCCAAACTGACTGCTTTTGGTCAGTGCTTACAAGGAATGGGGCACATTTTTCAGGCATGGTTGGCACAGAGAAGGATAGGGAGCATTACAACTCAGAGGAATTTCTATTATGTTTGATTTACTAACTTTCTCAAGACGTCAACTGTAATTTGAATCTTCATCCAACCAAAACTTAAATTACAATTAAAAACCTGATTTGATAAATCAATAGTGGACCTTAACAGAAGTCCTTCAAGCTCTCCTGACAAGACCAGCCCAGCCTCATTAAAGCAATCAATTCCTAGAGTTTCCTTTCTCCATTTTACTTTGTTTTGTTTTTAACATATATGGCCCCCAGAAACAAAGAAATTTCTTTGTTTCTGCAGTCCAGAAACAAAGAAATTGAGATTGGAGAGCAAGCATAAAGCAAATAATAAATTGAAGCAAGAAAATTTGGGATATTTTCTAAAAGGCTTCAGCAAATTCTCAATATGGCAGCTAATTTCCAAATAATATCTCAGAAACACAGGTCTCCCAAGAAGCTTTGGTCTTCTCAAAGCTCCTGACAAGGTTTAAATGTTCTCAAGCTAAGTCATTTCTGTGCCAAGTTATTTCAGAGAGTACCCAAAAAAACAGCTTTGGGGTGTGGTACATGAATGGGAATTCATCTTGTACTACCTTGAAGACTCCAAGAAGGCTCTAAACCAGGGAGAGTTGGCGGCTCCTTCTTCACAGAGAACTCCCATACCCTCAGAGAACGCTGCGTTTCTGTGGCGCTACCCAGGCTATTTATATAGCTCCGCCCAGGCTTATACGAGTTTCAGGTGAGTCAGTGCACGACTCAATCATTACTTAAATCAGCCACACGAATTTCAGCTGCTCCTTCATGGAGCCACGATAATTCTACAGAAAATAATGCTTTCCCAACTGAAGTTAAGAAACACTTGGCTATTTATATCCAGTTATTCATAACTGGCCCTACATAAGGCAAGAGAGTAGAATAGTTGTTCTTAACATTTGCTGCATATTAGAATCACCTGGGAAGCCTTTAAACCTCCCAATGCTCAAATCCCACACCCCTACCAATTAAGTCAGAACGTCTAAGAGTGGGAGACAGGCATCAGGATTTTTTTTTAATCTCCAGGTGATTCCAATGTGCAGCAAACTCTGGGAACCAATGAAGCAGAATTTTAAAGGAAATTAATGGCAGAAGCACAGACAAGGGCTAAGGAAGAAAAGGACAAGACTACCCTGTCTAGAAACCATAGGCCCAAATATTTGGATATGTTTCCTTTTGAAATGGAGCATGAACATGCATTAAGAATATCAATCATGCATGTATGACCACACACCCCATTGAGAACTAAATGCCCATTTATAATTCTACAGGAGTTGACCATAAATACACACTGCTTGGGCACACATGTTTGATAGTGTGTCAAAATGCTACAAGGGATATAAAAAGGATTGATTGGTAAATCAATAAATGAATGACCTAGAATAAATGACCCTGCACACTTTAAGTATTTTGTTCAAAAAGTAGCAGCAGTCATTAAGAACAATTGATATTGCTCACACCTGTTCTGCTCTCCCTGCTAAGAAAGCTTTGAGACCTTAGACAAGAGCACAGCTGCCATCAAACAGATTGATTTCTAAATATAACCAGAGGTGATGCTAGTTTTCAGAAAATACTGGGGAGGAAACAGGAAGAGGAATTGCACCCAGAAAAATGTGCTGGTCCTCTTTGGGAACTATCTTGGGAACCATCTCACCTCTCTACAAGAAATGGGAGGAAGCATTGTGTACACCACCACCAAGTAAACCTAATAGACTAATCCACCCTCTGATCTGAGGGTGCAGCAGAAAGGCAAATTAGACAAATAATAAAGTCAGGGAGAAAGAACAGAGCTGAAACAAAAATCCCAGGCAGAATCTCACACTGTAGTTTTACAACCTGGTTTTGCAAATTGGTTTATAAAGTCTTCAGAATTAGTGTTGTACTTAACAAGTGCTGGCCTGCACTGCAATAAACAAGCTCTGACTATGCCCCCACATGTTAGCATGCCCTGAAACATTACTTCCTTTCCCAGTCTCCCCACATACAGTCTGAAGGCCCCTCCACTTTAGGTGCCTCTCAGACCACATGAACAACCCTTCTCACCCAGGGAAATATTTGACTAGTCCTAGGATCCTTTTGGGCTCAAAGGGCCTCATGACGTTTCCTCAGGACTTTCTGCCTACACCCAAGGAAATGCTCTGTGGTGGAGCTTCCTACCTCTCAGGACCCAGAGAGGAAGCGGGGAACAGAAACCGTGCACTCTTCATATCTGCTCTTTTGTTCATATTTCTGTTGACAGCTTCTGTCTCTGTTCGCTCCTCCAGGTGTTCTCACATGTTACTGGTGCAAGCATAGCTAAGGGCATGCTCTGCCCCAGTTGCTCATCTGACAACCAGGCCCTGTGATGATACTGATGGCTGGAGAAGTGAGGTAGTGAGCACTGATGGCTGGGCCTCTGGGAGTAGTCCCAAATTCTCAAGCATATTCACATTCACATAATTCATAGACGCAAAACCTCTTCTTTTTATTTTTTATTTTTTCACTCACAACCTCCCATGGGGTCAGCTGGTTCACCCCCTTGGTGATACCACAGTGCTACTGTTACACAGTACAAGTTAGCCTGTACATCCAATTCTTGTTTTACCATTTTTATATGATGGAGAGTGGTTTGGTATCCTAGGCAACTATGGCTGGTGCCTGTATAATTCTTTGTTGATGACAGTCATAATGCTAGTTTATTGTTTTCCTATGTTATGATTTACATAATACACTTTTGTGACCCAAAGTTTGGCAAAATATCAGCTATCTACTTTTAATTTTGTATTATATTCACCAGTTGGTATTAAATTGACCTAAATAATTTTTCATGTCCTAGTACTTCTTGATCTGTTTTTCAGGAGAGTCTGTTTTTCTAAAGATGGTAAAGCCTACTGGTTTCTAAAATTTTATATTATTTGCCCATACTGACCTATTTTTTGTCAGATTTACCTTTTTTCTAAATCTCACAACTTATTTAACAAATATATATTGAGCACGTTATATTTTCCAGGGAAGATGTCTGTCTAGAGATATAAGTTTAGAAATCTCCAGCAAGCAAAAGGCGATTCTTTCCACAGGACTAGAAGGTATCACCTAAGGAAATAGTGTTGAAAGAGGAGAACAGAGTTTAAAAGTCTGATCCCCAAGACACTGTAATGACTAGAGATCAGAAAAGTGAGCAGACTCTACCAAAGGAGATTAAGTTAGAAGGATAAGCAAAAGATAACAGCATCCTGGAGACCAAATGAAAGAAAAATTGTCAAGAAAGCTGGAGTAATCAGCTATGTAAAATGCTGCTGATGAGTAAAAGGAGGACTGAGAATTGGCCATTAGATTTGGCAGTATGGTATCACTGTCGACCTTATTAAGCACAGTTTATATAAAGGAAGAGAAAGCATAATTTTTGTATGTCCTGGGTACACAGAGGCAGTGAAATGGTCTCTCCCATTCCCAGCTTCTCACTTCCAATGTGTGATATGCCTGATATTGAATGAAAGAAATAATGCCCAGGTCTAAGAAATTGCCTGTGTTGTTAACTCAGAATGAGTCGTCCTCTATTCTATGCTACAGACACTTGTATCACAGGTTCTCACCTGAATGGGTTCATCTTCTCCAAATGAGCAAAGACCACATCTTATGCTTTGCTGTTCTTCTGTTCCCAGCTCCTGGCAATGTGAGAGAAAACTCCATACTCAAGTGAAATGCTACATGGATGGTTCTGTGTTACACAGCCCCTCTGTCAACATCGGAGGCTATAAGACCCAGTGTGCAAAGGCCATAGCACCAAAGAAGACTAGGCGCCCTGCTTTTGTCATCATCCAGACCATAAAATTGGACACCAAAAAAGTGCTTTGAATTATTATGGCAGGCCATCTGCTCTTGATCACAAGAGGGAATTCAGCTAAACAGGCTTACTTCAGAATGTGAGAAATAATGTACTTCTCTATCACTATGATTCGAAATTATCCCTCTGAATTGGTCACATTTTGTGGTACTGCATCATACAATGAGACACATTCTGTGTCAGAGTCAAAAGCCAAAAACTCCAGCTCAGCCTTTATCACTAAATTACTGAATGACATCGGGCAGTTCATGGAATTGTCCTCTGACTTCATTTCCTTGCTTGTAAATGGATCTGTAATAATACTTATCCTTCCTTCTTCATTGAATAATTGTGAGGATGCAAAAATAAAATTAATGTGAAAGATTATATAAAAGCATATACTGGGCTTCCCTGGTGGCACAGTGGTTGGGAGTCCGCCTGCCGATGCAGGGGGCGCGGGTTCGTGCCCCGGTCCGGGAGGATCCCACGTGCCGTGGAGCGGCTGGGCCCATGAACCATGGCCGCTGGGCCTGCGCGTCCGGAGCTTGTGCTCCGCAGCGGGAGAGGCCACAACAGTGGGAGGCCCGTGTACCGCAAAAAAAAAAAAGCATATACTGCTATACAAATCCAAAATGGCATAAAAAGACTGTGATTAGATATGATTAGATAAGACGTTAAATCTAGAGACAAAAGAATATAAAATCATTACAATCTATAAATTCCCTCCCTCTATACTTACAAATCCTTCCAATTGAGCAATGCAAAGTGAAGAAAATCCTTTAACCTCAAATTTGTATGCCTGTGGGTTAAAAACATTTGTTCTGTTATAAATTTTTGACATGCTTCAAATGGTAAGCATGTATGATGAGTTTAATACTGTAAATATGAGGAAAATTCAAGAAAAGCTCAAGATAAAAATGAAAATTTAAGATAATAGATAAGACATATATTAGGGATGGGAATTTTTGGTTAAATAAAAACTTACATTTGGGTGATAAAGAAAGACTTGTTTCACCTAATATAACACTGGATATTGGATTTTTGATTTATGGATGAGTTCTGTGTTTATATGCTTTTTTATTTTATTACACAAAGCCTTGAGATGCTTGCATGAGAAGGTACCCTATAAATTATTCTGTGTAACTTCATACAGCATAGCCATTAATCACAAGCATTAAACTTTTTCTTTTGGCATTGAACAAAGAAATCTTTAATAAAGGAAACAGGTCGGGATAAGCTGCCATGCCTATTTATTTCACTGTAAAGAGTTGCCTCAGAACAGGAAAAATGTGTCAGATTTATCATTTCCAACATCACTAACTGTCCTAAGTTTGGGCAAGAGCTTTCTAAAATATTCCCCCAAAAAAGTCTCAGTTGTTGCATGAGATTTTCAGCATTCAAACTAGGAAAAAATTTTAATCGTTTTTAACAAAACTTTTCACTCATCCTTCTGCTCTCATGATGTTTTGGGACACATGTTGAAATTCACACAAAAATAACAAACACATGATGTTAATTTCTCATGGACCAGATTTGTAATTGAATACATATGGATATCCAAGTCTCCTAAGATCATAACACATTATTTGTGCCTTACCCATATACAAAATAGCACAATCCTTTCACTGGTAAGGAAAGGAAAGGAATTAAGCTCCTAATACTCGGAGTGATTCAAACAGATTACTTTGCATGCTACCTTTTTAATAACCCTTGGAGAGAGTATAACATGTTGTAAATCCTCATTTAAGAATACATGTAGGGCTTCCCTGGTGGCTCAGTGGTGGGGAGTCTGCCTGCCGTTGCAGGGGACACGGGTTCGTGCCCCGGTCCGAGAGGATCCCACATGCCATGGAGCGGCTGGGCCCGTGAGCCATGGCCGATGAGCCTGCATGTCCGGAGCCTGTGCTCAGCAACGGGAGAGGCCACAACAGTGCGAGGCCCGCGTACCGCCAAAAAAACAAAGAATACATGTAGCAGAAAGTAACATTTGTTGGCAAGACTATAGAGAAAAGGGAATCCTTGTGAACAATTGGTGGGAGTATAAAATGCTGCAATTTCTATGGAAAACAGTATGGTGGTTCCTCAAAAAATTAAAAATAGATATACAGTATATTCCAGCAATCTCATTTCTGGGTATATATCCAAAAGAACTGAAAGCAATTTACTGAACAGATATTTACACATCCATATTCATAACAGCATTATTCAAAGTACCCAAGAGGTGGAAGCAACCCAAATGTCCATCAATGGATGAATGGATAAACCAAGTGTGGTATAAGTATACAATGGAATATTATTTAGCTTTTAAAAGGAAGCAAACCCTGTCATGTGCTACAACATGGGTAAACCTTGAGGACATTATGCTAAGTGAAATAAGCCAGTCACAAAAAAAGAAAAATATTGTATGATTCTACTTACATGAGTTATCTAAAGTAGTCAAATTCAAAGAAACAGAAAGTAGAATGGTGATTACCAGAGGCTTGGGGGAGGGGGGAAATGGGAGTTATTTTTAATGGTTATAGGGTTTCCGTTTTGCAAGATGAAAAAGTTCTGAAGACCTGTTACACAATAATGTGAATATAGTTAACACTACTGAACTGTGTACTTAAAAATGGTTAAGATGGCAAATTTTATGTTATGCATTTTTTACCACATAAAAAGAAAAGATATACATATGTAGCATCTATTATGACAGCATCTATGTTTTGATACACATTGCTATTTCAACCCCAAACATTATCTTGTATGAACTTCCTAACAGAAATTTGAAAATAGGAATAGATATAAACAATTTTTTAAATACCAAGAAAAGGATAGGTTTGATGGGAAAGGAGTTGAAGCTGTGGAGTTTGGGGGAAAAACTACTTGGGTGATGGATAATACCAAATTTATTTTACTAGTCAATGACTCGGGCTTTCCAACAATGCAACTATATGTTAGTGGCAGTGCTAAGGATAGCAACCATGTGATTTCATATAAAATTTTAATTATTTGGTTGTGAAACCAAATATTGTTTATAGTGGGTTGTGATACTATAGTTTAGATAACATTAAATGAAACTGTGTAATTCTTGATTGTTATTTAATTTTCATGTATATGTATATAGATATGTAAGATGAAAATTTCCTGACTGTTATTTGTTATATTACACATATATAAGATGATAAACAGGTTATGAAACAACTTTTAATTACTTTGAGATGTTTCTTTGATTCCTTTATTGCTTGATGTATTGTTTAATAAGTGTTATCTAGAAAAGGATAACACTCTTGCCCTAAGGAGCCAGGGCTTGATAATTACATCAACCATAACTACAGAATATCCATAAAGAATGAGAGAACTGTGACACACAACTTCTTTTGGGGGGAAATATATTAAGGAAAGGACCAAATGGGGAGAAAGTTAGTCTTCCTTTATGAGAGAAAGCACTGAAACAGAAACTTTATATTTTTTATACAAGGTATGTTACAGTTAAAAAATAATTAACAGGTGATGTAAACATGCAATAGGGTATAAAACATAAAGAAGTTTGAAGGCCTAAAAATATTTCAGAAAATAAAAAGAATGGTAAGGACCAAAGGAAAATAAATCTAGTATACTTTGTAAAATGCTAAATTTGGAAAATATAAGGAGGAGACCCAGGTAGGAAGTTACAAGAGGAAGGAAGGAAGGAAGGAAGGAAGGAAGGAAAGAAAGAAAGAAAGAAAGAAAGGAAGAAAAAGAGAGAGAGAGGGAGGGAGGGAGAGAAAAGAAGGAAACAAGGAAGGAAAGCCAAAATCATGCAAGACAAGTCCTTTCAATTTTTTCAAAATCACAGTAATGTCTACTCCATATATACATGATGGATATTTTGTAGTATAAGTAAAGCAATCATATATAAAACAAAAGATGTCAGAAGGTGTGAAGATGGAAGTATCGGTGTGTGGTCCCTAACTGAGTTTTCCCACAGCCAGTGCAAGGCATCTCTGTAGTTGGTAAGAGGTGTTGTTCTCAAGGGGTGCCTGACTACTAATGGCCACCCTTCCTGCCTGGTCCCCACCAGCAACCCCGGGAAATATGCCCATCTGAACTTCCCCTCAGCAAGTGATCATGTTCGTGCTTTTGGTGGCTCCATCTTGCAGGCTGCATTCCACTCCATCCTTGCCGCTGGATATCACAGAAGGGTCCCCAGGACATATGACTCACTTGTAAATAATGCTGTTACTTTGTTCTTCAGTGTCATTTTTATCTCAAGCACTTTAGTGAGATCGCAGAATACATACACATAGGTAATACCTTCCACGGGTAGATATGATTACCCACAGCAATCATAACATGTTAAACTCTGACTGGATACAAATGAAACTTCATTACTCATTTTTCTCAGTTAGGGTTTCTCAACTCCTGGGAGATGATATTGATTGTATGACTCTTGGTACCATATTCTCACTCTTCTCATGATGTTTTTATTCCAATAGTCCAGACAGAAAATTAAGACAATTTTCTTACAATGGCTATGGGTCAGAAACACCACTTCAATCATTTGATTGCATTAGAATACTTACTTTCACAATTCTTCAACACACAATTCTTACTTTCACAATTCTTCAACGCATCAGAACATTAATCAGGATTAGAAACGTGCTTGTCCTCTTAGTCTACATCCTTCCTCAAATATCCTAAGTAAATATGTGTCCATACATTAACCTCCTGTTGGCTGTACCTCATCCTTGCTACATCTGGCAGTATTGTTATATTCTAAGGCCTTACTATATCATACTGCTCTAATAGGATTCTATATTATCTGACCTGAATGTTCTTGGAACTAGTTCAACACCCGGCACGTTTTAATAAATATACTTCTACTTCAGCAGAATTGTTAAAGGAACAGACTTTTTGAAGACAAAGTGTCTTTATTTGGAATCCTAATTCTGTCACTTCCTAGCTTTATAATTTACTTAGCTTTGTCTCCTTAAATTTTTAAATGACCTCCAGTTTCCTCATGTGTAAAACAGAGGAAGTAATGCCCTCTTCACATATTTCTTTTATATATTAAATGATATATGTAAAATGCTTAACAGAAATTCACCAAACAATAGATGTCATTGTTTATTAAAAATTCAAAAATAGCTATTATTCATAATGTTGCCATTGAGGCAAAGCAAGATCTTGAAATGCCTTTTAGATTATTTAAAAAATAATAAAATTACTTTCAAATTTTAAATGTACTTTACTTTCTCTCTTGCATTTTTTTTCCTTTAAAACTAAACAATGCTGATAAATCATATTAGGTAATTTTTAATAAACCAAATATTTGACAAATTAAAGTAAATAAGTATTTATCCAACTACACAAGCAAATAGTTTATTAAATATCTCCCTCTGATTATTCATAAGTAATGGTTGTTATAATTATTAAAAACTCATAAAAGCTCAACTCTTCTAATATTTTTCAAAAGTAATGTCTCTAGAAATACATTCCCAGATTTAACAATTTAAAAACAGTGTTGTCAACTTATGAAGACAGATGAAGATGGGAGAGAGAAATCATATAGAACTAAAAGGTCCCACAAAGATCCCATTTTCCCACATTAAATATAGTATATTTTTATCTAAGCAGAGGAGGTTTTCATTAAATTTTTAGTAAAAACTTTATGACAAAAATCAGGTGATTTGCTTTTAATGTAGTTAAGAATTTGCTAATATTAATAAGATTGTTATGAGCTGAATGGTGTCCACCAAAATTTGTATGTTGAAATCCTAACCACTAGTACCTCAGAATGTGACTGTATTTGGAGACAAGGTATTTAAAGAGGTAATTATGTTTAAGTGAGGTTATTAGGATGGGCCCTAATCCAATATGACTGGTATCCTTATAAGAAGACGCAGTTGAGACATAGACATGCACAGATGGAGGACCACGTGAAGACACAGAGAGAAGGTGGCCATTTACAAGCCAAGGATAGAGGCCTCCAAAGAAACCAAAACTTTTGACACCTTGACCTCTGACTTATAGCCTCCATAATTGTGAGAAAATAAACTTCTGTTGCTTAAGCCACCTACTTGGTGGTACTTTGTTATGGCAGCCCTACAAATCAATACAAAGATACAACACTCTAACACTCTTAAATAAAATTAAATTAAGTTAAACCTGTGGATTTTTATGAGATATTAATTTATATCAAAAGTCAAGATACACATACAAAGGAGTAAGACTCACAACTCTATGGAGAGCAGCTGACTCAGGCCTGTGTGAAATGAAACTACTTACATGATTAACCCATGTGGAAAAGGTCAAGATAAACTATTAAAGTTAAAAACTAGTGTGATACTAGCACAACATTATAAATCAACTATACCAAAATAAAAATTAAAAAAAAACTAGTGTGATAGAGATCTTTATGAGGTACTATCCTATAACAAAATGTTGAAAATATATATATTTCTAGAGAGCAGTAATTCATAGTTGCAAAATCTCATGTAAATTATAAAAATGTTTTAGGTGTTGTTAACATATACTAACAAAATATTAATCAAAATTACTGTAACTGGGATTAAAAGATTGCTTCTAGATAGAAGACAAAAGTATTAATTCCGATTAGTATGAAATTATAATATATATAGTCTAAATACTTAACACATTCACTTCAACCTCAAGCATTAACCTAAACTCCAGTCCTCATTTACACTTAAAATTTACCCAGTTTTATTTTTATTAACTTTTACTAATTAATTTTCCTCAATCTTTCCCAATAGACATCACAGTTAACGTTTCAAGGAGCATCTATAATAACGTCTTAGCTGTTGACATCCTAAACTGCTAGTCAGAACTCACCAGCAGCATGAATGACTATGTACATATGCCATGATAACTGTTCTGTATGTTTCAGCTCTGCTCTTTTCTTTACAGATGTACAAAAGCTAAATGAAGAAAGAAATGACTTTGACAGATCTTAATTTTATCCTTACATATTGTATATATACAAAAATTTTAAAAAATTTTCTATTATACCAATACCAGCAATTTCACAAGGCCTTTTTCACTTATTTTGTTAAATACATACACACACTCATGCTCACAAACACAAACTCAAAAGTTTGGAATTAGCACATCCATTCTGTTCTTGCATAAATCATTTGGCCTTTATCAACAAAGGTACAAAATTGACTCTCAGACTAAAGAAATGTATGGGAGATGTATTACAAAAGATCCAGGTCTCCTGATGTTTAGATGATACATACTTAAGTCTCACCTGCCATGCCCAATATGACACCAATCGCTACTACAGTGATGGTGGTCAATTCCAGGTTTTCTCTGCTACGTCTTTTTTAAAATGTATATTCCCACTCTTTTGACATTCCACAGTAATCACAATTCAGTTTTCAATCTTGATCCCCACATACATGCAATTATTACTGTAAGCACTCTAATTCTTAATGTTATATAGGCAGCATAGTGTAAAAGCTTAGGGCATATGTTTCAGACTAAGAAGGAGCTGGAGTCGAATCTAGCTTCACAATTTTGATTCAAGATGGCAGAAAGAGGGATTAAGAGATACACACTACTACATATAAAATAGATAAACAACAAGGCCCTACAGCATAGCACAGGGAACTATATTCAATATCTTATAATTGATAATAAAAAAGAATCTGAAAAGGAATATATATGTATGTATGTATGTATAGCTGAATCACTTTGCTCTACACCTGAAACATTGTAAATCAACTACATGTCAATAATAAATTGGTCTCTATAGCAAAAAAAAAAAATGCAGAAAGAGCACATGTATGTACCTCTCTTATATCCCTAAGTCTGCCTCCCCTACATACCTAAGCCCAATAAGAATTACAGCCCTAATAAGAAATGATAAAGGAAAAAGAGATTTAAACAGATGAACCTAGCATGACTCCAGAAGCACACCTTGGAAATACTCTAAGTTAAGAATAAGGTAGGGAGAGTGCTTATGTTGGAGAAAAGAGAGCAGAGAAAGATACAACACAGAGGATGAGACGCAAGAGTTGTCTTCTCCCACGGAACTCTACAGAACTCCAAACACAGAGTCAAGTTATGGTTTGCTCCAGAAATGAATGAATGGTTCAAAATGAGGAAATCCATCAATATAATTTATTATCTTACAAACTAAAGAAGAAAAAAATCAAATTATTTTATTATCACATGCTAAAATGGCATTTGAGGAACTTAATCAGCTAATTAAATGTAAGCCAAATAGTAATAGAAAGAAATTACTTAGAGGGGATTTACCAAATACAACTGCAAACTTCATTGTAAGTGGTAAGACAGTTTCATTATAATCACAAACAAGCAGGAATGCCCTCTATCACCATACTAATTCAGCATCGCTTCTGAGATTCTAGCAATAAATGCAATTTAAAAAATTAAACAATTGACATCTATCTTAGGAAAAATAGAATTTTTTTGCTCATGATATAACTCTGTATGCTTCAATTTAAAGACATGCAAATACTTAGCTTTCTGCTTCCACCACCTTAATATTTAGGTGTGTAAATGGAAAAAGTATTCCATTCTTTATACCATTATACAATACCTAGGAATATATTTAATAATTAAGGGACAGAATTTATATAAAGAAAACTAGAAATTTAATTCAAAGATATAAAAAAAATCTCAAAAAATTAAAAAAACAATATTTTTGAATGGTAATATCTGATATAAAAATATCAATTCCTCTAAATTAATAAGTAAATATAATACAATTCCAAATATAATCTTGTGAACTATTATTTGAATTAGAGTCAATGATATTAACATATGTAGAAGACTGTCAGAAAAAAGACAAGAAACTAGAAAAAGAAGGCTAGTGGGGGTAGCAAGTGGACCAGGGAAATGATACTTAACATCTACACCATTCAAACCAAAGCAGTATAATACTGGCAGAGTAATAGCCAAATAGTTCAAGGAAACAAAAGAGAGAGCCTAGGAATAGATGCCAAATACTAGTATGTGTGTGTGTGTATATGTGTGTGTATATGGTGTGCATGTGTGTGTACATGTACATATATAAATATCTATTCAATATGTGGCAATATTAACATTTCAATTCAGTGATAAAAATGTTTTCAAAAAATCATTATGATGCTTAATAAAGGTCAAGAAATAATACGCTTATTATGTAAAGAACTATTACAAACGACTAAGAAAATGGCAAAGGAATCAACAGAACAGTGGGCAACAGATTTGAGTATAAAAATCACAGAAGAGAGATCTCAAAAGGCAATATGAAAATTTCTTATTCTCTCAATGGAGAAATCAAAAGCTTTACAGACAAGCAAAAGCTAAGAGAATTCAGCACCACCAAACCAGCTCTACAACAAATGCTAAAGGAACTTCGCTAAGTGGGAAACACAAGAGAAGAAAAGGAACTACAAAAATAAACCCAAAACAATTAAGAAAATGGGCATAGAAACATACATATCGATAATCACCTTAAACGTGAATGGATTAAATGCTCCAACCAAAAGACACAGGCTTTCTGAATGGGTACAAAAACAAGACCATATATATGCTGTCCACAACAGAACAACTTCACAATTAGGGACAAATACAGACTGAAAGTGAGGGGATGGAAAAAGACATTCCATGCAAATGGAAATCAAAAGAAAGCTGGAGTAGCAACACTCATATCAGATAAAATAGACTTTAAAATAAAGAATGTTACAAGAGACAAGGAAGGACATTACATAATGATCAAGGGATCAATCCAGGAAGAAGATATAAGAATTATAAATATTTATGTACCATTCATAGGAGCAGCTCAAAACATAAGGCAACTGTTAACAGCTCTAAAAGAGGAAATCGACACAATAATAGTGGGGGACTTTAACACCTCACTTACACCAATGGACAGATCACCCAAAATGAAAATAAATAAGGAAATAGAAGCTTTAAATGACACAATAGACCAGAGAGATTTAATTGATATTTATAGGATATTCCATCGAAAAAGAGCAGATTACACTTTCTTCTCAAATGCGCACAGAACATTCTCCAGGATAGATCACATCTTGGGTCACAAATCAAGCCTCAGTAAATTTAAGAAAATTGAAATTATATCAAGCATCTTTTCTGACCACAACGCTATGAGATTAGAAATCAATTACAGGGAAAAAACCGTAAAAAACACAAACACATGGAGGCTAAACAATACGTTACTAAATAACCAAGAGATCACTGAAGAAATCAAAGAGGAAATCAAAAAACACCTAGAGACAAATGACAATGAAAACATGATGATCCAAAACCTACGCGATGCAGCAAAAGCAGTTCTAAGAGGGAAGTTTATAGCTATACAAGCTTACCTCAAGAAACAAGAAAAATCTCAAATAAACAATCTAACCTTACACCTAAAGGAACTAGAGAAAGAAGAACAAACAAAACCCAAAGTTAGCAGAAGGAAAGAAATCATAGAGATCAGAGCAGAAATAAATGAAATAGAAACAAAGAAAACAATAGCAAAGATCAATAAAACTAAAAGTTGGTTCTTTGGGAAGATAAACAAAATTGATAAACCATTAGCCAGACACATCAAGAAAAAGAGGAAGAGAACTCAAGTCAATACAATTAGAAATGAAAGAGGAGAAGTTACAACAGACACCACAGAAATACAAAGCATCCTAAGAGACTACTACAAGCAACTCTACGCCAATAAAATGGACAACCTGCAAGAAATGGACAAATTGTTAGAAAGTTATAACTTTCCAAGACTGAACCAGGAAGAAATAGAAAATATGAACAGACCAATCACAAGGAATGAAATTGAAACTGTGATTAAAAATCTTCCAACAAACAGAAGTCCAGGACCAGATGGCTTCACAGGTGAATTCTATCAAACATGTAGAGACGAGCTAACACCCATCCTTCTCAAACTCTTCCAAAAAATTGCAGAGGAAGGAACACTCCCAAACTCATTCTATGAGGTCACCATCACCCTGATACCAAAACCAGACAAAGATACTACAAAAAAGAAAACTGCAAACCAATATCACAGATGAACATAGATGCAAAAATCCTCAACAAAATACTAGCAAACAGAATCCAGCAACACATTAAAAGGATCATACACCACGATCAAGTGAGATTTATCCCAGGGATGTAAGGATTCTTCAATATATGCAAATCAATCAATGTGATACACCATATTAACAAATTGGAGAATAAAAACCATATGATCATCTCAATACATGCAGAAAAACTTTTGACAAAATACAACACCCATTTATGATAAACATTCTACAGAAAGTGGGCATAGAAGGAACCTACCTCAACATAATAAAGGCCATATATGACAAACCCACAGTAAACATCATTTTCAATGGTGACAACCTGAAAGCATTTCCTCTAAGATCAGGAACGAGACAAGGATGTCCACTCTCAACACTATTATTCAACATAGTTTTGGAAGTCCTAGCCACGGCAATCAGAGAAGCAAAAGAAATAAAAGGAATACAAATTTGAAAAGAAGTAAAACTATCACTGTTTGCAGATGACATGATACTATAAATAGAGAATCCTAAAAATGCCACCAGAAAACTACTAGAGCCAATCAATGAATTTGGTAAATTTGCAGGATACAAAATTAATGCACAGAAATCTCTTGCATTCCTATACACTAATGATGAAAAATCTGAAAGAGAAATTAAGGAAACACTCCCATCTACCACTGCAACAAAAAGGATAAAATACCTAGGAATAAACCTACCTAGGGAGACAAAAGACCTGTATGCAGAAAACTATAAGACACTGATGAAAGAAATTAAAGATGATACCAACAGATGGAGAGATATACCATGTTCTTGGATTGAAAGAATCAATATTGTGAAAATGACTATATTACTCACAGCAACCTACAGATTCAATGCAATCCCTAACAAATTACCAATGGCATTTTTTATGAAACTAGAACAAAAGATCTTAAAATTTGTATGGAGACACAAAAGACCACGAATAGCCAAGGCAGTATTGAGGGAGAAAAATGGAGCTGGAGGAATCAGACTCCCTGACTTCAGACTATACTACAAAGCTAATCAAGACCATATGGTACTGGCACAAAAACAGAAACATAGATCAATGGAACAAGATAGAAAGCCCAGAGATAAACCCACACACCTATGGTCAACTAATCTATGACACAAGAGGCAAGGATATACAATGGAGAAAAGACAGTCTCTTCAATAAGTGGTGCTGGGAAAACTGGACAGCTACATGTGAAAGAATGAAATTAGAACACTCCCTAACACCATACACAAAATAAACTCAAAATAGATTCAAGACCTAAATGTAATACCAGACACTATAAAATTTTAGAGGAAAACATAGGACGAACACTCTTTGACATAAATCACAGCAAGATCTTTTTTGACCCACCTCTTAGAGTAATGGAAATAAAAATAAACAAATGGGACCTAATGAAACTTCAAAGCTTTTGCACAGCAAAGGAAACCATAAACAAGATGAAAAGACAACACTCTGAATGGGAGAAAATATTTGCAAACAAATCAACGGAGAAAGGATTAATCTCCAAAATATATAAACAGCTCATGCAGCTCAATATTAAAGAAACAAACAACCCAATCCAAAAATGGGCAGAAGACCTAAACAGACATTTCTCCAAAGAAGACATACAGATGGCCAAGAAGCACATGAAAAGCTGCTCAACATCACTGATTATTAGAGAAATGCAAATCAAAACTACAATGAGGTATCACCTCACACTGGTTAGAATGGGCATCATCAGAAAATCTACAAACAACGAATGCTGGAGAGGGTGTGGAGAAAAGGGAACCCTCTTGCACTGTTGGTGGGAATGTAAATTGATACAGCCATTATGGAGAACAGTATTGGGGTTCCTTAAAAAACTAAAACTAGAATTACCATATGATCTAGCAATCCCAGTACTGGGCATATACCCAGAGAAAACCATAATTCAAAAATGCACATGCACCCCAATGTTCATTGCAGCACTATTTACAATAGCCGGTCATGGAAGCAACCTAAATGCCCATCAACAGATGAATGGATAAAGAAGCAATGGTACATATATACAATGGAATATTACTCAGCCATAAAAAGGAACGAAACTGAGTCATTTGTTGAAACATGGATAGATCTAGAGACTGTCATACAGAATGAAGTAAGTCAGAAAGAGAAAAACAAATATCATATATTAACACATGTATGTGGAGCCTAGAAAAATGGTACAGATGAACCAGTTTGCAGGGGAGAAGTTGAGACACAGATGTAGAGAACAAACGTATGGACACCAAGGGGGGAAAGCCATGAGAGGTTGGGTATGGTGGTGTGATGAATTGGGTGATTGGGATTGACATGTGTACACTGATGTGTATAAAATTGATGACTAATAAGTACCTGCTGTATAAAAAAAATTAAATAATATTCAAAAATTTAAAAAAAAACTAATACTAAACTTTCTTTGTGTTATTTGTATGGAAATATGTTAATATAAATGTTTCAGACATTACATGAAATTCCTAAAAATCTTATATGTTCTGGTATAATGTTATAAGTCATAATTCTAGTTATTATTTTTAAATGTATATCTCAGAAATAACTAAATTTCCTTGTCAATTACATTATTATGAATTTTCATCAAATCTTTAACCGTGGTCATTTTTAAGTCTTTTATCATTTACAGACAGTTCTGGGTGTACTCTGATGCTTTTGCAAAAATATTCCTATAAAAGGGTCTTATCTTCAAGGAATTCATGGAAAAGACTCTGACAAGTACAGGTTTCTGGTAACTGACTGTACTGCTGAACTGAATGAATAAGCATTTTCAGAACTCTAATGGAAAACTGATGAACTCATAAAAGTGCTAACAAAAGATCAAGATGAAAAATAAATTAATTAAATGGGACTGAGTGAAATGATGAGGATGATTAAAATTTTGTGAGTTTCTGTTTGAATAAAAAAAATTCTTATTCTCTATATTAATCAGGAAGGCACATTGAAGTATTAGTAATGTATTGCCTTATGTTCATAATACTTTAAAGCTGGGAAAAAAGGAATTCCCTTAACTGAAACTGGGAAAACTACAGAATGAATAGGTTTGACAAAAGGAGAATATCCTAGACCATATCAGGAGCTCAGTGTGGACATGTTATCTTTGAGATTCATATTGGACACCCAACGTGTAATTGTCAAGTTGGCAGTTGTAATACCTACAGGTCTGGAGTTTATGGGTAAGACCTGAGCTGGAGCTCTATACATTAGTATGGATGCAATCACCTATATAATAAATGTAAAGGAGAGATATAAGAATTGAGCCCTCCAGCACTCCAACATTCTGGAAGATGTTGTTTACAGAGTCACCAGAATCACAGAGCTAAATACAGAAGGGTAAGCTTGGAGATGAGAGAGAGATAAGAGGTAAATTACCAACACATCATGGAATAACAGTCATTTAAAAGAATGAGCTGACACTGTATCATTTACTTTGGAGGGATTCCCAGGAAGTATGCTTAAGTGCAAAAAGCAGTGTGCAGAAAAGTTTATTTAATATTACCCCACTTATACAAAATGAATTATGAACCTCTCACACCCCCCAAAAAAGTTGGGAGCATTTGTGTTCATATATAAGTATGTGAGCAAGCATAAAGATAAGAAAGAATATGTACTCTATAGTTAACTTTGGTCACCAGGAGGAAATATAGGAGAGAATGGAGGGGGAAATAAACCAGAAATTGATGTAATTTTAATATAATTGTGTATAATTTTGAAAGTTGCCCATGATTTTTAAAATGACTTGTATGACTGTGGTAGAGGCTATGGTATAACACCAAGTCACTCATTCCCCAAGATGCCAGGAATCATGGCTGCTGACACCTTATGGCTAATCAATTTTCCAGGAATTGCCTTTGGCAGAAGGGAAATGCCTCACCCAAGATGTGATATTGTGACATCAAAAGCACTGTATATTTGTTCTTTGTCCCTGGTTCGTGGCACAGAGCTCCTAAAACCCTTGAAATTTCCTGAGTGATAGAAGTGTCCCTTGTCTTAATGAGGTGACTCTTGGTGGGTTCCTGGTTAGCTTCAGGATGGATGTTGGTCACCAGAAAGACCAAGCCATGATTAGAAGCTTGGAAGTTTTACCCCCACTCTCCAACCCACGGGAAGGGGAGGGGGTTGGAGATTGGGTTTAATCATCAGTGACAAATGATTTAGTCAATCATGCTTATATAATGAACCTCCAGAAAAAACCATAACCAAATGGATTTGGAGAGCTTCCAGGTTGGTTAATACATGGAGGAGCTGGTAGGGTAATGTGCCCAGAGAAGGCATGGCAACTCTGTGCCTCTTCCCCATCCCTTGCCCTATGCCTCTCTTCCATTTGGCTGTTCTTGAGTTATACTTTCTATAATAAATTGGTAATAGTAAGTAAAGTGCTTTCCTAAGTTCTGAGAGCCATTCTAGAAAATTATCCAACAAAAGGACATCATGAGAACCCTTGATTTATAGCTGGTCAGTTAGAAATGGGGAGTAGTCTTGTGGGATTGTGCTCTTAACCTTTGAGATCTGCACTAACTCCGTATAGTATAGTTTTTGTCAGGATGAGTTGAATTGTAGGACACTCAGTGTGCACCAAGAATTGGAGAATTGCTTAGTGTGGGAAAAAAACAGGCACTGGTTGCCAGAAATGGTGAGAGTAGTAGTAAAATCAGTGTTTCCTTTTACAGGGTCATAGTCCTTCCTTGAGGGAAGCCTAACCCTCTTATTTTAATGGTATAACAGAGGACTCCTGAATTCCCCATTGAATTGGTTGAGATTTTTGTAGTGATTGCATCCCAGTTCAATTTCTCCCACTGCACCATCTTGCTTTCCTTGCTCCTTCATACTGTGTCCAATTACTTTCCAGAACACAAACCTCTTTTTCATAGTCTCTTTCCTGGGAAACCCAACCTAGGGCTCCATGTAATCTTAATTATGTAAAAATAAGCATATATGTGTTTTGAATGTGAGTGTTATGTTAATGTACTGACAAAGAATGACATGAAATATGTCATTCTTGAAATATGGCCTGCAAAATATTAATGTAGTGTCTGACATTGAGGGTGGGATTTCCTGTTTTTCTAACTTTGCCATGAGTGTATATCATTTTTACAATCAGAAAGTATATATTTATTATAAGAAGTTATGCAAATAATCAATAAAATAATTAAAATAATATAGTTATAACCTGAGAGGAGAATAAGAATAAAATAGGAAACTAATACTTTGCCTTTCATAACAGGAATTCTTAAGATGCTGTGTAAAGATGATTAATCATAAATGGGGAATGAGCATATTATTTTAGAGTTATTGAGATAACCTCTAGAAGCAGCAAAAACTAAAATTATTAAAACTTATTACTATGGAATATGAAGCTTGGGGTATGAAGTGTGTGTAGAAATAGTGCCTTTTGCTTTTCATTTTGTGCTTTTCTGTACTGTTTAAATTCTTTTTTTTATCATATGTGTTATTACTCTGGTAATAATTTCTTAATTTCTTTGAGAAAAATAGCACACATTAAGACAAGTCAGAAATAAAATTTTAAGATTCTAATAGTGATATTAGATCTATAATAAAACTGTGGGTTATTTATGTCATTACTGTCAAACTGCCTATAGTGTTATTGTCCATGATTTATATAAATACATAAAAGTTAAAAATCAGCCTTTGCCACCTACCAGATATGGAATCTTAAAGAAGTTAGTAACCTCTGTAAGAGTTAGTTAACCTCTATTTTCCTCATCTAGAATATGGCTATAACAATAACTCCCTCATGTGCGGATTTGAATTAAATGAGGTAACACATATATGATGCTTAGTAGAGACTCTGCCACATACAAGTTTTTGGTAAATGACAACTTAAACTAAGGCCCGATTTTTCATCTTTCTTGCCAGTTTCATTTACATATGTAGATTTTCAATAGGTACCATAGGTCCTAGTTAATATCTATGTTTCCAGAGTAATTATTAATGGTGCTAAATTTTCATTCTCAAAAGTGTCCCAATCCAGTTAATAAATTATATGGTTATTCTACTTATTAATAATAACACTAATATAAGAAAGAGAAAGAATTCAGATATTCTTTTCAAGTTCATAAGGTATTTTTCTCAGCATACTATTTAGCTAAGATTATGCGGAATGAAGACTTTCCATTATGTGCAATATATATTTCACATATAAATCATACAATCATTGAAAGGTTCCACTCCACACTGTCTTTCAGTAACCAAAGATGAGAACACCATTATTACAGTTTTATAACAACACAGCTAAATTCTTTTTGAATTTGAGTTTACTGTCAAAAACTTTAGAAAAGGTTAAATTAAGAAGTTATGATTATTCTTCCCCACAAAGAACATAGGTCACCCTAAGTAAGGAAAAACAATCACTAGGAATATGTAAGACTGGATCCCCTCATTTCTGTCCTCCTCACCCTTCCTAAACAGCTCACTGTGTTTCTCTGAAGCATATTTTAGGTTATTGGGAAACAAAAATATAAAATTAACTTTTTTTATTATGATGAAGTCCTTTGAGAACATTAGGACATTATGAATAGACTCTTTTCTCATTTTATATAGACTATATCTTTTGAAAGATTGTATTATCAATTTCTTATTTTAAAAAAATCAGGCACATTATCTATTAGAATTACATTGATTGGACAGAGAAAATTAGAGTTTTACCTGTGCATTTTTAAATGACCTATCTGTAATGTCTAATCATCTCAGACAAAGATATTATATTCCAACAAAGTCGTACTGAGTGGTGCCTCTGCAATGCTAGTCTTAGTAATTAGGACTCAATCTTCCAGCCATTATGCACACAACTACCATTGACCCAGAAAACTCCTGCTGACATTGAAGGAACATAATGAATGTATAATAGGCCATTCCCAATTCATCCCCTTTTCAGAGTCTGCGTATCTTTTCTTCACACAAACTCTCTTCTACCTAAAGGAAAACAACAAATGCTGAAATATATACAGCAGGCCTAAAGAGATTAAAATTATTAAGTAGTCAGTGATTCTAAATGGTCAATATGATTTAAATGACTTTAGATTATGACTTTTTAATGTGAGCAGTATTGAAGGACCTCAGCTCCATTCCAACATATCCAGCCATCTTTAAATTTTCTTAATATCTGAAAGAAATCTACATAGACAAGCATGTCCTCTCACGGCCCCTCAAACATGTCATAGTCATTTCTGCCCCTAAACATTTACATTCAGTGTTGCCTCCAACAGGAATATATTTATCCACAATTTCATCAACCTTGTACATTCTACTCATCCCTATTATATTTGATGTCTTTCCTGATCCATATCATAATATCATAATGATGTCTCTTGCAAACCATTTCCCCAGCCACCTTATAGGCTGAGCTCTTGCATCTCTATTTCTGGCACCATCACCTACTGCCTGACACTGTCTCGAGGAGTCTATTTCCCTATGTGTCAAGCTGTGTGCTTTAAAAAAACACAACTGTGGCAGAGACTGGCTAGCTTTTTATCAAGCTCATTTCCTTTTCTTGCTAGGCTTACAGCTCTACCACATTTTCCAGGCTTCCTTGCAGTCAGGTTTGTCCATATGATTGAGTTACAGCCAATTAAATGTGAGTGGAAGTGATGTGTGCCATTCTAGCCTAACCCATAAAAAACCTCCCACATGCAATTCTCTATGTTCTTTCCACATTCCCCTAACTTGAGTCAGACAATCATATCAATCTTGAGAGGAAGGAATTGAAGATTATGGAGTCACAATTATGGATTCACCTTGTAGACAAAGGTGCTCCCTAACCAGGAATACCTGCTTTGGACTGTTACATGAGTGTAATATAAATCTGTTATGTTAATTCATGGGTATTTGGTTATCCTATGTCAACCTTTGGCATTACCCAAATTAATATAGAAATCAAAATCAGAAGTGGGGTTACTAATGGTCAGGCAATACTTGGTAAAGGAATTGGTATTAGAGGTTGAAAAGATAGAGATTTATGTTACACAACGGCAAACTAGTTAGCAGAGATAATCTGGAGTGCAAACAATATGACTACTGAGACTTTATCTCCGAGGAAAGTGGTTGCAAAAAGTTAGAGTGTGCATTACTTTTCCTTTCTGCTTCCTTACAAAATTTTATGGTCTGCATGTTTGCGTCTGCCAAAACGTCGTGTGTTGAAGCCCTAACCCCTCAGTGTGGTGGTATTAGGAGGTGGGGCCTTTGGTAGGTGGTTAGGTTAGATGAGGCTATGAAGGTAGAACCCGCATAATGGAGTTAGTACCCTTATAAGAAGAGTAAGAGACCAGAACTCTCTCCGTCTGCCATGTGAGGACACAGTGAAAAGATGGCCACCTGCAAATCAGGAAGAGAGTCATCACCAGAACCCAACCATGCTGGTATACTGATCTTGGATTTCCCAGCCTCCAGAACTATGAGAAATAAAAGTTTCTTGTTTATGCCACCCAGTCTATCATATTTTTGTTATAGCTGCATGTGCTAAGGAAAGAATTAATGGGTTTAAAGGAAAAATGAAGAGGGATAGATAATCCAGAAATGGAAGGTCTTGAAGGGTTGGAAAATTAGAAAACTCAACTGCTTTTACATCTCAACTATAGGAATAAAAGACTGAAAATGACATTGAAGGACAAAAGCTCATTGATTGTTCAGTTAAGCGAAGCGTCTCACCCTTAAGCAAATCAGATTGCAAGTATTTCCTTCACATACAAGCCTACTGTGTTTCAGATGCCATAAAAATAGTCCCATTAAAGTGAGAAATAGAAGCAAGATGTATTGAAGCCCTCTCTCAGACACCACCAGGAAAATATATTGATTAAGCAACGATGAGTTTATTAAATTTATTGCAATAAGGAAGAAAACCACCTTGACAGTCTTAGTGGTATCTCAAAAGCTGGGAGTTAGGAAATTACCAAAAAGTTTTAGGGCCTTGTTTGAGTAAATGTAAGGTAGGTGTTGAAAGGCAGGGATCAGTTTCGGAATGGGCAGATTATGACATACTAGCTTTGGATTTGTGGGCACAGTGGAGCAATGGCCTTGAAGCAGCCTTGATAAACAAGCTGTTGTTCTTAATGAGCATGTTAGTTGCTTTATAGTCTTATATTCCAGGAAAGTATTTTCTGGAACAAGTAACTAACTTGTGCTTGGTCTCAGTAATATTTACATGAGGACAGGGCTATATATTCTCAGGCAGAGGAAAGAATGGTTTAAGTAATTGTTTAACATAGAGACAAGATATTATGTTGGTGTCAGTTATCAGTTCCTACTTTTGGTCATTCTCCAGCCAGTCTATTCCAGAGGGTAGATTGTCATCCGGAATCATGATCAATCCAAATGCACATTGCTATTTGATGGGTCACGGTCATGTATTAAGTATCCTTGTTGGATGAGGATCTATTGGATCATTTGACAGAAAAAAATGGCTATATATCAGCATTTAAGACTATGGAGATAACACACTTGAGCACTAGGACACAGGCAAATATTAAGAAAAGGATTATGATCAGAGTTTATAATCCACTTCTAAGTCAAGAGTAAAGAGTGCCTAAATTAAAGCAAGAGAATAGATCTAACTACCAATGTGAAGAGCCTGTAGTACATAATTTAGTTATTTGTTCCCAGATGTTTTAAAAATAATAAAAATTCCAGAAAAGCCTATAAGGTTAAAGAGAACGATATAATATCTAGGGCAGCTCTGTTCAGAATCAACACCAATCTGGTCTCACAAACTTCTTAGGCAAGGACATCTATAGCCTTAGTGGCACTGTAATGCTCTCCTGTCTATCTGTGAGCTATCACATGTAGGACATGCCCCCACCCCCATGCATTGTAAAGCAAGAAATGAGGAGACTTGAGGACGGAAGAAAGACACCTAAAATTCCCTTTTAGGAGTTAAATTTTGGAGTCGCAAATTGAGACTTGGTTTATCTTCTTTTTTAACTAATTTACCTAAAGACTTCTTTTTGGCTTTTTTGTTTTGCTTTTTTTTTTTTTTAAGAGAGGAAAAATGGCATATCAAAACAGGTCCATAGTGATATCAGGTACTATCCTGAATATAGGCAACAGCTACTAAGATAATCAGACCCTCGTCCAGTTTTGCAGGTAGTAACCAATAAACTTTTCATGCACAAATCCAATACCATTTGTTGGGAGTCACCCAGCATTCTTTTGAGCCAAAATACCCTTGTGGGTTACCTAATTATTCTGTAACTTCTAGTGCTACTCATTAAGAGTGGATAGGAGTCAGACCGTGAGATTTAAATTAGGTACATCATCCGTTAGAGCTATAGTAAAACAGCATGAGGTTAAGCTTAAGAAGTAAACCTTCTTGCAGGTCTGTTAAAATGAAGTGGTGTCTTAGTCTTCTTGGGATGCCATAACAAAACACCATAGACTAGGTGGCTTAAACAACAGAAATTTATTTTTCTCACAGTTCGGGAGACTGGAAGTCTGATATCAGGGTGCCAGCATTGTTGGGTTCTGATGAAAGCTCTCTTCCTGGCTTTCAGATAGCCAGATAATTCTTATGCCCTCACATGTCACAAAGAATGAGAGAGAAAGAGAGAAACACTCTTATGTCTCTTCTTATCATGGCACTAATTCCACTACAAGAGCCCCACCCTCATGACTTCATCTAAACCTAATTGGCTCCCAAAGACCACCATCTCCAAGTACCAACACATTGGGAGTTAATACTTCAACATATGAATTTGGGGTGGGAAAAAACTCCATCCATAGTACGTGGCTTTCCCTAGTATACTGTATTTTTCTTAGTCATATTCCAAACTCTACTTCTGTGAAAGTTTTATTATATAGTCATATTCTAAACTCTATTTCTGTGAAAGTTTTGAACTTTAAGAAACTCCTAGATGTTGTTTTAACAAAGATAGAACCCTCCTATCCTAGATGTGATATCTAAGAGCTTTTACTTTTGGCTGTCTGGCTGGCTGCATTGTTTACAATCTAAGAAGTTGCTTAGAAGGTGTGTTCAATCAACCAATATACTGGTTAATTTATTAGAAAGAACTGGTATTAATAGTATTAAGTTGTTCTGATTTATATTTTAGCCAAACCACAAGAAAATTATAGCCAGCCACTGAACACATACCAAGGAGTTGCTAGTGATACAAAGAATAGTATTTATGATATGGACTTCATTGGCACCATAGTTAAAGGATAACAAGTGAATGTCGGCAAATCCTGAAACTTAAAACAGCATAGAATATATAAAATAGCTGGAGAAAATAAAGAACAAGCGCATGCAGATTAAATTATGATAACCTGTGGCTCTAGTCAGCTGAATCTTGTTCTGTGGGTCTTGGGTAGAAGCAGCCTACTTTATGTTTTGGTAATTGTCAACTTGATCCAAATATCTCTCTCTTCTAAAAAAGTATCTGCTTCTGGAGGATACCTAAGAATTATCATCTTAAAGCCTTTGGCTAGGAATCTTCCAATGAGCTGCAGATGGTTTATATCTCTTAAACTGGTAGATATAAATCAAGGATCAACCCTTCAAAGATTTACTAATGTGACAATGGTTAACAGGTGGCTGATAATGTCTATTCCATAGGAATTCCAGGACTACCTATCTTTGACATCTTTTCCAGAAAACCAAATCTCCAATTTTAAGTTAAGCAAAGTTTGCTTGGGAGGGTGTTGAGGAAAATCTGCTGTACCTGGTGATGATAAGCCTGAATGCACTGCATAAATCCTATGCAGTATTTGGTTATGTCTGCTTACAACAGGGCAGAGACTAGGATTAAAGGTAATATTCCTAAATTCATGAATCAGCTTGTTTCTAACCCATAACAAAAAAGTCAATGAATGTGAAAAGAAGTGCAGCACAATATCATTAAGATCGGTTGAAATACTTTAGACCATGGAAGTTCAAAGTTCTGAGAACTTTGAAATGTTTCATTTTAGAATTCCATTTGTGCTTTCCTTCTTTCTCAAAGATTGAGGGTTTTGCTTTAGAGACCATGAAGTTTTTCAATAAGTAACAAGGCCTTGAAAATCTCTTAAATGAGATCTCTAGCAAAATGGGTGCTCCATCACTGGAGAGATAGCAAATGAAAATCAAGCAGTTATTTCACCACCACCATAGCTCAGCTGTCTGGCTGGAAAACCTCCAACCAATCCTGAGAATAAACAATGGCCAATATATATTTAAAATTCATTTTATGGAGAGACAAAAGGTCCTACTCTTTAGCACAGGAAACTATATTCAATATCCAGTAATAAACCATATGGAAAAGAATATTAAAAAATGAATGTATACATAAGTATAACTGAATCACTTTGCTGTACAGCAGAAATTAACACAATATTATAAATCAACTATACTTCAATTTAAAATTTTAAAAAATAAAATTCATTCTAGTTGTTTGTTAAATAAAATTCATTTTGAGATTTTCATAGCTTTGGACTGCTGGGCACAGCAAGGTAAGGGCCTTGATGAGTAAGCTGTGAAATATGGCTGATTTAGTTGTTTTACAGTATATCTCTCAGGAGCGAGAACATCCTGGAGAAAGCACCTAACTGTTTTTTGCTTGATCTCAATATTTTTAACACAGAGACAGGAAAGTGGGCTTGGCCTCAGTAATACATTCCATGGGAACAAGAAGTTATGTTGGTTTCCATTTTCAAGAGCAAAGAAGTAAAAGAAACAAAACAGATCAGAGAACTATGTCTAGGAAAGAACTTTGGGAATGATTCCTGGCATCAGAACCTACTCAAAACAAATGGATCAGGAGCCTACTATATCCCTAAGACAAATACATTGCCAAAGAAACTCTAGGCTAGGCTTAAAAATTCTTTGATTTCTTTAAGACTTAACACATCACTTGAGCACAATAAAATTGCACCAGCACAAACTGACTGTAAAGTTGTACAGCTCCCAAGGAGGGCATACTCCCCAATTCCTACTTCTGTTGTGGCCATGGAGGATAACGGACAAGGAAGAATCTTTTGTCCAATGGAAACAAGAGCACTAGATAATGTTGGACAAGGGAGTTCCTTCCAAGGAACAGAATCAAAATCTAACAAATATCCTCCAAAGCTCAAATAGAGGGTCTTCGCTGTGCTTTCCACTAGAAAGCATTAATGTTGTGGACCAGAGACAACTGTGTCTTTCCCAATATTCCATTTGGGTAATGGAATTTTCTAGTGTGTTATTTTGTCTCTGCTTTGCCATTGTATATGGGACTTGTGTGGAACCATGGGTGTGAGGTGAGAAGGGTGAATAGTTTGTTTTAGTTTTGCTTTTTAGCTCACAGATCACAAGAAAACATGAACCTACATCTAGATTTATAAAAGAGGATGCTACATAACAATGAGATCCTGAACTTGGATCAACAACTAGGTTGTCTCCTTTGGGAGGTGTATGGGCATAATTTCTTGTCCCTGTTTATATAATACTGAGACCAGGCATATTTTCTTGCCTCTATGTTAAAACAATATTGAGACCAAAGCAAAATTAACTTAGATACTTGCTCTGGGACATAGCTGTTCCTAAAATAGAAGATTGGGAAACAGCTATCAATATATATAGATATACATGCAGATGTAGACATAGAGTTACAGACATTGATATAGCTAATAAGTAACCATAAGAGCAGAATGTGGCAGAGCCTAGCCAACTGTTCACTGGACCTTTTCTTCTTCTTCCTGAGTTCACAGCCAGGTTATGTTTTCCATCCTCTCCTGAGGTTGGATGTGGCATTCCCCTGAGTCCTAGCCAATAGAACATAAGCAGAATTGATGTGTTCCTGCGCCCTTATACACTTCCTACCAATGATCCTCCATGCTCTCTTCCCCTACGTGGCTTGAAGTGGACAACCACAGTGACCTTGGAAATCATTTGGTAAGAATAGTAGAATCACAAGATGCAAGGAGACTCAGTCCCAGAATCACTATATGGAGGAAAGCCATCTACAGACCAGAAATGTAAATTGGATGGTTTTGTAACCCAGAAATAAACATTTATTCTAAGTCACTGAAATTTTGGAAAATGCTTGTTACAACAGCTAACACCACCCTAATTAATAGATTAGTTAATTGCCTTTTGGAGCAGATTTAGACTCAAACACACACCTGGCTTGGTAAACAGAACAAAAGCAGGAGTTCCCACCTACACTCCCCTCCACCACACCCCCTACATGAACAAGTATACAGAGAGGCCCACTACTACCTTCATTCACCCTCCCTCTTCAGATAGACTATTGCAGCCTTCAAGGCAGGAAATGTGTGTTAGATTTCTTCTGTGTCTGCCCAGTAAAGCACAAGGTGGACACTCAACGATATCCATTGAATTCAACTTAATTTCTCAGTGCTTACAATCTAACACAAACTGCTTCTCCATAGTAGCTTGAGGCCTCTCAAACTTCTTTCCAGCAAAGACTATGCTTTACTGAAGTTCTTCTACTTTGGGGGAAAGCATGAATTCAAATAAATTTCCAGTGGAGAAGAAAGAAAACACTACCAGGAAAACAAGGTTTTCAAGTGACAAGTCAGTACTAAGCTGTCAAAATCTTCCAAGCAGTTAAGAAAATCCTTAACTCTCATAAATCCTATAAATAGGTGTCAGTCTCAGGTCAGGATATTCTGTTCATGCTGCCCTGGAAGTGGATATGCGAGAGGAATTTCTGTTTGTGACTGTAGGAAATTCTATATACAAAATGAGTCAAAAATCAATAGATACAGTCATTGAAATGTAGTTCAAAAACCTTGGATCCTGGGCTTCCCTGGTGGCGCAGCGGTTGACAGTCTGCCTGCCGATGCAGGAGATCCGGGTTCGTGCCCCGGTCTGGGAAGATCCCACATGCCGCGGAGCGGCTGGGCCCGTGAGCCATGGCCGCTGAGCCTGCGCGTCCGGAGCCTGTGCTCCGCAACCGGAGAGGCCACAACAGTGAGAGGCCCGCGTACCGCAAAAAAAAAAAAAAAAAAAAAACCTTGGATCCTTTATTTTTTAACATAGCATTTGCCATTACCTCCTAAGTAGATAGTTTGTGAAAACTGACACATTAAAAGGTACTAAGCAGAATCTAAAATCTATACCAGGTTCTGAACTAGTCCTAATAATAAGAAAATTTAGCAAAAACACATCTGTAATTAGCAAGTGCCAAGTAAAGAATGTCACTGGCCATCTGGCTCTACAAGAATGAAGTCACTAGCCACTTCAGTCGCTGACCTTCAACACACACTGAAAAGAGTTCTGGGCAGAGATCAGGAATGAGGCTTTCAGTGCTCTGGGAAAAACTGGCAGAGCAGGCTTTCAGATGGTTAGATATTTTCAGGAGAAAATTTTATGAACCCAATTTCTTGCATCTTCTCACACCTAGAAAAGCACTAAAATCATTAATGGAAACATCTGCTCCTCGTGACTAGCACCAACCTTCTATTGAGATGTGTGCTTGATAACATGTACCCCTTTCACCAAAATCATATGTATACTGACCTCCCCCTGCCACCTCTTCACAGCAGTTCCTCAGAGCTATCTGAGAGTCTATCTGCTAAGCTATAGTCCTCAGTAAAACCCAAATAAAACTGAACTCACAGCTCTCAGGTCGTGCTTTTTTTTTTTTTAGTCGTCACTAGCCACTTCCAAAAAGTATAATGCCTCTAGAGCCAGCCAGAACACTTACCCTTTTTCTGTAATCTACCAGCAACACAAGATCCAAGAAAACAAAACTATTTTAGTCACAGTATTTCATCCTACTTCTTTGTGTATCAACCAGGGAATCGAAGCAAACCACGCCTCATGTCAGCATTCTGGAGAAGGCAACCCAGGAGTATCAGAGACTTTCTGTGCCTTTAACTTTATCACATTAGCCAAGAATAATTAGCAATGGTCTGAAAGGAATCGGATTTATTTCTTTTTAAGGCAACAATTCACACTTCAGCATTTATGCAAATTTGGGTAATTTAAATGTATGAGATGATTAAGAAAGAATCTCCTCTTTAATTCCCCAAGAGTGTGTATGTTCTTTTCTCCTTATGCAAATTTCTAGGATAGTCTGTTCTTTGATTCTTTTCTTAGATCCTCTCACTGCTTAAAATAAAGCATTGTAAATGTACATAGTAGAATCAGAATCTTGCCTATGGCTTCTTATGAGTCTATGTAAACACTTGGCAAGAGTGGTATTTTAACTATTTTTGAATTGTAACTTGCTTACTTGGAAAATAGTGGTGGAGGAAAATATAAAGGCAGATATCTATGGAAACTCTTCAGGATGATTTGTCAAGTCTGATAAAGGTAGTGCCCACATCTAAACTCTTAAGTGCCTTACTGCTCTGTGACCTTGCATCAATTAACATTTAATTTGACTTTTTAACAACCTCACTTATCACTACTGTTTTCATGCCTGTGAAGCTAACAAATGTTAGCTTTTCAAAGCTGATAGTTTATGATTACTTATAGCCAACACAATTTCAGGGTAATGCAATAAGAGATTAATGGACCACAGGGATGATGCAGCCACAGGGCTTGCTATTAAAAAAAAAAGAGATGAACTACAATCCTGGAGAATGCCTCTTTGGAAAAAAATATATTTGAAAACCATGTAAACCAATGTCAAGAGGGAAAACTTCAACCTAATTCTATTAACAGTGCTTCTAATTGTGCACTTCAAAAGTGATTTAAGGCCCTTGTTTATAAAAATTCTTCCACTACATAACATATGTGGTATTGGAAGTGAAACAAAAAAATGTGTCAAGGAGAAATTTGATCTAATAGCATGAAGAAAGCAATAATTTTAGACTCAAATTAATAAAACAGTATCACTATTTTGCTACAGGAGAAAGCAATAGATTTGAAAGTAAATATATATATATTGGTGTTTAGAAAACATACTGAGATATTAACTGCATTAAATGTAAAAAAACAATTCTAGTCCTGAATGAGTCAATGCCTAAGAGGAGTCACTAAGCCATCTTTTCAAGGATGCTCATAGCATTTTACACTTCAAAAGGAAATTCCTTGAATAGAGAACCAGTGTTAAAAAGAAGATTCACGTAGGTATTTGGATATCACCCAGATATATAAAAATATATGATATATAAATATTTGTGACATTTATAATATATATTTATATATATGTATGTATAAGTATATTAATAGCATTACTTTACAAGAAATCAATGAACCTTGATACCACCGCATGTTTAAGTTCTTCCTATCCTTCGAGATCCATCCAATAAATATTAGCTTTTCAGCACCTTTTCACTACCCCTCTCTCCAGAATTTCCAGAGCCCTTTATCTGTTCTCTCCTTGTACATTTTAATGTCTATCATAATTTTTTCTGTAAAAGGTTTCTCTCCACTCTTAGATTGTGAGCTCCTTTCTTCCAGGGCTAACAAGAGTAATTGCTTTATGTAGAGCACCTGATCAATACATTTTTATTGAACGAAAGGAGACATATATATGATATATTTGAAATATATGTATGAAATATAGATAACTGGATATATAACTGAACAAACAGCCTAAATGAAAGTATTAAAGCTCAAAAAATGCATATATCAAGGGAAAAAACTGCAACAAATGTCAAGAAATATGGTTTGATTTAAATGGTCTGAAAACATTTGTTTTAACAGTATATAACATATGTATCCTATAAAACATTTCTCATTGTCATTCAAAAAGATGAAAGAAACAAAGGCAGCTGTTTTCAAATTAGGCATGTGTGGAATGTCTATTACCAGCCATGCACTGTGCTGAGTGTCAAAGGATCTAAAGATACATAAGACAAACTCCCCACCATCAAGAAGTATTGTTTAATTAGAAACAGAGACATCAATTTGTATAACTGATCAAGCTCCACTTCCAGTGGGTCCTTCCCCAAAGACAAACTTCAGCTTGGGAAAACTAGGGAAGGTGTCAACCACAGATCAACAGTGTGAAATTTCTAAAAAGCTATATTGCAAATACAGAAAAACGTAAAGGAAGCAATAATCTTGAATAAAAAGACAGCTTGGTATAGTGGTTAACAGCCCAAGTGTTGGTATCAAATGACCTGGGTTCAAATTCTACCTCTCCTACTCCTCAACAGCGTTATCCTAAGCCTCCTATTTCCCATCTTTAAAATGGTATCATTAAAATACTAATCAACTATTCAGCTAGGAAGCTGTTAGGATTAACTATAATAGTAAATACTTTCCATAATGCTTCCCAAATAGTAAATCCTTATATAGTAATAGGTGAAATTATTATAATCGATTAGTATTTTATTACTATAATTTCTTTGGGGAAAAGAATCTCTTCCAAAGAATAGATCTTCCCAAAAGAACCTAAAATTGCTCCCAATCAAAGGAGTAGTGGCCTAGAAAAGGAGTAGACTAGAGAGTGATGGGGACTGTGACAAACAGGAGCACAGGCCACATCTCAAGGACAGGCTCAACTTAGTTCAAGCCAGTTGTTTCCATTCAGTAACACAGGCCCAGATTTTCTAGAGCTTCATATTTTCTAAAAAAAATTGAAATCATTAATTTCATATGAAATTTTCCAATTGTTACGATAGTGGGTTGTTTGTGACCTCTGCTCTGAAGGAAAACTGACTATGCTGTGATGGGGTTCAGGACATACTACTCCAAAATACAGCATCTTGGCGTTTTGAATATTTTAAGGCGAAGGACTTTGAGAAAACAGAAAAAGCAGGAAGGTCTCTTTGAATTTCCCCCCATCTTCTCCCCTGAAGCAGGTCATAAGACTTTCATGTGAGAGATACCCTCTCTATACCTGGAGGGAAGGAATACCCTTATCTCTAAGATGGAGGGATGCCAAGAAGAATCGAAATGAACAGGACTTGCTCAGTTTCCCCCAGTTTACTGCACTTACCTTGTACTCTTTGTCTTATCATAATTCACCACAACTTTCCACTCTTCATCAAACCTGGCATAAAAACACTCAGGTCCAACCATTTCTTCAGGTCTTCATTTCCTTATGAAGGCTCCCATGTCATGTAAAACTTACACTAAACAATTTGTATGCTTTTCTCTTGTTAATCCATCTTTGTCAGTTTAATTTTTAGACCCAGCCAGGGACTCTTGGAGGATCAGGGAAAACTTTCTCCTCCCCTACAGCTGAAAGAATTTCCCTGTTCCTCACACTCAACAGAATTTGCTTTCACTCTCAGAAGAATAGAATTCTCACTGGGGCTCTAGAAATATAAACCAGCTACTAGCAGTAAGCAAAATCTTCATCTATGTAAACAAACAACCAAGAATCACCAAACATCTGAGGGAAACAAACAGGTGGTACCAAACACCGCAAAGAGAAAAGGTAACTTCTGAGGAAACTTTAAGATTTAAGAAAAATAAAATATTCAATAAGTATAATGAATATATTCAGAGATTTTGGAGTCTTACAAAGAAGAAAAGAGAGGAGTAATTGGAGAAGGAGAAGGAAGAGGAGGAAAATAAGGAGAAGAAGGAAAAGGAGAAGAGGCTCCTATGATAAAGAAGCAGTGATTAAAACAAAGAATGAAATAATGCCACTTGCAGCGATATGGATGGACCTAGAGATTAGCATACTAAGTTAGTCAGACAGAGAGAGACAAATATTATATGATTTTTCTTACACGTGGAATCTAAAAAATAATACAAAGGAACTTATTTATGAAACAGAAATAGACTCACATATATAGAAAACAAACTTATGGAGAGGGACCTTCAAGATGACGGAGGAGTAAGACGTGGAGATCATCTTCCTCCCGACAAATACATCAAAAATACATCTACATGTGGAACAGCTTCTACAGAACACCTACTGAACGCTGGCAGAAGACCTTAGACTTCCCAAGTCAAGAAACCCCCCACGTACCTGGGTAGGACAAAAGAAAAAAGAAAAAACAGAGACAAAAGAATAGGGACGGGACCTGCACCTCTGGGAGGGAACTGTGAAGGAGAAAAAGTTTCCACACTCTACGAAGCCCCTTCACTGGCGAAGACAGGGTGGGCAGGGGGGAAGCTTTGGAGCCACAGAGGAGAGTGCAGCAACAGGGGTGCAGAGGGCAAAGTGGAGAGATTCCCACACAGAGGATCGGTGTTGACCAGCACTCACCAGCCTGAGAGACTTGTCTGCTCACCTGCTGGGACAGGTGGGGGCTAGAACCTGAGGCTCCAGCTTTGGAGTTCAGATCCCAGGGAGAGGACTGGGGTTGACTGCGTGAACACAGCCTGAAGGGGGCTAGTGCACCACAGCTAGCTGGGAGGGAGTCCGGGAAAAAGTCTGGAATTGCCTAAGAGGCAAGAGGCCATTGTTTCGGGGTGCACGAGGAGAGGAGATTCAGAGCACCGCCTAAACGAGCTCCAGGAGACACTAATACTGCTGCTGCAGACACCAAGAATCCTGTGTGCAAGCACAGATCACTATCTACACCTCCCCTCCCGGGAGCCTGTGCAGCTCACCACTGCCAGGGTCCCGTGATCCAGGGACAACTTCCCCAGGAGAACCCACGGCATGCCACAGGCTGTTTCAACATCATGCCAGCCTCTGCTGCCGTAGGCTCGCCCTGCATTACGTACCCCTCCCTCCCCCTGGCCTGAGTAAGCCAGAGCCCCCTAATCAGCTGCTACTTTAACCTCTCCCCACATCTGGGCAAAGAACAGATGCCCTCAGGCAACCTACACGCAAAGGCGGGGCCAATTCCAAAGCCGAACCCCAGGAGCTGTGCAAACAAAGAAGAGAAAGGGAAATTTCTCCCAGCAGCCTCAGGAGCAGTGGATTAAATCTCCAGAATCAACTTGATGTACCCTGTATGTGGAATACATGAATAGACAACAAATGATCTCAAAATTGAGGCAGTGGACTTTGGGAGCAACTGTAGACTTGGGGTTTGCTTTCTGCATCTGATTTGTTTCTGGTTTTATGTTTATCTTAGTTTAGTATGTAGAGCTTATTACCATTGGTAGACCTGTTTATTGAATTGATTGCTCTCCTCCTTTTATATATATATATATTCTTTTCCTTTTTCACTTTTTCTGAGTGTGTATGTGTATGCTTCTCTGCATGATTCTGTCTGTATAGCTTTGCTTTTAACATTTGTCCTATGGTTCCATGTGTCCATTTTTTTTTTTTAGTATACATTTTAGTGCTTGTTACCATTGGTGGATTAGTTTTTTGGTTTGGTTGCTCTCTTCATTCTTTCTTTTTTAATTAATTTTTTATATATTTTTAATTTTAATTATTTAATTTATTTTTTCTTTCTTTCTTTCTTTTATTTTTTCTCTCTTTTCTTCTGGGCTGAGTGGCTGACAGGGTCTTGGTGCTCTGGGCAGCTGTCAGGCTTGAGCTTCGGAGATGGGAGAGCCAAATTCAGGACATTCGTCCACCAGAGACCTCCCAGGCCCACGTAATATCAAATGGCAAAAGCTCTCCCAGAGATCTCCATCTCAACGCTAACACCCAGCTCATTCAACGACCAACAAGCTACAGTGCTGGACACCCTATGCCAAACAACTAGCAAGACAGGAAAACAACCCCACCCAATAGCAGAGAGGCTGTATAAAAGCATAATAAGGTCACAGACCCCTAAAACACACCACTGCACACAGTCCTGCCCACCAGAAAGACAAGATCCAGCCTCGTCCACCAGAACACAGGCACCAATCCCCTCCACTGGGAAGCCTACACAACCCACTGAACCAACCTCACCCACTAGGGGAATATGTCAAAAACAATGGGAACTATGAAACTGCAAACGGTGAAAAGGAGACCCTAAACACAGTAAGTTAAGAAAAATGAAAAGACAGAGAAACACACAGCACATGAAGGAGCAAGGTAAAAACACACCAGACCAAACAAATGAAGAGGAAATAGGCAGTCTAGCTGAAAAAGAATTCAGAGTAGATAGTAAAGATGATCCAAAATCTTAAAAATAGAAGGGAAAAAATACAGAAACATTTAACAAGGACTTAGAAGAACTAAAGAGCAAACAAACAATGATGAACAACAAAATAAATGAAATTAAAAATTCTCTACAAGGAATCAATAGCAAAATAATGGAGGCAGAAGAAAGGATAAGTGACCTGGAAGATAAAATAGTGGAAATAACTGCCACAGAGCAGAATAAAGAAAAAAGAATGAAAAGAATTGAGGACAGTCTCAGAGACATTTAGGACAACATTACATACACCAACATTTGAATTATAGGGCTCCCAAAAGAAGAAGAATAAAAAAAAAAGGGACTGAGAAAATATTTGAAGAGATTAGAGCTGAAAAATTCCCTAATATGGGAAAGGAAATAATCAATCAACTCCAGGAAGCACAGAGAGTCCCATACAGGATAAAACAAAGGAGAAACACTCCAAGACACATATTAATCAAACTATCAAAAACTAAATACAAAGAAAAACTATTAAAAGCAGCAAGGGAAAAGAAACAAATAACATACAAGGGAACTCCCATAAGGTTAACAGCTGATCTCTCAGCAGAAATTCTGCAAGTCAGAAGAGAGAGGCAGGACATACTTAAAGTGATGAAAGAGAAAAACCTACAACCAAGATTACTCTACCCAGCAAGGATCTCATTCAGATTCGACAGAGAAATTAAAACTCTTACAGACAAGCAAAAGCTGAGAGAGTTCAGCACCACCAAACCAGCTTTACAACAAATGCTAAAGGAACTTCTCTAGGCAGGAAACACAAGAGAAGGAAAAGACCTACAATAACAAACCCAAAACAATTTTAAAAATGGTAATAGGAATATACATATCGATAATTACCTTAAATGTAAATGGATTAAATGCTCCAACCAAAAGTCATAGACTGGCTGAATGGATACAAAAACAAGACCCATATATACACTGTCTACAAGAGACCCACTTCAGACCTCGGAACATATACAGACTGAAAGTGAGGGGGTGGAAAAAGATATTCCATGCCAATATGAAAAAGAAAGCTGGAGTAGCAATTCTCATATCAGAAAAAATAGGCTTTAAAATAAAGCCTATTACAAGAGACAAAGAAGGACACTACATAATGATCAAGGGATCAATCCAAGAAGAAGATATAACAATTGTAAACATTTATGAACCCAACATAGGAGCACCTCAATACATAAGGCAAATGCTAACAGCAATAAAAGGGGAAATCAACTGTAACACAATCATAGTAGGGGACTTTAACACCCCACTTTCACCAATGGACAGATCATACATAATGAAAATAAATAAGGAAACACAAGCTTTAAATGATACATTTAAAAAGATGAACTTAATTTCTACTTATAGGACATTCCATCCAAAAACAACAGAATACACTTTCTTCTCAAGTGCTTATGGAACATTCTCTAGGATAGATCATATCTTGGGTCACAAGTCAAGCCTTGGTAAATTTAAGAAAATTGAAATTGTATCAAATATCTTTTCTAATCACAACACTATGAGACTAGATATCAATTACAGGAAAAAATCTGTAAAATATACAAACACATGGAGGCTAAACAATACACTACTAACAACCCAGAGATCACTGAAGAAATCTAAGGAAATCAAAAAATACCTAGAAACAAATGACAATGAAAACACAATGACCCAAAACCTATGGGATGCAGCAAAACAGTTTTAAGAGGGAAGTTTAGAACAATACAATTCTACCTCAAGAAACAAGAAACACCTCAAATAAACAACCTAACCTTACACTTAAAGCAATTAGAGAAAGAAGAACTAAAAAATCCCAAAGTTAGCAGAAGGAAAGAAATCATAAAGATCAGATCAGAAATAAATGAAAAAGAAATGAAGGAAACGATAGCAAAGATCAATAAGACTAAAAGCTGGTTTTTTGAGAAGATAAAGTTGATAAACCATTATCCACACTCACCGAGAAAAAAAGGGAGAAGGCTCAAATCAACAGAATTATAACTGAAAAAGGAGAAGTAACAACTGACACTGCAGAAATACAAAGAATCGTGAGAGATTACTACAAGGAAATATATGCCAATAAAATGGACAACCTGAAATAAATGGACAAATTCTGAGAAAAGCACAACCTTCTGAGACAACCAGGAAGAAATAGAAAATATAAACAGACCAATCACAGGCACTGAAATTGAAACTGTGATTACAAAACTTCCAACAAACAAAAATGCAGGAACAGATGGCTTCACAGGTGAATTTTATCAAATATTTAGAGTAGAGAATAGATAACACCTATTCTTCTCAAACTCTTCCAAAATACGACAGAGGGAGCAATACTCCCAAACTCATTCTACAACACGACCATCACCCTGATACCAAAACCAGACAAAGATGCCACCAAAAAAGAAAGCTACAGACCAATATCACTGTGAACATAGATGCAAAAATCCTTAACAAAATACTAGCAAACAGAATCCAACAACACATTAAAAGCATCATACACCATGATCAGGTGGGGTTTATCCCAAGAATGCAAGGATTCCTCAGTATACACAAATCAATCAATGTGATACATCATATTAACAAACTGAAGAAGAAAAACCATATGATCACCTCAATAGATGCAGACAAAGCTTTTGACAAAATTCAACACCCATTTATTATAAAAACCCTCCAGAAAGTAGGCATAGAGGGAACTTACCTCAACATAATAAAGGGCATATATGACAAACCCACAGCCAGCATCATTCTCAATGGTTAAAAACTGAAACCATTTCCACTAAGATCAGGAACAAGACAAGGTTGCCCACTCTCACCACTATTATTCAACATAGTTTTGGAAGTTTTAGCCACAGCAATCAGAGAAGAAAAAGAAATAAAAGGAAGCCAAATTGGAAAAGAAGAAGTAATGCTGTCATTGTTTGCAGATGATATATTATACATAGAGAATCCTAAAGATGTTACCAGAAAACTGCTAGAGCTAAATAATGAATTTGGTAGAGTAGAGGGATACAAAATTAACGCACAGAAATCTTTTGTGTTCCTATACTCTAGTGATGAAAAATCTGAAAGAGAAATTAAGGAAACACTCCCATTTACCACTGCAACAAAAAGAATAAAATACCTATGAATAAACCTACCTAAGGAGACAAAAGACCTGTATGCAGAAAACTATTAGACACTGATGGAAGAAATTAAAGATGATACAAACAGATGGAGAGATATACCATGTTCATGGATTGAAAGAATCAACATTGTGAAAATGACTGTACTACCCAAAGCAATCTACAGATTCACTCTAATCCCTATCAAATTACCAATGGCCTTTTTCACAGAACTGGAACAAAAAGTTTCACAATTTGTATGGAAACACAAAAGACCCCGAATAGCCGAAGCAACCTTGAGAAAGAAAAACAGAGATGGAGGAATCAGGCTCTCTGACTTCAGACTATACTACAAAGGTACAGTAATCAAGACAGTATGATACTGGCACAAAAACAGAAATACAGATCAATGGAACAGGATAGAAAAGCCAGAGATAAACCCATGCTCAAATGGTCACCTTATCTTTGATAAAGGAGGCAAGAATGTACAATGGAGAAAAGACAGCCTCTTCAATAATTGGTACTGGGAAAACTGGACAGCTACATGTGAAAGAATGAAATTAGAACACTCCCTAACACCATACAAAAAATTACACCCAAAATGGATTAAAGAGCTAAATGTAAGGCCAGACACTTTAAAACTCTTAGAGGAAAACATAGGCAGAACACTCTATGACATAAATCACAGCAAGATCTTTTTTGACCCATCTCCAAGAGAAATGGAAATAAAAATAAGGGGCTTCCCTGGTGGCGCAGTGGTTGAGAGTCCACCTGCGGATGCAGGGGACACGGGTTCGTGCCCCAGTCCAGGAGGATCCCAATGCCACGGAGCGGCTGGGCACATGAGCCATGGCCACTGAGCCTGCGAATCTGGAGCCTGTGTCCCACAACGGGAGAGGCCACAACAGTGAGAGGCCCACGTAACACACACACACACACACAAAAAAAATGGGACCTAAGGAAAGCTTTTGCATAGCAAAGGAAACCATAAACAAGACAAAAAGACAACCCTCAGAATGGGAGAAAATATTTGCAAATGAAGCAACTGACAAAGGATTAGTCTCTAAAATTTACAAGCAGCTCATGCAGCTCAATATCAAAAAAAAAAAAAAAAAAAAAAAAACCCAATCAAAAACTGGGCAGAAGACCTAAATAGACGTTTCTCCAAAGAAGACATACAGATGGCCAACAAACACATGAAAGGATGCTCAACATCATTAATCATTAGAGAAATGCAAATCAAACTACAATAAGGTATCACCTCACACGGGTCAGAATGGCCATTACCACAAATCTCCAAATAATAAATGCTGGATAGGATGTTGAGAAAAGGGAACTCTCTTGCACTGTCAGTGGGAATGTAAATTGATACAGCCACTATGGAGAACAGTATGGAGATGCCTTAAAAAACTAAAAATAAAACTACCATATGACCCTGCAATCCCACTACTGGGCATATACCCTGAGAAAACCATAATTCAAAAAGAGTCATGCACCCCAATGTTCATTGCAGCTCTATTTACAATAGCCAGGACAAGGAAGCAACCTAAGTGTCCATTGACAGATGAATCAATAAAGAAGGTATGGCACATATATACAATGGAATATTGCTCAGCCATAAAAGGAAATGAGATTGAGTTATTTGTAGTGATGTGGATGGACCTAGAGACTGTCATACAGAGTGAAGTAAGTCAGAAAGAGAAAAACAAATACTGTATGCTAACACATATATATGGTATCTAAAAAAAACAAAAATGGTTCTGATGAACCTAGGGGCAGGAGAGGAATAAGGATGTAGACGTAGAGAATGGACTTGAGGACATGGGGAGTGGGAAGTATAAGCTGTGATGCAGTGAGAGAGTGGCATGGACATATATACACTACCAAATGTAAAATAGATAGCTAGTGGGAAGCAGCTGCATAGCACAGGGAGATCAGCTCGGTGCTTTGTGTCCACCTAGAGTAGTGGGACAGGGAGAGTGGGAGGGAAACACAAGTGGGACAGGATATGCGGATATATGTATATGTGTAGCTGATTCACTTTTTTATATAACAGAAACTAACACACCATTTTAAAGCAATTATACTCCAATAAAGATGTTTAAAAAGAAAGAAAGCAAACTTATGGTTATCCAAGGTGAAAGGCGGGGGGGAATAAATTGGGAATTTGGGATTAACAGATACACACTACTATACAGAAAACAGGTAAACAACAAGGACCCACTGTATAGCACAGGGAACTATATTCAATAGCTTGTAATAACCTATAATGGAAAAGAATCTGAAAAAGTATATATATATATAATCACCTTTTTTATACCTGAAGCATTGTAAATCAACTATTCATAAAAAATAAACAAATGAATGAATGAATAAAAGAAGCAATGAGAATTCTTAGAAATTATATATCTCTTTTCCAAAGTCAAGAGATCAATAGACTAAATAGTATAAAAGTCTAAGCTGAAGATAAATTATTTCAGCTGAAGAAGCAAACACAAGAATAATCTTCAAATACAATATAAAAGGACAAAAAGTTGGAAAAGCTTAAAGTAATATAATTATCTGGAAAGTCCACAATAAAAGTAATAGGGGCTCCAGAGGAAGAAGCCAGAGAGAGGGAGGGAAAGAAACAGTCTATGGAAGAAAATTTCTCTGACCAAGAAATGATTAAAGACTGCAGATGGAAAGAGCTCTGTAAGTAACTGAGAGAAATTTACCTAGACAAATGAAGGGTAGCAGAATGTGCCACCCCAAAAAATAACTCTTTGGCGTAAGAATTTTTCTGAGCTGATTATTTTGAGAAACAGCAGATGCAGTAGAAGCTCTGAAAACAAAGAAGTTACCATTTTGTAAGGGAAATTTACATTTAAAACAGAAATCTCCATTTGTAGAAGTGTCTCTCTCACTATATCAGAAAAAGAAGGATGACGCCACATCACAAAAGAATCTCATCAAGGTAGAAGATACTAATTTATATCTGCACAGAAAACCTTGTCCTTGTTACCATACTTTTCCTGGTAAATTTCCCATAACTGGCCTATCTCACAGCTTTCTTTCTTTGTTCTTAAGCTGAAGGTGGTTCTAAGCCAACTCGAAGAGTTACTCATTTATCCCAGAGTTCTAAGTTAGAGTTCTAAGCCACCTTGAAGAGTTACTCATCTTTTTCCTGGGTATCTCTCATGTATACATAAGGTATACATATTAATAAACTTCTGTTTGTTTTTCTCTCATTAATCTGTCTTTTTTTACAGGGATCTCAGACAAGAATTCAGAAGGGTAGAGGGAAAATTATTTTTCCTCCCTTACTCATATCCTGGGGAAATTTCTGAATTCCAAGGATAAAGAGAAAATTCTAAAACAATCCATAAAGACAAAACAGTTTCTTCTAAAAATTGACATTATATTTTTAAAGGATACTAAAAGTAAAATAGAAGTATGTTATCAAAACACAAGTTTGAGAAAAATTTAATGACATTTTGAAAGTTTATTGTATATTAGCTCTTCTGAAACAATTCCTTGAGAATTTACTCAATATTGTACTTCACCAAAATAAATAGATACAAGAAAAAGCAAGACATAATTTAAGAATATAGAGAGATCCAAAAATATTAATTATATAGTTCCAAACATCTGTTTTTTTTAAACACATGGAATGTAAAGTTTCAAATAGATTTGTTAAAATTTTAAGATGAACATCTGGGAAGAAAAGAAGTGACTGGAGGAAGTAGAAAATGAAGAGAAGAAGTAAAGTAAGCACAACAAATAGGTAAGACAAAAACATATGGTAGTAAAAATAAATTCAAAATTATCAGTAAACATAAAATATATGAATAGGTAATATTATTTTTTCTTTTAAATTTTTATTGGAGTATAGTTGATTTACAATGTTGTGTTAGTTTCAGGTGTGAATCAGTTATACATATACATATATTTACTCTTTTTGAGATTCTATTCCCATAAAGGTCATTACAGAGTACAGAAAAGAGTTCCCTGTTCTATACAACAGGTTATTATTGGTTATCTATTTTATATATAGTAGTGTGTATATGTCAATCCCAATCTCCCAGTTTATCCTCCCCCCTACCCTTTATCCCCTGGTAACCAAAGTTTGTTTTCTACATCCGTGATGCTACTTCTGTTTTGGAGATAATTTCATTTGTACACCTTTTTTTTAGATTCCACATATAAGCGGTATCATATGATATTTGGCTTTCTGTCTCTGAATTACTTCACTCAGTGTGACAGTCTCTAGGTCCACCCATGTTGCTGCAAATGGCATTATTTTGTGCTTTTTTATTGCTGAGTAATATTCCATCATATATATGTACAACATCTTCATCCGATCCTCTGTTGATGGACATTTAGGTTGCTTCCACGTCCTGGCTTTATAAATAATGCCACAATGAACATTGGGAAGGCATGTATCTTTTGGAATTATGGTTTTCTCTGGTATATGCCCAGGAGTGGGATTGCTGAGTCATATTTTTAGTTCTATTTTTAGTTTAGTTTTTTTTTTTTTTTTTTTGCAGTACACGGGCCTCTCACTGTTGTGGCCTCTCCGGTTGTGGAGCACAGGCTCCAGAAGCGAAGGCTCAGCAGCCATGGCTCACAGGCCTAGCCGCTCTGCGGCATGTGGGATCTTCCTGGACCAGGGCACGAACCCGTGTCCCCTGCATCAGCAGGCGGACTGTCAACCACTGCGCCACCAGGGAAGCCCTATTTTTAGCTTTTTAAGGAATCTCCATACTGTTCTCCATAGTGGCTGTACCAATTTACATTCCCACCAACAGTGTAGGAGGGTTCCCTTTTCTCCACACCCTCTCCAGCCTTTATTGTTTGTAGATTTTTTTTGATGATGGCCATTCTGACTGGTGTGAGGTGATACTTCATTGTAGCTTTGATTTGCACTTCTCTGATAATTAGTGATGTTGAGCATCTTTTCATGTACTTTTTGGTCATCTGTATGTCTTCTTTGGAGAAACGTCTACTTAGACCTTCCACCCAGTGAATAGGTAATATTCTATCATAAATATACAGATTGTCACAGTGGATTCAAAACTATTAATCCAGCTGTAGATTGATAACAAGAGATGATAATTAAAAGAAATGACACAGATAGATTGGAAATAATGAGAAGGAAATATATGTATAATTTAAAAATATATACGTCTCCAGACAAATGCTCACATCACCCCTCAAAAAGAGAAAAAAGCAGCTGTGATAAGATAGAATTCAATGTCTAGAAATAATTTAAAATTATAGGAGAAACAATCACAAAAAATTTTACAAATACCGTTATGCAACAAAAAAGCTAGCATCAAATATAAAACAAAATTCTAGAACTATAAGGATAAATTTACAAATTAATATTCATAGAAGAAAACTTACCACACATGTCTCCAAAAATGGTCAGATAAAATACATGCAAAATTAGGAGAAAGACGATTCAAATAAGGTAACTTATAGGCACAATATAAGGTAAAATAAAGACTTTTTTACCCATCAGAGAATGCACATTTTTATATAGGAGCATTCAAAGATTGTTCACAAAACACTTAAAATTTAGAAAAGTACAAATCATAGAAAACTATAATTTTTACCAAATACAAAACTAGGATCTAAAAACTGAAGAAATGACCGAACTATATAGTATTTGTAAATTTTAAAACAAATGACTTTGATCATCTTCCATTTACATCCTTAAATTACAGGAAATGCTTACACTTTGTAAAAGAAAAATCAATATTGGTAATAATTCTAAATACCAGGGAAACTTAAACAATTTAAATCCTGGGTCTCAACCCCTGAGCGGTAATATTTTTAAAAGCTTCTCCAGGTGATTCTAAAATGCAGTGGGTTTTGAGAGGCACTATCCTATGCAATAGCCAGCAGACAATTTGCGATGCGGTACTGAAGCTTTGGGGAGAGGCCAGCGAGAGATCACATATTTGGGAGAAAGAAAGTCAGATGTTAAGGGCAGAACTCATCTGGAAATAAGTTACGCTTATTTTCCTAAGTGTAACTTTAAATGTCTTTAATCATTTCCAGAATGCCACAGGCTTCATCATTTCCTGTTGTTTGCACTGTTCCAATTCGTATATTTAATTACCTGCCTGACTTCAGCTATTAAGGGTAGTAAAAATCATTAATATGTAAGATCACTCAAAGAAAAGGAAGAAGGTCAGAGTCCTGCAAGGACTTTGAGTGGATGGGCAGTGGAAAAAGACCCAGGCGGAAAAAAAAATCAGAAGGAAATGTAGGAGAGATAAGAGGGGAAACCAAGAGAAGGCTACAATTCAGTATCTAAAATGAGTGTGGATCAGTGCCTATACATGTAACTGGAAACTTAAATTAATTTAGTCCTTATTTTATGGTCCTCAATTTCACCACTGGTTGGAAGAGTTGAAAGGAATACAGTTGATAAAATTGTACTGTATGTATATATGTATTGCACAACAGGAAAAGGAAGTTTGCAAAGTCATGGATTGAGTCCATGGTTTATCTTTCACGAAACGCTCTACATCTAGCAAGTAAGATCTGTCAGTTTCTACCTCAAAATAAAGTGATTAAACAAGGTGCAGCTTTAATCACAACTTCATCCCTGCCCTCAACTGCAACAACCACCTGCTGGATTAAAGGATAAGAAAACATTCTCTTTTTCATGTGTAATTAATACTGTCTTGCTTAGACATTGTTGAAGTGAATGCCAATTAGAGTCACCACCCAGCAACTGAATTTTCACACAGCTTTAGACAGCAAGGAAAAGCTGATAAGTTCTGGAATACCATTATTGTTTGATCAAACTCTCTTCAATTTGTAATAATTAAGAAAATCACACATCTCTAAACATATAAACTTTCATACACCATTTCTAGGAAGAAAATACAAAATGCAGGAAGACTATGAATTCAAACACATGGCAGAACAGATGCATACTTTCCTTTAATATCTGAATACAAGCTCCTTAAGGTAAAGGACTGGTCGTCCTTGTATCTGTACTGCTCAGCACAATCCCTAATACAGAACTGAAGATATTTACTATGCTAAACACTGGCCATCAAGAGCTGACAATTAGGAACTATAGGATCTGAGTAACCAACAACTGGGCAGTATCATAGAAAGGATTCCATAGAGGAGACAAATAGCATTCCTCATTCCACTTCCAACATCCACTTACCCTAGGCTTCAACCAGGATAATGTTGCATACATTCTTGCCTTTGTCCACTATTTCCATACCAGTCACATCAAGCAATTCCCAATTGCCAGGAATAAGTCTAAAGGAGTGCATGTAACCCAATTCAAGCAAATAAAATGTAAAGGAAAAATGCTTGGGACTTTTGAGAAATAGTTTACTTCCTCAAAAGAGAAAGTGGCTGAAAGGCAGTCTGTTTCCACTCTACTCCTTTCTTACTGATTGTGAAGATGTCATGTGTAGAGATGATGTTTGGAGGATCGGCAGCCACGTGATCAGATGGTAGATGTCACCAGCAGCGGAGATGGCAGGAAAGAAAGAGAAAGTGCCTGTGCTTGGTAACAGAGCTGAGCCAGCCGCTGAACCAATATGGAGACTGCCTAGCTGTGAGCTTCTTGTTAGGGTAACAAGAAACGTCCTTCCGGTTTAACTCACTGTTAGTCAGACACTCTATTGTTTTTACCAAAATATTCCTATATAATATTATACACTAAGGCAAAAACTACTGACAGCCATTCTCCCATTGTCTTTTTTTTTTTTTTTTTTTGCGGTACGCGGGCCTCTCACTGTCGTGGCCTCTCCCGTTGTGGAGCACAGGCTCCGGACGCGCAGGCTCAGCGGCCATGGCTCACGAGCCCAGCCGCTCCGTGGCATGTGGGATCCTCCCGGACCGGGGCACGAACCCATGTCCCCTGCATCGGCAGGCAAACTCTCAACCACTGCGCCACCAGGGAAGCCCCTCCCATTGTCTTTTTTGCCAGAAAAGAGGCAGTTCGCTATGGGACTGAAAATGCCAGGGGCTTGCTTTCCCATTTTCACTTGCTCAGTTATGAGTATCTAATGCCATCCTGGCCTGTCATTCTGAGGGGAAATGTATAGGGGTTTTTCTTGTTAAGATTTTCTCCTTCCTAAAAGATGCCTAAGAAGAAGCCTTTGTTTCTTTTTAACATTTTAACATGCTGTGTGAAGATGTGAAATTGGAGCTATAACAGCCATTTTGCAATCATGAATGGAAATCCAACAGAACTAGAGAAAAGCCAACCAACATCCCTGACACCTTTGCGCAGTTGACAATACTGGAATCACTTGTCTTACTCTGTACTTGTGGTTATGTGAGCAAAATAAAGTCCTAAATTTAAGCCACTTTTAGTTGGACATTATTTTATTGATGAAAAAATTCTGAAACATTCATCTAATAGGGTAGTTGTGAGAATTCAATGAGAAAATTCATGTAAACTGCTTAGCACAGTGTCTGTTACAAAATGAGTACTAGAAAACTTTAGCTAATATTACTAGTATTAGTAAGTATATGTAATTTCTGCCGAGACACTTCCCTTCTTCTAGTACCATTAGTCTCCCTCCTTATTTTGAGAAAATGGTCCCTCTCTTTCCAGCTTCCATCACATTACCTGATGGGAACTGTCTTCTAAAAAGATCCAAATTCACAGGTCACACTATTGGTCCAGTAGAAATTAATACCAAGCTGAGTTAAGCATCCTGCCCCCTCACACTGGTTACATTCATTGGTCCAGTGGTCAACATATCGAGTGCAGCAGAGACCTGCCGGCACTCATGATTCTAGGGTCATGGGAAAAGACTGCCTGAGAGGACGAAGCCAACGCAGAGAGAAAAACAGTGATGAGAAAATAAAAATAACCTGATTGTGTTCAAACCTCTGGTTTCACTTTCTCAGGTCCCATTGTTGCTCTGGTTATTGCTTTCCTGAATTGTGGGTATATGTCCCTTCTGTGAAATACCCTAGTATCATGTTAACATATCAGTTAGAATTGAGTTAGAATTATCCGTTATTAATTAGAGTTCTGATTAACACCTTGTTTTCTACCTTATGAAATCTCACTCACCCTTTATCAAAGGTCAATTGTCAACTCCATTCAACAAATACTGATTCAGCATACAAAATGTCAGGCACTGCAATAAGCACTACAGATACAAAGATGACAAAAACATACTCTTTGCCCTCAAGTTGCTTAATCTTCACAGATATACATGTGTCAAGATCATTACCAAAGAGGATATTATGTGCCTGAAAGAGCTGTGGAAATGGAGTGATAAAAGCAGGCAAGAAGGCTATCTACTCTAGCCTAGGATGATGATCCAGGTGCTAAAGAAAAATTTCCAAATGGGATGACAATTGAGAATCTGAAAGGACAAACAATTTGGCCAGGAAGATTGCTCAGGGAAGTAACTGGATCAGCTATATGTTGCATCACCAGGACTTACAGACCAATGAAGCAAGGGGCTGGAATAAACTCTACTTTTAAAACTTGGGTTAACTCTTGGCTTCATCACTAGGTTAGGAACTGTAGAAAAAGAAGAGAAGTGACTTGTGGGAGAAAAAAATGTAAAATATGGACACGATGAGTTTCAAGTACCTTTGAGAAATTCAAATGTAGATAGTAGAAACTTTGATATATGGGCTGGACCTAATTTTTTTTGAAGTGGCTTGTCCTGAAGATATATATTAAGGAGTTATCGGCATATAGATGACAGTTAGAGCCATGAAAGGAAATGGCATTGTGAGAAGAGAATGTGGAGGAGAGAAAAGGTACAAAAATGGAACCCTAGGGAACACATCATGCCTCGAAAACCAATAGAGTAGAATTTCAAAAAGAGAGTAGTCAATAATTCAAACCCAGAGAGAGAGAGGAAAGTAAGATTAGAACTAAAATATATCCTTTGATTTTAGCAACAACCTTGACAACAGCAGGTTCCGTTTGTGGAATATGATTATACGGATTGAATAATGAATACAAGGTGCGCAAGTGTGAATGGGACTGTAAATTACTGTTACTCTTTTGAGAGCCTTAGTGATGAAGGGGAAGAGAAAGATCAGGTCGTACGTAAAGTCTTTGTTTTTGCAATTTGTTTATTCAGTATAGGATAGACCTTCACATGTCATGTTTATACGCTTAGAGGAAGATCCAACATGTAAAACAAAAGATGAGCCAAAAGAAACAGGGCAAAGAATTCTGAGAGTGAAGATGACGTCAGTGATGTCAACAGGAGTGAGATGAAGCTGGATTCAGCCGTTCCTCTATCCTAACCCTTCCACAGTCCACAAGACCCTGCATTACTTGGTCCCAAGCTACTTCCCCAGCTATGCTTCTCCTCCACCGCCTCGTTTTCACTCCACTTCAGACGCACTGGTCTCTTTGCTGTCCTCAAACAAGCCAAGCACACTCCAGCCTCTGAGCTTGTGTACTTTCTCTTTACTGCTCCTAGAAAGTGCTTCTTTCAGGATCTGAAGGGCTCCTTTCCTAATTTCCTTCAAGTCTCTGAGCAGATATCACCTCAACAGTGAGGCCTGCCATGACCACTCTAGTATATAAAGTAACCACGACTCCCTTGTCCTCCGCACTCTCCAGCCTTCTTAATTTGCTTCATGATTTTCAATAAATCTTATCATGTTCTGACATATTATAAATCTGCTCGTTTATCTGCTTATTGTCTGCCTTCTTTCCCTAATACGTACATGCCATAATAAATTTAAATTTATTTGCAATACCGTATTTCCAGTATCTAAACAGTGACTTGTCCTTGATAGGTGCTCAATAAATAGTGGTTAAACAAATGAATGAATTAGTAAAAAGGATGTTTTAGAGAGAACAAGCTAAATTAGAAGGGAGTGAAGCCACAGGGGAGTGTCAGATGAGGAGGAAAGGAAAGAATAGAGAGGCCAAGAGCTAAGAGACTCTAAGCAAAGAGGTAAGGGGTCTGGTCAGAGCTTAGAGCACCCAGGTATAAGATCTCGGAAGGCATATGTATGGAGGTTGCCAACATCCACTGTGGTCCCTGGAGAGTGGATACCTGAGGAATGATAAAGGGGAAGCTCTTTGGGGTTCAGAGAACCAGAAAGCTCTTATGCTAAGGTGTTGGCTGTGTCATGGTCATTATAGTGAATGTTTCCTGGGGTAATGGCAGGAAGTGGTATGCAGAAGCAGACAACAAATGAGTACCATTTCTGAGTGAACTAGGGATATCCATGGAATAAGTGGTGATAGCAAGGGATGAGGTGGAGGGCGGGGTCAGAGGGTGTTGGGATGCGGCCACACAGGACAGATTTGAAGCAAGGTGAGGATGATTGGCTTGAATTTTCTACAAATACACAGCCTGTGATATAAACAGATGAAGGTCTGTATTTTGCTTTGTTTTGTTTTACTATGGTGACCTATCTAAAAAACTTTTCTTTAAGTTTCAAACTAAAACAAAAAATGATGGAGTATTTTCTTGATGCCCCTATAGAATGGAATCCAGAGGAACCTTGCTGTAATAAAGAATCTGACTCTACTTTTGATGTTTGCTGACAGCTTTTAACTTTCCTCCTGCCCATGTGACCTTCCACTGGGAAAGCTGATAAGAAAGCATGGGTGCCCTCACCTTGGACCAGCAGGAGATTCAAACCAAGTAAGCCCCTGCTCTGTGTCCAGCTCCAGCCCCCCAACCACAATGAAAACCCAGACCGGTCTCCTTTCCTTGCTCTCACAAGCCATTTTCTGACCAGCTTGGAAAGCCTGCTCTGCTCTCCCCCAAAAGTCTCATTACATAAGTAATAAACCTTTTCACACCCTCTGTGTGTATCTCAGTCCTGACATCTGACCCAAGTTTTGGGTGGAGGTTGATTCTGTGTCTGCAGTGTACCCACAAAACCTGACTACTAAGGACACTTCAGCAAAGCCCTCACTGATCTCATCAGGCAGAATTAGTCACTCCTTACCTTATGCTCTCACTTCTGTTTATTTATACCTTTAGTGCTCACTATAGTCTAATATTTATTATAATTGACTGTGCATGTATCTATTACTCTAAGATTCTTGAGGATAAAATGGTGTTTTATTTATCTCTATATTCCCCGGGACTTTAAGCCAGAATGCTTAATAAATATTTGATTTATTGAAATTTTCAGGAGGTACAAGGGCAGAGTGGCGTTCCCTTGGGAACCTGGACGTTTCAGTTTTGATCTGAAGCTTTAAAAACACCGCTTCAATGTACTCTGTCCCTTTTATGCTCTCAGAGTTCATGGTATAGTTCAAATCATGATATAAAAACAGCAAAGCATGATATAAAGCCCACTTTAAAACGATCAATTCCTTCCAAGCTGCTTCCATTCCCCTTATGGAATTACTAAACAGAAGGCTTAGTTGAAGATCCCTGAAAGTTCATTCATTTTCTGTAAGAGCTATGAGAATGCTCATAAAATCAGTTTTGAATAGGAACCCACCCATATGTTCTATGCTGTTTTTCAGGCAGTTAGCCTAATTAAGCCTCCTAGGCAGGTTAGAGTCCCCCTATGGAAACTAAATTGAGTTTAAATATAGAATTATCTCAAAATCTATGAGCTTTTGATTGATGCCCCCAGTTAATTTTGACAATTGAAGTGGCTTCCTGCTTATCTTCACTTTAGGCAGATGAATAGTTATGGAAACGACCTCATTAACTCTTTGATGTCAGTCATTGGAATTTATAGTAGTTATTATGCCTAAACTTGAGGCTAGGAGAGAAAAATAATCAGTCTATTAGGCATATTAACTTCATAATCTTGTTCCACTTCACCGTCATACCCACAGACACTGCCAGAAATGTGAAATTGTGTGTCCAATGACATAAGAGGACATTAAGAAAAAAGTCTCCAGATGAACACGGCTCTCACCAGTACCAGGACCCCTTACATCTCAAGATTTTTTTTTAATCTCAGGTCACCAACAGATTGCATCCTCTGTGCCCTCATATCATCTCAGCCTGAATAAGCAAGGATTCAATCACCATAATAGAATCTTTACTCTGAAGAAAGGGGTACATTATGAATCACCTGAAAATAAAAATAAGTAAATGAATGAATTCAGGAGGGTAAAAATTATTTCCTGAAGTTAGTTTCAAATAGTTATAAAAAGAGGGAATTAGGCTAGGAACTTAACCTAAATTGTACAACTGAGGTTATACATCTAATATCTTCTAGGTTCATCAAGGCTAACTTGCTAAAAGGGCTCCATACATTTTCATTCATTGTTAACCCTTTACAAATAAAAATCTCACTCATTTTACATTTTTTACACTTTACTTCTTTTTGAAAAGTAGGTATATTTAGGGTGAACCTGATTTAAAAAAGAACTCTCAAACATCACTTATCACCCTCAATGTTTTCCTTTAGGAAATAATATTGGTACTACCTCAGAGAGGTCCAGGAATGATCTCAGGTGATTTTACTGCATTTGAAAATGCTTTTTAAATGGAAAAAAATTACTAAATCAATATTTGTTATGTAGAACAAACACTAGGCAGATTTGTCTTTCAAATGCTTAGATCGCTGAAAGTGCAACTGGGGAGAAAGGAAAGAACTTTGAAATAGAATTTAAAAGATTTAGATCCTTTTCAACTCCATTCTAAGAGCAAGTTACGTACTCTCTCTGAGCCTCGTCTCTAAAGAGAGTCCAGGGTATTATGAGCACTGTGGTAGATTGTAAAAATGGTCCAAATTTTTTCCCTCTTCTTGTCCATGTCTTTTGACCAGGTGGTGCCTTCCCACTCAACCTCTGGGGTTTCGGTTATAGGACTAGATTTGGCCAATATAATGACCTAGGATTAATAATGTGCCAGTTCTAAGCATAGTTTTCCAGAGGCCTTGTGTGCTTCCATTTGTTCTCTTGCACCCTTGTCGTCACTCTGAGAACATACCCAGATTGGCCTCCTGGAGGATGAGAAACTTGTGGATCAGAGCCCAGTTGCTCAGCTAGTCCCAGCCCAGTCCATCCTAGCTCAGCCAACAGCCACCTAACACCCAGTCATATGAACAAGCCCAACTACAATCAGCAGAGTTGTCTAACTGACCCCAGATTCATGAACAAGAAATGGTTATTATTATTTACCACTACAGTTTTGTGGCTGTTATATAGCAATATTGTGGTGCTAAATAACTGCTACAGTCACCAGCTTCCCAAGCCAAATCATATTACTATGTATCAGAAATAAAATCATATAAGAAAAATGTTTTATAAATCATAAAACTCTTTTCAGACATATAATTGGTAGAGTTGTCTGGATGACCTAAAATTCTAGGTAAAAGTCTGCTATAGTTCCCTGGTACACATATGGTATATATTTTACCAACATTTCTTAGTGTGGTTTTATACAATTTATTCACTTATTCATTCATGTATTCATGTATGAAAAGTCCAGAAATATTTCAATTCCAGAATTCCAGTAAAAATATAATAAAATTACCTATAAATTATTTTGGGGGATTATTACATCAGTTTTTTTAATTGGAAATAAAACACTATAATTCTAGAGAATGATTGCATTCTTCCTATACATCCTTAAACAAGAGTACGTGTAAATCAGTCCAGACAGTTGTCTATCATTCTCTTTAAAAATCTTCTGGGAAAGAAGTCTACATCTACTTATTAATTATGTCAGGTTTTAACGATCCTTTCTTTCAGAGATGTTGCCAACTCATAAATTTCTTCTGAATTCATCTAAGATGCAATATTTCTTCTATTGCAACCAAAGTAAAAGTTAAAATGACTAACTGAATTCTCACAATCATTCTTTATATATTCTTCAGGGCAACTAGCCTTTTTTGCCTTTAGGCTTACCAGCAATTGATTTTATTTTCATTATGAGAACATGTATTCTAAATATATAATTACTAACCAAGAAAGCTTTTAATAGTCTATCAATAATCTCACATTTTCAGTTCTAGAGTTTTTAATCTATAAAATGGAGATACAATCCTTCCAACCTTGAAGGATTTCCCTCAGGGACACAGATATCCCAATATACCCCTAAGCATATTCTTATCTTTCATGTTCAACCATCTTTCTAAGCACAGTACCTGCTCTGATAATAATAGTTAATGAGATCCCCTAAACCAAAATGGTGGGGGGGTGGGAGTGTATGCCTACAAGGAATTCGTTAGAAATTTTAGAGCAGTTCTGGTGGCCAAATAGCAAAACTCAAGCCCCCTCCCACAGTCATGATTCGTGGACCTCCCATCAATGCCCAAGGGCAGAGGAGTAGACTACGTTCTTCCCCTGTTCTGATACTCCCCCAGGTACTTTCAGGGCTGTTTATTGGTTGTTACTATACCAAGAACAATTTTTCTAGGAGATTATCCAATACTTTCAATGATGGACTTTGCTTAATGAAGGCAAGGGACATTAAGTAGAATATTCCTTCATTTTCATTGCAGAGCATGGGATCAGATAGAATTCTAACAGAAGCATGTTAAACAACTGTGTTGAACCAGGATTATTATTATATTTAAGATTTTATTCAACTGGTTAAATGCCTTGCCTTATGTAAAACAGGGTACCTCTAAAAAATACCAGTAAGGATTGTGTTCCCACCAAATATTTAACTTGCTTTGGGCAACAGTACAAGAATTCATGGAAGTAGAATTATGCTTTAATGAACCATGCAGAACATCAAATTTGCCTCATGACATTACAATTTCACTTAAGCAGAGAATTACAACTGCTAGTGTACAGAAAAGTACACTTTTCTGGAGTTTGGATTGTTGGTTTTTCTTACTTATTTTTGCTAAAATATATAGGGTAAACTCTTCCCCACCCCATCTCTTCTCCCTGTCTAAGTACTTCAGGAAGTATTTTAAATTAAACTCTGTTATGTGCCCTGTAATATCTGAAAAATAGCAATGTCAATTTCTATAACATTTGTCAGGGTTCAAAATTCATATGTACATCAATATTCCTTAATCTTTTCTTAAGTTCCAAACCTCTATTTTCAAATGTCAGCCTCTGCCATTGACTGACTATGTGATTGTAGAAGAGGACATTTACTGTTCTGGACTTTAGTTTCCTCATATGTAAAATGAAGGCATTAAATGATTAAATCACATTTATGATCACATACAACTTCAATAGTTTGTGATTCTAGCACCTCCTTAAGGATCTAAAAAGTATATCCTACCCAAAACAACTAAAAATACAGTTAGATGTTTTATAAACCTGATTATTCTCAAGTATTTCCAATTTTGATACCAACCAGGGACCGCTCGGTGTTAAAAACTCAGGGTAATGGTTGATTTCTTAACCTTCTGTCAATCCGAAGGCCACAGTGTCCCTCAAATGCCACTTTTCTCTTTTTCATCTTCTTTGGAGAAGCCATATCTTTGTTACTTTTCCTGAATTAGGGAAGTGGTCTCCTGACTGACCTACCTGGTAGCAGTTTCTCTAACTTATAAACCATCTATCACCTCAATATCAAAGTCACCTCCCTCAGTCATAGATTTGATGAAGCCATTCTCACTGCAAATGGTTCCTCATGTCCTTCAGAAATAAGTTCATATTCCTTATCCTGGTTTAAAAAGTGTCCCAAAATATAAACCTTTTTATTTCTGTTTACTACCCACCTTATATAGCTACCATTCCCCAATCAGGGTGATAATGAAGCATCTACTTTTCCTCGTGGTAGCGAAGATCAAAAGACATGATGTGTGTGACACAGGCTTAAAACTGTACCTAGTACAGAACAAGTGCTCAATTAGTGTTAACTATTATTACACGTCCTCTCACTCTGACCTAAACTTTCCACACCTGCCTTTTCCTTGCCTATGCTTTATATCCAATTCAAATACCTCCTCTTCTGTGAAGTCTTCCTCATGATGTGTCAAAATTAACCTCCCCTTGCACTGTTTCCACAGCATTGCCCTTAAAAATCTGCTGTATCAATGTTCAGTACGCCCCACAGTATAGATAGTTCATCCAGTCATTCATTCATTCAATGAATATACTATTTCAAGTGCCTACTATGTAGCCAACATTGTTCAAGGTTTTAGATATAAATGAGTAAACAACAAAAAATATGTGTTCTGCTTCCACCGAGCTCGTATTCTAATGTGGAGAGATGGGTAATAAAGTAAATACATAATACGATTAAGTGTTCTGAAGTGCCCAGGGCAGGGACAGGAGCACTTCTTCCACACTGGAAGTTCCCTGTAGCCTGAGCCCATCTCATTCTCCTTTTCTGCCTCTAGTTACCAGCTGTTTGCCATTGTGTACAACGAATGCGTATTGGGTCGAACTTGAGTTTGTAATGAAAACAACATTTTAGGCAAAAGGCTTAAACTCTACGATTCAGTTGCCCCCTCTGAAAAAGAAATTAACAATATTTATGTACAAGTTACTGGGGAAAAGAAATGAGATGTCTATAAAATACCTATATTTTATACTGGCAATAAGCAGACTCCATCAGATGCCACTATTGTTGTTTTTAATAAACTTTTCTAAAAGTCTTGTAATAGTTGATTCATAAGAACATGACCTGGTGAAAACATTCATTTTAAAGACTATTTTGAAAATTTTCAGTAAAATATTGTTATTCTTGGCCACCTGTGGAGATGTGGAAATAGTCTTGTTATATGAAACTAGACATTTTTATGGCATTTATTAAAACCATGTTTTACTCAGAAAATATTTTAAAATTTCCAGCAGATTTTTAAGACAAGGAAGGGTCAAAGAATTACTTTTTGAATGAATGATTTAATAAAATAATAACTGCGTTCAGGAATAGTGAGAGCTATTAACGTAAATAGTAATAGAAAAGCCATCAGCCCAACTCAAGGGCTATTTATGATCAAAGAGACCTTCAAAATCTTTTGATCTAACCTTTAATTTTACAAATGAGCCACAGAGGAGAAATGACTTGCCACATACATCACAAAACTTCGCAGAGCAGGCACTAAGCTTCACCTTCCAGCACTTCCCTTCAAAGAAAAGAAAAACAACTCTGCGTTTTCTCCTTCAGACTAGAAAGTGGTCTGTTTCCTCACAAAGGAAAATTATTTCTGTCCACCACGCTCTAAGATTTTTCTGAAGTACGTGCATGTGTATACTTCCGTAGTTTACTGCTTTTGGGTAATCTTTGACATTGAAGAGTGGCTTTCTAGTATTACCCAAGTGATCTGTTTGGGCATTTCAAGGTTTCCTTGAACTTTATTCCTACATGGTAAGCATGGTGAACCATTTTCCTACCCAGCCCTCTAGGCAGGGATCCGGCACATGGTAACCAATGCTAAATATTCTTTCTTATGCAGCACTGCTAAAGAAGATGGCCTCCCCCTCCCCCCAAAACAACGAACAAACAAACAAAAAACAGAAAATCAGCAGTAAACACAGGCTTTTTTTTTCACATAATAAAGTCTTGAGAAGGAGCAGAGAAGCAAATGAATTTAATACAGACACTGGATCATAGATGAAAGAATCCAATCAAATACTGACAAAAGAAAAACATCCAAACAGGGTAAAATATGAGAAATCACAACAGTAATAAGCCTCAGTCCCATATAGCTGTGATGGGAATAAAATAAGGCCACTTCATGACATTTCTCCTTTAGGATATTTCCCTTTCAAAAATACCAAAAAACCTCTTCAAAAACCTTGTTTAGGGAAAGACTAACTTGCATTTCTGTTGCTCTAAATGAAATGAAAGTTGTCTTAGGCTAACAACACTAGTAATCACAAGCTAAAATAAATAATACCGTTAGTAATAATATTTGCAATCATGCAGTCTCAGCATCTTCATCTCTACTACTTAGTCCTGGCCACCATCATTTGTCTCATTTTCTGAAAGAGACTCCTACCTCCTCTCCCTTGCCCTGCTACCAACTGAGCTGAGTTTTTAAATGAAGATTAGATTATGCCTTTCCGTCTACACTCTGCAGTGGCTCCTCATTCCTCTTTGAAGAAAACCCAACATTTCTCCCTTGAGTAGCCAGATCCTGACTGACCTGTCCTCTCCCTGTCTCTCTGACCTCCACCCTTCTCCCATTGTTTACCACCATAGGGGAGGAAAAATTTTTCCTCTACCCTTTATGGTTCTTAGGCTGATCTAATAAATAAATTAAAATAAGGTAGATTGGTAGGGAAAAAAAACAAGTTCAATTATATATGTATGGAGGCCCCATAAGAATATGGGACCCAAGGCCAAGTTGGGCAGTTATGTCATCCTGAGCTAAGGAATGGGATAGGGACCTGGGCCTCAAAGGGGAAAAGGGCAACTCACAGGACAATAAGAATTTTGGTAATTAGATGCTTGTCCTGCCATACAGATAGGTCATTCAGATAAAAAGTATCTCTAGTAACAGCCCTTTTTCTGGGCCAGGTGCCCTATCTAAATTCTTTCAGGTAGTTAAGGGACAGGTAAAGTTTTTCTTGAGCCTGTGAATCTTGCTTGCCTTCAGCTCAAAATAATCCACACACCAATGTGGCACATTTGGGGAAGGATCACTCTGAACCCCTTCACCATTCTCCTGTCATGTTGGGTGTTTTACTGTTCTTCACACATGCCAAGCTTTCTCCCATCCTCAGGGCCTTTACCTTTGCTATTCCACTTGCCTGGAACACTTTTCCTCCCCGGTCTCTGCACCTCTCCCTAATTCACCTTATTCTAGCGTCTACATAAATGTCACTTTCTCATAATGACTGCCCATCCTCACCCTATCCAAAACCAATCTCAGTCTCGAATTACTCTCCTTGCCTCACCTGGCTTTACCATCTCGCTGGGGCTTTTCACCTCATTGCAGTTATCACTATCTGATATTCGAATATATAGGCATGAGTTTATTTATTTACCATGTGTCTTTCTTCACACAGGTCAGCAGCAAGAGGCAGGGACTTGGCTTATTCTATACCATCTCTCCAAAGTCCAGAATAAGGCCTGACCCATAATAGGTGCTCTACAAATAGTTACAGAATGAATCAATAAACAATAATAATTTAGTAAGTATCTACTACGTGCTGACCGCTTTATTTAAAGTATTTCTAACACTAAGCACATAAAACCCTGCCAGATAAAGATCATTCCCATTTTCTTATCCAGGGAGCAGAGAGTTCAGAGAGGTTGTGTAACTTTCCCAAATTCATACAGATAATAAGGGGCTGAGCCAGAAATGAATGCAGATCTCTCTGACTCAAAAGTCTATTTTCTTTCTGTTATACAATACAATGTTGAAGATATCAATAAAGTTGATATTAATAATAGTATATATTTATAAGGAACTTACCAAGCACCAGACACTGTTATAAGTACTTTATATGTATCAGTTCATTTAAAGCTCAGGAAACCCAAAGTATTGCTGCTTTTATCTCATCTCATAGATAAGGAAGCTGAAGCTCAAAGAGGTTAAGTCATTTGCCCAGGATAAAAAGCCAGTCAGTGGAATAATTAGGATTCTAGCTGAGGTCATCTAGACTTAGAATCTGTGCTTCTAACTGTCACCCTATAAACTGAGATTAGATGCTTCCTTTGTGTCATTTCTAAAGTAAGACAGGTGAGGCACAAAGTGATGTCAATTTCTCCACAAAGGTCACACTACAGCAGTCCTGCAACAGCCCCTCTGCCATTCAGAGTGTCCAGTCCCCAGAGCACACACAGAGCTCAGAATTGTCTGGAGAAGGCCATGGTCTACCATGCTGGGAGCCAAAAAAGTAGGAATAAAAAATAATATTTTGGAGAGCATTTTAATGTATAGTTTACAAAGCACTTTAGCATAAACGTCCTGAACTAATTTTTAGAAGGTATTCATTTCCGATAAAATCGTCATACTGAAATGGGGTAGGACCCTGTGGGGCTCCTGGGCATGGAAGTCTTTCAAACAGTTGCCAATCAGGCAAGGGAAGGGATGCAGAGACAAGGGAGGAGCAGTCAAGAAACCATAGTGCAGCCTTGGGGCAGGGTCCTGGTTCCACCTCAAGGGATACACATAATATCTTTGAGCTGTTTACAGAACTAAAACCCCCAACAAATGGAAGATGTTAGCATTTTTCATTCCAGAGAGAAGGTCATGGTTTGATAGCCTTGAGAACCAGAGAAGCTCATCAAGAGACACCTGAGGCCAGATTAAAGGAGTGCAGGCCCTGCACATACCTTCATTCTCATCAGTAACCTCGTCCTTGAATCATTACTACAAAACTCCTCACCAAATCCTCCTGAGTTGGGACACACAGTTTTTAAGGATCATGAGCCCGCTGTGTCCCCCTTTGCCTGGCAAAGCAATAAAGTTATTCTTTTCTGCTTCACCCAAAACTGTGTCTCTAAGATTCAATTTGGCACCAGTGCACAGAGGTCAAGTTTTCAGCATCAATATAAATCAACCTACTTTATAACCTATTGCTTTGAATTAAATAGTTTTGTGCCAAATCACTGGTAACTGGATTCCAACCCTATTTTCCAGGTGAGTAAACTGAGGACCAGTGAAGTTAACAAACAGACATCATATATGTCTTCAGGAGTCAAAATAAATCATTGCTTCCAAAGCAACTGAAGTAGGAAAGTTTGCAGGAAAGAGCTAATGCAACTTCCCTGAGGCTGCTATCTTTAGAAGTTCTTGCTTTCAAGACTGGCCCTTGGCTGGCATCTGGGAACATGGCTTTTAAAATGTTCACTAAGTGTAAGGTTAGACTGCTGTGCCAGCTTACTTAAATTGTACAAAAAATGTTTTTTATGGTGAGCACCCACCCTTTTTCTGTATTAGAGTCTGGAATTTTATTGGGCATGGGTGTCTCTGTGATCAGCCCCCAGTGAAAACCCTGAAATCAGTCACAAGCAGCCTTCCCTAGGCAGACACATTGCACATATGTGGATGTACTTTTATTGCAGAGGGAGAGTGTGCTGTGTGCGACCCCTCCCAGGAGGAAGAGGGCATAGGACGCCTGCACATGGATTTCTCCAGACTCTGCCTAATATGTTTTACCCCTTTCTGATCTGGTTGTGTATCCTTACTGTGCCTCTCTAATAAATCTGAACTGTGAATATGAGAGTATGATGCTGAAATCTGTGAATCCTTCTAGCAAACCACCAAATGTGTGAGTGGTCCAGTAGGGCCATGAGACAGAAAGCCAGTAGGAGAATGAAGGGCGCTTGACAAATGAGACAAGGGAGAGTAGAGAGGCCCCTCTGTGGATAAATCTGGAAGCTAAGAGATTCACTGGGGCTACACAGACCTTGTAATCTACACCTGAGTAGGAAGCCTGCCCCATGGCTATGGAATTCATTGATACAAGAGCAGGGATGTGCCTCTAATAAAGAATTGTTAGTATTTATTCACCATCTGTCAAAACGAGGAGAGGAGGCTACCTGAGCAGTTGAAGTATAAACCCCAACACTTTCCAAGAGAGTTAAAAGTATAGGAGAGAAATTGGCTTTTCTTGGCTAAAATTCTGCATACTGATTAGCAGCCCAAAGAGGCAAATTTATTCAAATCTACCTCCCTAAAACAAACGTCATCTTTCCCGGGGGAGTAAAATGGTGTGGAACTATATATAGGGTACACCATTTAACATTACATTCCTTTTTCAGGAAAATTCCTCTCCACACTCCTTTGCATTAGATGTATTTGGAACCTGGATAGCAGCTGAACCGCCTTTCAAAAGTGATGGCTAACTAATCCCTTAGGTCTTACCTGATCCCACGCTGTGCAATCTGTGTGTACACTGCAATTTATGTTGTGTAATCTCTTAATAGATGACTACCTGACAGCAAATTCATTTTGGTATTTTAATAATCAAGCTCACTTCTAGTCCAAGACACACCAGCTTTCTTTTAACACTTCCCCCATATTAAGCTTTTCAGAAAGAAAGTGACCTCCCCATACACTTACGCACATATACACTGTTACAAGTTCCTTCTATCAAGGGAGATTTGGACTCAGAAAGCACTTAAACAGAGTTGGAACCACTCATCCAAATGGCCAAGAGAGAGCCAATTAGAGCAAGAATGGTGACTCTTATAATATAAAAAAGACCTAGGAGTCCACTGCTCCCATCACAATATTTACAGGGAGGACTTCCCTGGTGGCGCAGTAGTTAAGAATCCATCTGCCAATGCAAGGGACACAGGTTAGTTCCCAGGTCTGGGAAGATCCCACAAGCTGTGGAGCAGCTAAGCCCGTGCACCACAACTACTGGGCCTGTGCTCTAGAGCCTACGTGCCACAACTACTGAGCCAACATGCCACAACTACTGAAGACCACGTGCCTGTAGCCCGTGCTCCACAACAAAGAGGCCACCGCAATGAGAAGCACACACGCTGCAGCAAAGAGTAGCCCCCGCTCGCTGCAACTAGAGAAGGCCCACACGCAGCAAAAAAGACCCAATGGAGCCAAAAATAAATAAATAAAATAAAGTTTTTTAAAAAATTAAATATTTACAGGGTTGTCATTTCACAAAGGGCAGGGCTAAAGTCATGACAACAGGGGAAATATCCCTTCCATATATTAGATATATTTTTCTTGGAGAAAAAAAAAAAGCATGGTCAGACTAAAACAAAAATGTGCTTTCTTCTTGGTTAGTTGGGAGGAAAAGTGAACATAATTTAGGTCATACTGTCACCTTCAAACACAGGGCTGAAGCCTACTAAAACACCTACCCTGCCTTTGGAGTCATCATATGGACTGCATGTGTCCCCCCAAATTCATATGTTGAAATCTGAACCTCCAGTGTGATGGTATTAGAAGGTGGAGACTTTGGGAGGTATTTAGGCCATGAAGGTGGAGTCCTCATGAATAGGATTAGTGCCCTTATAAGGAGAGACATGAGAGCTTGCTAACACTCTCTGCCATGTGGGGAAACAACAAAAAGGAGGCCATCCACATACAACCCAGGAAGTAGGATCTCTCACCAGACACCAGATCTGGCAGTGCCTGGGTCTTGGACTTCTTCACCTCCAGAATGTGAGAAATAAATGTTTGTTGTTTTAGCCACTCAGTCTAAGGTATTTTGTTACAGCAGCCTGAGCTGAATAGGACACCCTGATCATAAAAGGAGTATCAGACTCTTGCATTCACAAGCTATCAGGATGTTCAGAAAGAGACAGAAAGTTCTCCTTAAGTGAGAAGTGAAACTTCCTAAGAGATGGCAGTGTACCAGACTCCATGGGTCTGAAATCAGGGTTCTCGAGAAAGAAGGGAGAAGTGGGGTTGGAGGGAAGTCAGAATGAAAGAACATTCACATGACTCACACTTTTGTAAAAGGTCTGCCTTCAAAAACATTACCTTCCCATTACATATCTCCATCAGTGCAAAGTAACTGGATCTGAGGAAAACTAGTGAGTTGGGATATAAATTGGAAAGAAAGGCTGAGGTTTCTCCAATCACCTTATGAAGAATTTGTGGGTAAGAATTGGAAGGATTTTTCCCACTGAAATTACTAAGAGCACCACTAGAACATTGATCTCCAGTAGCAGAAAGGATCCCTCCTGGAACACAAATCCAATAAGACAAGTCTGCCCAGGTAGGAAGTTTCTAGAATCAGAAATCAGGTTTATTCATTTTAGGATGCCATTTTCTACACCAGGCAGGTATGCAGTAGATGCTTAACAATTTGTTATAGAAGAATGAAAGAGAGTTGATTCCTATATCTAAAATGCAACCATCTCTACCTCTATTTTGGTCTATTGAAAATGTATACATCTTGGAATCTTCTGCAACGTTTTCTCTAATTCTCCTGGCTGTGTACAGTCTCTTTCTCCTTAGAATGCTTATTGCACTCCATTATTAATGATAATTATCTTAATCAAGCTGGAAATAAAGACATCTGTTTATTTTGTTCTCATCCTTTTCTCTAGTCCACTCCATCCCTGACCCCATGTACTATAAGCTCCTTGAATATCATCTCTCTGCCCATAGACTGTTCTATTATGGTATAGAGCAGAGTGCCTTACCTATAGGAAGTTCCGATTTTTTAATTTGATTTTATACTCATGCAAAATATCTACAGATTTTTTTTCTGCTTTCACTTCTCACATGACAGTACTATCCCTAAATAACACCACAATATTCAGTCCCAATTTATTTTGTAAAGCAAATAATTACTGTTATATTTATTATGCACATTCCATAGTTGTATCATAATATCGCACATTTTTCTATTCCTTACCACTAACAATAAAAATCTCTTCATTTATGAACATTTTTACTGTTTTGGAAAGTCTATTTCTTCCATCCTGTGCTGGATAAATATGCTCATTTTATCTACTCACCTGATGTTGCACCTCAGGTCAAACTGGATATACTCTGTGGGGATCCTGAGGATAAGGTTTGACTCACTAGATGACTTGTTAATCCACATCGGCCAAAACACTTCGGACTTCTCATTTGTAAAATGAGATTTAAAAACCTTCATCATTATTTATTAAGCATCCACTATACCCAGGGAACCTAGTAAAAGAGACTGCATTCAAAGAGCTTAAAAATAAGACCTCTGCTTGCAGCAAGGGGACATGGCAGGAACTCTCACCGGGATCATTCATTTCAAGCATTTTCCATATTAAAAGGTTCCAATCATATATGAGTTCCGGTGCACAGTTTGTGAGAAGGCTGGCAAATGATTCCTAAGGGAGAGGCTGTATGCTAGTGGCAGAGAAGGACCAGGATTTGAGACGCCCACAGCTGGAGCAGTCGAATAACATAGGGAGAAAGGAAGACAATATTAGAGGTTAGTTCAGAGCATTAAAAAATTTGTAGGGACACTAAGGCCGTTTCCTTTGCAGAGATATTAACAAGTTGTACACATTAAGACAAATACTTTAACCACTTCTTGTGTTACCTATAAGGATCCATTTCATTTATAACCACACTGAGTACAATAACCACCAACTCTTTATTCAGGTCACAAAATTCCACCCCAAACCAGTCATGACCAGACTCCAAAACAGGTTTTTTTTTTTCTTTCAAAAATAATTCTAATTTTTCTACTTTTCACTCCAGACAATGAGTCAGACCCTTTCTACCCTTAGCTCCCTCATATATTAAATCAATCAGAGAGTGTCAGCTTTATTTACAGAATTGATTCACCAAAAATTCTCTCTTGGAATTGAGAATTCATTTTTATCTTTGGCTCTGTTCCCTTTATTCCTTTCCATTTATCTGAGTGGGGTAGTTCTTGTTTTCTCTAGCTGTGAAATTAGTAAATTAAACCCAAGGTAATTGTTTTCATGTAATCAACACCAGTGGTACAAGCACCAAAGAATTCTAAGAAACATCCACGAAGAAGTCAAAGTTTTTCATTGTACAGCCCTATCTTTTAGTTTCCTTTTCAATTGATAGCTTAAAGAAGTATCAATTATTTTTATTGTTTCTACCCTATTTGTCTCATAGTCACAGAACTTAGAGCTCAGGGGAACTTTGGAGGTCATATAATCCAATTCATTCATTTTACAGGTAAGAAAAAGAAAGGTATTTAATAGCAGAGCCGGATCCCATGATCCCAGACCAAGTGTTCTTATCCCTTTATTGCCCCTCCTCCCTGCTCTACAGTGTTCCTAGGGGGGAAATCTTAAGCTTTATTTCCATCTCCCATTTGGAATGCAGCTTCCAAAGACAACTACAACTAGAAGTCCCCATATAAATCACGTCTAATGATTTGGAATGTGCTTGTGGAGCTTCATATCGAAGGTTTACCTCTGAAATCCACACTTCATGTTCAATAGTTAATGTTTCTTAGGCAAATACATCCCTTCCTGAGAAATTAATTAATCCTGATTATAAAAATTCAGCTCCCAAGGATTTGAAATCACACTTATCCAAGAGATTTAACTTAGGTAAATGATTTCCTGTTAATTACCCCTTAAATGCATGTTCATCTTTATAGAAAAAAAAATTAAAGTTTCAGTTAAAACTCCAGGAAAGCATACGCTATTTGCAAAACATAGCTTCTGATGAAATGTTATTTTCTATTTGTCAAATATAATTTGCAGCTGTGTATAAACAAACTTTCCAATTGCTATAGAAAGTCTAATTTTTTAATTTCCTTAAATTAAAAACATAGAGGGCTTCCCTGGTGGCACAGTGGTTGAGAGTCCGCCTGCTGATGCAGGGGACACGGGTTCGTGCCCTGGTCCGGGAAGATCCCACATGCTGTGGAGCGGCTGGGCCCGTGAGCCATGGCCACTGAGCCTGCGCGTCCGGAGCCTTTGCTCCGCAACGGGAGAGGCCACAACAGTGAGAGGCCCGCATACCGCAAAAAACAAAACAAAACAAAACAAAAAACCAACCAACCAAACAAACAAACAAAAAACATAGAATATGAAGCAAACAGCTAAGAGGAGATATATTTAAAAGATGCAAATTTTTATTTTGTTCTTGCCATAGTTTTCTCAAAATGAAGCATCTGGTGTCAAACTCAAGAATTAGCACTAACTTTTAAAAGGCATTGTTTCACTGTTGAGTGGTGAAACAGTGTTCCTAGAAGAAATAAAATCATCTGATAAGTATAACAAAAGTATATTAGACTTAACATTAAAAACAAAAAAAAATTATACAAGCTATAAAAATGTTTTCTTGCTTATTTATATTTCTGGTTTAATCTTTGAGTTAAAATGAAAATAGCTTCCATTATGAAATGTCATATAAATAACAGATACACATATTTATTTCTGAAATAGTATCTCAGAATGAGTAGCTTTGTGGTATACATTATTGGAATGCATTAAATATAATGAAGGGTAGCCGAATATGCCACCCCAAAATATGCCTCTTTGGTATAAGGATTATTTTGAGCTGAAGGCAATTAAAATGATGTGGATATGAAAAAATGCTCTCTACCCTTCCTCTGTTTTGCCTAAAAGCGGGACATAAAATTTGTAAAGATGTCTCTCCTCCCCTTTCTACCAGGAAGATAAAAGTTAACCACTGGAGACAACTCTAGACCCTTATCAACACAGAGATATCACCAAATGAACCTACATAACAATCCTTACAACTAACCTTTATACAGTCAATCATCCATATCCGTGGTTTCCACATCCACAGATTCAACCAACTTCAAACTGAAAATATTTCCAAAAAATTCCAGAAAAGCAAACCTAAATTTGCCACACAGCAGCAACTATTTATATAGCATTTATACTTTATTAAGCACTATAAGTAATCTAGAGATGATTTAAAGTATACAGGAGAATGTGAGTAGGCTATATGCAAATATTACATCATTTTATATAAGGGACTTGAGCAACCACAAATTTTGGTATCTGGGTGGGGTCCTGGAACTAATCCCCGTGGATACCAAGGGATAACTATATTCCATTTGTTCCCCAAATTATTTATCTTCCCACAATTTGCTACCCTAGAAACTGTCTCTTTCCTTTGTCTTGTCACCTCTCTAAAAATTTGTTGTTCTTTTGTTAAGATGCTACAAAAGCCCAAGTTTTAAACACCTCTTTGATTTACTCATCAGTAAGTGACCCCATGTATATGGGTAATGCACATGTTAATAAATTTACATTTGTTTTTCTGTTGTTAATCTGACTTTTGTCACTTTACTTTACTGGGCCCCAGTTGGAGAACCTAAAATGGGTAAAGGAAAAATAAAAATTTTCCACCCCTACAAAAAATTTATAAATATTTGCAAAAACAAACAAATTTAAAGAGCTTCCTGAAGTCAAAGTCCATGCCTGTCATGTTCACAATTGTATTTTCAGGATCTGGCCCAGTACCTGACACACAGTAAGTGCTTGTAAAAATGTCTCAGTGAATGTGAAAGCAGGCATACTTTCTGCGTTAGTCAGCATCCTCATTGACTAACAACAAAACACACAAGGCAACTTTAAGCAGAAATGAAATTTATTGAATAACTTTAGGTAACTTCCAGAACTAACTTGAGAACCAGAAGGTCAGGATTCAAGTCTCTGCAGGCAGAAAAAACTCCCAAACCACAGAGTGGGACTCTTCCAGGGAAGAACCCTGTGCCACTTTCACTGGATACAAGCCCTGTAGTTTGCACTGCTGATATTGGGTGGCATGGTCCCTGAAGCTGTACATCAAAATTATCATCTTTTTCTTGCTATTCCTCACCAACATGCAAAGCTCATATCCTACTCTCTAATCTCTTACTCTATCTAGCATACTAATCACTAAGGACATGATCTGCTCCCTAGGTGAGAGTTTTACCAAATATTTCCTTCCTGAATGTGACGAATCACCATGCTGTTAGCTTCTGTTTCCTTATCGCCAGTCAACTAACCATTCAATCAACACTACATAACTTAGGGTCTTGTTATAGTGGCATGCCAATTCTGACAACAAATGTTCATACCAGTCAGGATAGACTAGGTCTGGCTGCAATAATAAAAAAAGCTAAAAATAGCAGTCACCTAACACAACAAGAATTCATTTCTCATTTCAGTATGGAGACTCTGCCCACTGCAATCATTCAAAGATCCAGGCCGACAGGAGCCCCTTTGTGACATATTTTTTCAAAGATTTTGAGTCAGATAAAGATGAATATGCCAATGGACATATATGCAATGAAAGCTCCCACCTACATTTTGTTGATCAAAGCAAGTCACCTGATTATACCTACAAGTCACAAGATAACACCCAACTAGAAAAGGGACAGGGAAATGCAATCCCGTCATTGACTAGAAAAAAATTCAGACATATTTGGTGTACAGTATTTATGACAGAACACCTTTAGTAGGCAGGATTGATCATGTAAAATATTTCTGAAACATAAGGAAACATGTTCTAAAGTTCTGAGTGAATACCAAAAAATGATAACATTTTCTTCAGTGTCTAAAATTGTTTCTCTCAAATATATAACATCAATAGTTCTTAGAAAATAATTTTACCATTTCTTAATTTAGTTTAAATTGAAGATAGAAAACTATATAGAAATGGATGAATCACATTTATTTGACTTAGTAATTTCATGCTGTGGTAGACCAACTCTAGAGTGCCACCAGTAATTCCCACTTTCTGGTGCCCTCTCCTTTGTGTAACCCTATTCCCTAGAGCATGGAAGGGTCCTGTAACTTGTTTCTAACTAATAGAATATGGCAAGGGATGGACAGTCACTCCTTTGATTATGTTATGTTACATAAGAGTCTGTCTAAGCACACTGGAGTCAGACACTCTTCTGCTAGGCTTCAAGAAGTGAACAGCCACATTGTGAACTGCCTACAGAGAGGACCACACAGCAGGGAATTGTGGGAACCCCCTGGGATCTGACAATAATCTTCATCTGACAACTAATAAGGAGTTGAGACTGTCAGTCATACACCAAAAAGAAATGAACTCTGTCAACAAATTTAATGAGTTTGGAAGCAGACCCTTCCCCAGTCAAGCCTCTGAATGAAAACGCAGCCCAACCAATATCTTCATAGCAACCCTGTGGGACACTGAGCTAAGCTGAACTTAAAATCCTGCCCCATGGAAACTGTGAGATAATAAATGTTTGTGTTTTATTAAGCAGCTAAATTTGGGATAATTTGTTACACTGCCATAGAAACGAATACACCTACTTATTGCAATTCAACTTTATTACCCTTATTTATCTTTTGCATTGTTTTCCTTTTCTTATTTGAAACTTTTTATTTTGATATTTTAAACTTACAGACAATTATGAGAATCCTGCAAGAAAGTCCAGTATGTTCTATATCCAGATTCATCAATTGTTTATATTTTGTTCACTTGCTTTATCATCTTCTCTCTCTCTCACACACACACACACATATGTGTGAATGTGTGTGAATAAATTTTTTTCTGAATCATTTGAGAGAAAGATGAAGAAATGCCTCTTTATCTCTAAAACCTTCATTTCTTAAAAAAAATAAAAGTAGTATTTTCTTACATAGCAGTATAATTATGAAAAACAGGAAATTTGTTTAATTTTTTAATCCACAGTTGATATTCAAATTTCATAAATTGTACCAATAAAGTCTTTTGTAGCTATATTTTCTTCTCTCTCTCAGTCCAGGATTCACATTAAACTCATGTCATAACACTTTAGTTTCTTGTATATTTCTTAGCCTATCTCAGTCATTCTTGACTTGAGACTTTTGAAGCAATAAATACCAGAGTTTATTTGAGGTTTCCTCATAAGTGACTTCAACATATGCATTTTGGGCAGAAACACCATGGAAGTGATGTTGTGTCCTTCTCATTGCATTGTATCCAAAGCCACTTGATGTCTGTATGTCTCCTTATAGGTGAGGTTAACCTTGATAACTTGGTGAAGGTGGTATACCCATTTTCTCCATAGCATAGTTACCATTATTCAGTTTGCAATAAACGATTTGTGACAGAATCTTTGAAGTAATGTAAGTTTCCCGTTCCTCAAAAACTTTACCTACTAGTTTTAATACCTACTGAAGATATCCTAACTCCATAATTCCTTCTATATTTATTTGTTAACATTCTGTTGTACGGAAGAGCTTTTCTTGTTCCTTATTTTTTTATTTATTTCTTACTTATATCGTTATGGACTCCTGGATTATTATTTTATTACCATGTGTAAAATAGATAGCTAGTGGGAACCTGCTGCATAGTACAGGGAGCTCAGCTCGGTGCTCTGTGATGACCTAGATGGGTGGGATGGGGTGAGAGAGGTCCAAGAAGGAGGGGATATATGTTTACATAGAGCTGATTCACTTTACTGTACAGCAGAAACTAACACAACACTGTAAAGCAGTTATACTCCAATAAAAAAAATCTATTATTATCTTTTTTTTTTTAATTTAGAAGCCCAATTTGTCCCAGATTTAGCCGGTAGGGAGACCCTTCAAGTTGGTGCCCGTGTCTTTTTGACAAGTCCCCATCATTCTCTAAGTATTTCCTTACTTTCTAGCATAGCAAGATATCTCAGGCTTATCTTATATTTCCCCCACATTGGCCCTTGATATCAACAACTTCTCCAAGGAGCTCTGGTTTCTTTTAGAGAATAGTGTTTAGTGACCAAGAAATGGGTGCTAGGTGTACTCACTGCTACTGGAATGGCATTGCTTCTAAGCCTCTTCAGTGTACAAACCTAGAAAAGAGAAGACATATATAATGTATACACACAATGAGTTCATTTTAATACCTCCAAATCTAATTCAGCACCACAGGGTGCATTCTAGTCTTGCATCTATCCCTATTTGTAACTCCCTTCTCCAACATTTAGACACTGGGTTTCCATTATGCTCAATATATTTACTCATTTTTCTCAAGCTTACACTACACTAAAAGGAATTTCAGAACCACTATCTCATACCTCTGTGGCAAGCAAACCTATTATTAGAATTCAGTAGCTTGGGGGCAGGGGGATATTGAGGGGTGGTAAATTTAGATCCAATGTAATGAACAAATGTTAAGGGTACAATTTGATGAATTTTTGACAAATGGATACACCCACTAACCCCCATTCCTATCAAGATATAAAATATTTCCATTACTCCAGAAAGTTCACTTATGCCCCATCTCAGTTAATCCCCATGCTTTTCTGGGTTTGTTTGTTTACTTGTTTTACCATAGACTAGTTCTCAAAATAGTTAGTTATGATTTGCCTGTTCTTAAAATTTAAATGAATTTAATTACATAATAAACATAATTAATTTAAATGAATTTAATTACATAATAAAAATTTAATTACATAAATAAGCTTTGTATACAGCTTCTTTCACTTGGCAAAATATCTGTGAAATTCATTCACGTTGTTGTGTGTATAAGCAGCTTGCTCCTTCTTACTGCAGAATATCTGCCCTGTGTGAATATTCCTGTTTTGTTTACCTGTTCTCTTGTTGATGAATATGGGGTTGTGTCTGATATTGGAGTATAATCAACCACATGCTATGAACATTCTTGTACAAGACTTTTTTTTAATATGTTTTTATTTCTCTTGATTAAATATCTAGGAGTATAATTGCTGAGTCATAGGACACATATATGTTTAACCTTTCAGAAATCACCAAACCTTTTTCCAAAGGGTCCCTTTGGAGTATACTACTTATATTCCCAAATCTAGCAGTTCCACCTTCTCATATACTTGCCCAAATTTTTTGTTGGCCTTTTTAACATCAGCTATTCTGTAGATTGGTAGTGTCATTTCACTTTTGTTTCTATTTGTGCTTCCCTAATACCTGATAATGTTGAGCATGTTTTCATGTGTTTACTGACTGTTGTACACATTCCTTTCTGAAGTATCTGTTCATGTCTTTTGCCCATTTTTAGCATTGCCTCTTTTTTACTATTGAGTTGTAGGAAATCTTTATACATTCTGCACATAAATTCTTTGCTAGATATATGTTTTGTAAATAGTTTGTCCAAATTTGTGATCTATTAATTTTCTTAACAGTCATTTGATAAGCAGAAGTTTTTAAAAAAATTTTGATGAAGTGCAATTTATCAATCTTTTCTTTATGGTTATTTGTTTCTGTGTTTTTATTTAATTTTGGAGGTTTCTTTCTAGTTATCTTGAATAATTTCCTAAACAAGAAAGAGCATTAGTGATTTTAATAACATGTTTGGAATTTTAAATTGTTGTGTTCTCTTTAACTTGCTTTTTATTGTACTTCATCTAACCTAGTGGTTCTCAGTTGGGAGAGATTGTGACCCCTAGGGAATACTTGGCAAGGTCTGGAAACATCTTTCATTGTCACAACTGTAGGAAAGTGGTGTTATTAGTACCTAGTGGGTAGAGTCCAGGAATGCTGCTAAATATCCTACAATGCACAAGATGGTCCCTCATGACAAAAATTATACATCCCAAAATGCCAATAATGCCAAGTTTGAGAAACCTTTGTCTAACCCAAATTGGTAGGAGGGGAGAGAGATGGAACACAATACATATCTTGGTTTCATTAACTTATAACTGAGATGATTAAATGTTTGAGCCAGTGGAAAGCAAATAATAACATGACTCAGATATAAGTGCCTAGGTTGATCTGAAGTCATTGGGGCTTCCTTAGTGAAAGGAATCTAAGCCAATGTTTTCTATAACTAAAAATACAAAAATGAGAACATGTTTGCCTCCTACTGAAGGAGTCACATTAGTAAAGGGTTACTGCTCAAGCTACATTAAATCAGTGATATTTTTCTCTTCATTATGTGCACAAATCTCCCATAAAAATCAATGAAAGCCACATCTGTGTAACAGAGATCAGAATGCAGCTAATTCCAGCTCTAACTTTCTAACACTTCCAGGGCTCATAAACCTCACAGTTGTTGCTCAGGAACAGGAGGACCGTGTGATGAGCACAGCAGCTCAAGCCAAATCCTGGATGAATCATCCAGATCATTCTGCTCTCTGGTTTATTAGGCAGCTGAGAAATTTTAAGTTTCTGGATGTGATCACAACTGGAGCAGAGCTCCAGGGAGTTCCAAACCAAAGGGGGAGCCACTGCACTTAGGAAGACATTTTTTCTCCCAATTATCAACATGACCTATATTTACTGTAGAAAAAATAAAAATATATAAAACTGTAAATAAAAAACATTATCTATTAATTCATCAACCAGATCACTATTTCCTCTTTGACAGATCTCGCTTTAGGTGAAATCTGTCTATGTAATTCTTTTTTCACTTACTCAGGACCTAACTTGATAAAAATTTTGTACCTGGCTCTTTCACAGAATATTTTCCCTTGTGATTAAGAAAATCTTTGAAGTATCATTTTGGTATGTACCCTACTAGTCAGTTACCAGGTTTTATCATAATTTTTTTTTTACCAATTGTTTATTTCTTGTTGGACATCTAGATTGTTCCAATGTTTCACCATTCCAGTTAATGCAATGGCAACTGTCTTTGTACAGATATACTTCTCTGCATTTTGTATTATTTTGATAGCATGCAATCCCCGAAGTGTAACTGCGAGGTATGATTTAGACCATTTTAAGACTCTTTATATATATTGCCAATTTTTTTCTGATAAACATTGCATTAATTTACCTTCCCTAGAGCAGTGTATTCCCTCATCACCTCACTATCAACTCAGCATATTTTTAACCCTACTAGTTATATAGGTACTTTGATACTTATTTATTTCACCTTCTCCCTCTCAGAGGAAGGTGACAGAAGAAGGAATCACAGCAGGTAAAACTGTTAGGATTAATTTACCCTTGAGTTGATAATAATACATGATGCTTTGCTGTCAAATGTCATGATAGAAAACAAAGAATTCTAACAGCCTAGAAAATACTGAACTGAAATAACAATCTTACCTTCTAAGGTAAGAGAAGTTTAGGCTTCAGATGATGGAAAAAGGTCTCCAAGTATATCCACATATGTAAAGTCAAATATAATAATTTTTTTAAGAATCGACCTTTATGTATGTGGGGGTAAAAGGCTACAAATCACCAATACTATAATCTTTTCCTGTATCTCTGTGTAGTGAAATGATTCAGCTTTAAATGTGGTTAGTGTGCAGGGTTCAGCTGTGTCAAAGAGTGTCAGAACGGACGTTGAGGACTAGAAAATTATCCAGTTAGAGGAATGAGCACTCTCTAATGGCCTAGGGCTGAGCATTTTCACCTGTGTAGGATCAACTCCAGAAAGAAAGTCACTTTGTCTACTATTCCCTTTTCACCATTCCCCACATTTGACTATATTACACTAGCCCTGGGAAGTAGAAAATGGTGGGGGGGGGGGGAAGCAAGATAGAAGGAAGAAAGATGGACTTTAAGAGACCAAAAAAAAAAAAAGTATCAATATAGGACATTGAGAGAGAAACAAATCCTTCAAAGTAGCACAGAAACCTGAAGATCAGGTTTGTCTTGGCTAGTGTCTTATAATCTTAAGTTTACCTTGTGATCTTGAGATCCATCTTGAGGGCAGGGGCCATTTCTCAAACTTTATTTTAGATCATAGTAAAAAAACCTCAGCATTTTACCCATGGTAGATATTCATAACTATTTAAAATGTTGAGATAAAAATTATTTATTCAGTAATTCATGAAATATTTATCGAATGCCTACTATGTCTCCAGTACTGTTCTAAGCAGGCACTGGAAAAAGAGTGATGAACAAAGCAAGGTCTCTACCCTCATAGAGATCAGAGTCCAGTGTGAACTTTAAACTTTATTGACAAAGGCAGGCACAGTTTTGTTTCGGCCACTGCTTGCCAATTTGATTTTTTAATAGTGTATTTTTAAGATATTTATATTATATTAAAATATTATTTACTTTGATCATTGAGTTTTTTTGGCACCCAGTGCGAGTGCTTCACCCAGCTTAGCATAGTCCCAGCTCTGATGAGATGTATCTTTGAAAAGCTGACAAGGCAATTATAAATTGTCTCAATATAGTTGAAAATTCCTTGGGGATGATGTGTCAAGGACACTGTTTTATCCAGGCCACAAAGCTACAAAAGCTCCAAAGCAGTCAGTTACCTGTGGTTGGACAACTTCTCAGGAAAAGAAAAAGTATTCAAAGACAAATACTTATTAGTGCCTACTCTGTGCCAGACAATATTCTGGGACTGATGATACTGCAGTGAGCCTATTGACAGAGATCCTACCAACAGTGTTTACAGTCTAGTTAGAGTCAAGGGTGAGGCAGTAAACAATGACAACAAACCATACATATTATCAGATACTATTAAGTCCTCTAAAGAAAACAAAGCAGGATAATGGGATAGCCTGTGAGTCAAGCCAGAGGGGTGTACAGGGGTTACATATGGTTGGGGCATTGACTCTAAGGAGATAACAATTGAGATGAAACCTGAATGAGGGGAAAGAGCTTCACACACATTAAACAATCCAAGGAAAAATTATTCCAGCCAGAGAGAAGAGCAAGTAGAATGGCTTTGAGGTATGAACAACTTTTCTTTTCTCAAAAACTAAAAAGACCAGTGTGACTGGCATCAAGGGGATGAGGGAAAAAAGAATGGTTCAAGTGAAGTTGAAGAGGTTAGAAAGTGAATCGTGTAGGTTCTTGTAGACCCTGGGAGGAGCTTAGTTTTTTTGTTGTTTTGTGGGGGGGGGGTGGTTTGAGCTCCGTGGGAAGTCATGGCAGTGTTTCAACTTGACTTGCATAAGAAAAAACCGCAGTACAGTGGTTTGGATTGGACCAAGAATACAAGCTAGTTGGAAATGTTGATGTAGTCTAGCAGAGAGAGGATTGTGACTTAGACTACATTATTAGCAGTGACAATAGAGATAAGTGGACAAATTCTGGGTAGACTCTGGAGGTGGAACCAAACAGCCTTTCTCCTGGATGGGACCTCAGCTCCACCACTTAACCGAGCAAGTCAAAAAACTTCTTTGTATCTCAGTTTTCTCATCTGTGAGATGAAGACAATTACTGTGCCTATTTCGTAGAATTGAAGTCCTCAGGAGAGGGTCTGGCACAGACTAAAGTGCTCAAGAAATGTTAGTTTTCACTATCTTCATCATTTAAACATGGAGGAAGAGAGGAATTTAAAATGGCCTTTCAGTCTGGTCTGAGCAACTGGGTAGACAAGGCTGTTTTTGAGATGGGAAAGACTGGGAAGACATGTTTAGAAGACAGGAAATCCAGTGTCCTCTTTTGGACTTGTTCATCTGAGGTGCTTGTGGGAAGTACAAATGGAGACACAAGTCTGGAGTTCAAGAAAAGGCTAAGGCTGAAGACACAAATTTGGGAGTCATCCACATATAGATGCATTTGAACCCAGAGAACTAGAACAGGTCACCTAAGGAGGCAGTGTAGACAGAGAAGGAAAAAGAAAAAAAAGGACAAGGTCTGAGCCCTCAAGAATGCCAAATTTAGAACTGAGGAAGGAGAAAATAGTCAACAAAATAAGCTTGGAGGAATAGCCAGAGAGATGGGAGTAAGCAAGGAGTGTGGGGTGTTATGGAAACCAGGGAAGAATCCTACAGTTTGAACCCACACCCATTACTTTATAATGAATGGTTATGCTTTTCCAATAAAATAAAAGTTAAAAGCACAGAACCAATTTCAACTTCTCTATAACAATGCTCCATACCAATTTTAAAAGCTTGCAGTGAAAAAGTTAAGGAAACACCTTGTAATTTGGTTTGGGATATATACTCTTTCCTAGCTTAGAAAGAAATCCTCAAAGCAATTTCTCCAGAACTCTGTAATTCACTGGAGTAGAAGACAATAGGTGCAATAAATAGAAATTATCATATAACTGCCAAGTCCTATTACTCTATATGAAATAAATTCCCCATGTGACTGCAAAGATATGAAAAACAATGCATAATTTTATTACTCAGTTTAAAAAGATCAATGCAAGAGATTGATAGAACTTTTATTGAAAGCTAGATTCCATGTGATTGTTAGGTAATGGAAAGCATCTTTGGGGAATGCACATTATAGAAAAAGTAAATAAATTAAATTCATGAACTCATACCTAACAAGTCATGTACAAAGGAAAACAAGTAGAAAATCCCATTGAGAGCATGGACAGTAGCCTTTACTTCTAGCCTAGCAGGACCTTCTATGTGCAAGAAGTACAGGAATTCTTGTTGTTTAATTAACGATAAATATCATAGATTAAGCAAAGTAAAATCTGTAGTTTCCAAGGAATTTTAACATTGTGCTTCTTAATTTTCACAGTTTAGAAAAGCACTTTTTATAATCACATGTTAGTTTGTACAGCATCATTTTCTCAAGGTCAAATCATTCCATGTTTATTTACACCTTGCTTTGTTCACACGCACACAAAATTAGGTTGTTTTAATATTGTATAAAACACACAAGAATAAATTAATTGAGAGTATAGGAGTGACAGGAATTTAAGAGGAGAAAAATAGTAATTCCACTGGTAAAATTAGAGCGCAGTAATTTGAACAATTTTGTCATGTACAGGCCTAAAAAGGGCCACAAATTTGGGTTTACATTTCCAAGTCATCACAACAAAGAGGAGACAAAAATCAGAAGATTCGGTCTCAGTGAAAAACAAAAGATGAAGAGGAGGCATAGCTCTGCCTGACATTAAGGCCGCAAAGAAATTTCTACCATAAGACCTTAAAATTTCATATGGATTATTTCCCTAATTCTCACAAAAATTTTTCTAAGGGAGATTTTAATCTTAAAAACTATCACCTTAAATGACTATGTATTTTTTACTCTTTGTGTAGATATTTTTAGCATTTTCACACCTTGAAGTAATCTTTGACTCCACCATCTATCTTCTCCTCCCACGTCCTATCAATCTCAAATCCTATTGACATTTCTTCCTAAATGTTCCTCAAATCCTTTTAATTTCTCCTTCTCTTCACTATGCCTGCTAATTTCAGTGACTATCCTTACACCTGGATTCCATGACAGCCTTGTAACTGATATATCACTGCCCACAGACATTCCCACCATCCACTTTATCATGCCACTCCATTCTTCAAAATTTCTTTACTTTGACCTCATTATCTTAAGAAAAGAATCCAGACCCCTTACCACAGCTTATAAGTCCTTCATGACTGGGTCACACTTATTTTTCTAGAATCATTACTCCTCTGAACCTCTATTCTTTCTCTCAACTGTACTATAAACTTTGAGCACAAGCTCTTTCCCTCTCACCTCTGACTTTTGCACTGGTCCCTCTGTTTGGAATAAAGACCCCACCTTCACCTAACTAACTCCTCCTCAGCATTAGGATTCAGGTTATTTCTCTGGAAAACCTATCTTGACTTGCCTCCCCCTAGTCAAATGTCTCTATATAGCCTTGTATTTTCACTGGACTTTTTTCCCGTTGCAGCCTTTATCATTCTTTATTTAAGCACTGCTGTGATCTGAATGTTTGTGTCCCCCCCAAATTCATATGTTGAAAACCTAATGCCCAAGATGATGGTATTAGGAGGCAGAACTTTTGGGAGGCGATTAGGTCCTGAGGGCAGAGCCCCCATGAATGGGATTAGTGTCTTTATAAAAAGGTTCCAGGGAGCTCCCTAGCTCCTTCTGCCATGTGAGGACACAACAAGAAGTCTGCGACGTGGAAAGGGGCCCTCACCTAACTTTGCTGGCACCCTCATCTCAGACTTCCAGCCTCCAGAACTATGAGAAGTAAATGCCTGTTGTTTATAAGCTACTCGGGTATTTCGTTACAGTAGACCCAATGGACTAAGGCAATCTCCTTACTTACTACTCAGTTGTGCGTCTCTATGACTATCCTGTGCCCCAGTTTTATTTTTCAAAGTTTAGTCCTCAGATCACATCTAGGATACTTGTTTAAAAATGCAGCAGATTCCTGGTTCCTAACCCTAGACCAGACTCAGAATCTCTGAGAAAGGAATATGAGAACACACTATTTTAATGAACACCCTAGATCAGTGCTATATAATACAAGGCCCCTATATAATCTTAAATTGTCTGCTAGCTACATTTAAAAAGGTAAAAAGAAGTAGGTGAAATTAACTTTGCTAGAATATTTAACCCAATATGCCTAAAACATTATTATTTGAATGGGTAATCAATATAAATATTAATAGATATTTTACATTTTTTATACTAATTCATCAAAATCCAGTGTGTAATTTATGCTTGCAGTACATCTCACTTCATATTAGCTACACTTTGAGTGCTTATTGTCTTTGCCAACTAAAGAATGTCACTTGCCATCAGGCTGTACAAGGATTAGGTCATTAGCCACTGCAGTCACTGACCTTCAACACCCCCTGAAAGGAGTTCGGGACAGAGATCAGGAATGAGGCTCTCTGTGCTCTGGGAAAATCTGGCTGAGCAGATAGTTAGATACTTTCAGGAGAAAATTTTATAAACCCCGTTTCTTACATCTTCTCATACCTAGAAAAGCACTAAAATCGCTAATAGAGACCTGCTCCTGGTGACGACTAGCGGCAACTTTCTAAGAAGAAGTGTGCTTGACTGCATGTACCCGCTTCACCAAATGATATATATATATACTGACCTCACCCCATCTCTTCAGAGCAGTTCCTCAGAGCCATCTGAGAGGCTGTCTCCTAGGCTATAGTCCTCAGTAAGCCTCAAATAAAACTGAACTCACAGCTATCATGTTCTGCATTTTTTGGTTTTTGGCTTTTGGTTTTTTTTTCAGTCGACAGCCACATGTAGCAAGTGGCTGCCATTTAGGACAGGATAACCCATATGGTTCTGTCACAGAATACTGACAGTTTAACTCCAATAAAAGGGACCATGACTGCCTCTCAGATAATTTTAACTCTAACAAATATGCCAAGCACATAGTAGATGATCAATAAATTCTTGTTTTGCTGTTGAATATTACACTTTTTAGTTTAAAAAGATCCTGAGAAATCAGAACAAGAAGCAGTCTTTGAGAGATGGTTTGCATATAGCAAGTTGCAGCATCACAAAGATAAAATTAAAATGTCTCTATTCCCACAGCCACTTCCATTATGACTGCCACATTGCCCTGTTGTGATTACACTGAACCCAAAAGTGTAATGGCCACTTGAAACCATCTTGAGCTGGAAAAAGTAGGGATAAGAAAATGGGAAAAGGGCAGGAGGAACCTACAAGTAATTATATATATCACCAAAAATTATAACAAAAACACACTCATCCACATATACATTTCAGCAGCGTCCTTCTCTACAGCCTGCATCTCCCAGGCCATGAATTCAGCCTCACTTTTTGCACCATGTTCCAACTTCAAGGTTGATGATTATTTCCCCAGAAAGAAAAGAAGCAAGGAGCTATGATCTAAACACTGAGATGTTAACTATCAAAGACTTTGTTAAATCTCATATTAACCTGGTAAATTTCTGTTTTTCTCACTTTCTGTGAGAAAAATTTTAAAAAGAAACACCATGCTTATATGATTTATAACAAAGAAACTCATTTTTTCCAAATGTCAGCAGATACTTTTCAAGTCTATCCTGAAAGAGTAAGACAGCAACCTTGAGAAAGGAAAGGAGTGAAGAACAGAAGCCCAGCTTGACCCCAACTTTGCTTATCTCTATTATTTTTAATGTGCAAAACAGAAGCAACAAGGAACAGTAAATTTTTCTGCATCCTGTTGACTTCCATGTAAGAAGGAGAAAAAAACTTCTCATTTTCCATATGGTAATCCAATTCATGTGTTGTTTATGCTATTTGGGTATGTGAAACACTTAAAATTAACATCTTCAAAAATTCCATCAACATTTCTGCATTCAAAGGGAGAGAAATTTATGTAAAAATGACCTCTGCTGCTTCAAGGGTCATGAGAAGAAAAGAAAGAAATAAGAGATGCTGCTCTCAAAGTGAACTCAGAAAACACTGAAATTCCAGCTCTGCCTTTAGTCTCTGCTCGTTCACTCCCTTCCTACACCCTGCACATTATGGAGAGAGCGGGGTGGTACCTGTCTCCTTTCTACATAAGCAGCAAACACATAATAAGCTCCTGGCTAGATGAGAAATTTGCTGAAGAATCCAGAATTTCTTCATTGCTGGTACCTATTCTTCTTCCTGCTCTCCCCAGTTGTTTCACCTGTGTGACTCTGTTTCCTAAATTTGTGCCCAGACTTCTGAACTCCCTTCTGTTTCCTCCTGGTCCTCTTCTGCTTAATCCCAAGGCCTCAATCTGAAAGCAGCTCTTTTGCCCCTGTCCTGTATGCCCATTTCTGCTCCCCTCTAACCTTAAAAGAACCTAATTATACGACTGAGATCACTAGGCCAGTTAATCTAACTCCTGACTTATGCTCTCCTGAGTGCACACCTGTCACTTCTTTATCTTAGATAAAAAGAAGAGTGGGGCTTCCCTGGTGGCGCAGTGGTTGAGAGTTCGCCTGCCGATACAGGGGACACGGGTTCGTGACCCGGTCCGGAAAAGATCCCACATGCCGCAGAGCGGCTGGGCCCGTGAGCCATGTCTGCTGAGCCTGCGTGTCCGGAGCCTGTGCTCTGCAACGGGAGAGGCCACAACAGTGAGAGAGGCCTGCGTACCACAAAAAAAAAAAAAAAAAAAAGGAAGTCAGAGTGAAGAATTAACCAGTTAAAAAACATGACTAGCTCTCTATACTCAACAGCCCCCTTAGCAATCCTGCAGGTAGATCGTGCAGGCAAGATAACATCTGAGGAAAGAGTCAGCCAGTCTGCACTCAATGGAAAATGATGCAGAGCCCAACCTCCTGCCTCGATGATTCACTTCCTTTTTCTTCCTCCTTTTTCCCCTTTAAAAACTGTCATGAGTGAGCAGAACCTTCAGAGTTGGTCTCTGGACACAAGTCCACTTTCTCCCCAGATTGCCGGCTTTTCTGATTCAAGCACCTTTCCTTTCTACTGACATTTGCCCCTCAAATTATTGATTTTTGAGCAGCGAGCAGCTAAGTTCACCTGAGTTCAGTAACAACTCGAACCTGGAGGGTGGACCTCGCAGTGTCTTACACACCTAGTTCTGGTCCTTCTCTGTGTTCTGCACCAACCCACAACAGTCCTGGCACCGAGGAACTTGACTTCAGAAGAGCACATGCAAGCTGTGGTTTTCCAGTGACAGTTCCAGGGACAGTGCAAATGGAATCATCATGAAGCTGAGGAAACAACGGTACTCTGATCAGAGAAAGCTCCTGTGCTAAAGGAAAATGCATATGGCACAAAAACAGAAAGATAGATCAATGGAACAGGATAGAAAGCCCAGAGATAAACCCACGCACATATGGTCACCTCATCTTTGATAAAGGAGGCAGGGATGTACAGTGGAGAAAGGACAGCCTCTTCAATAAGTGGTGCTGGGAAAACTGGACAGATACATTTAAAAGCATGAGATTAGATCACTCCCTAACACCATACACAAAAATAAGCTCAAAATGGATTAAAGACCTAAATGTAAGGCCAGAAACTATCAAACTCTTAGAAGAAAACATAGGCAGAACACTCTATGACATAAATCACAGCAAGATCCTTTTTGACCCACCTCCTAGAGAAATGGAAATAAAAACAAAAATAAACAAATGGGACCTAATGAAACTTCAAAGCTTTTGCACAGCAAAGGAAACCATAAACAAGACCAGAAGACAGCCCTCAGAATGGGAGAAAATATTTGCAAATGAAGCAACTGACAAAGGATTAATTTCCAAAACTTACAAGCAGCTCATGCAGCTCAATAACAAAAAAACAAACAACCCAATCCAACAATGGGCAGAAGACCTAAATAGACATTTCTCCAAAAAAGATATACAGACTGCCAACAAACACATGAAAGAATGCTCAACATCATTAATCATTAGAGAAATGCAAATCAAAACTACAATGAAGTATCACCTCACACCAGTCAGAATGGGCATCATCAAAAAATCTAGAAACAATAAATGCTGGAGAGGGTGTGGAGAAAAGGGAACCCTCTTGCACTGCTGGTGGGAATGTGAATTGGTAAAGCCACTATGGAGAACAGTATGGAGGTTCCTTAAAAAACTACAAATAGAACTACCATATGACCCAGCAATCCCCTACTGGGCATATACCCTGAGAAAACCATAATTCAAAAAGAGTCATGTACCAAAATGTTCATTGCAGCTCTATTCACAATAGCCCAGAGATGGAAACAACCTAAGTGCCCATCATCGGATGAATGGATAAAGAAGATGTGGCACATATATACAACGGAATATTACTCAGCCATAAAAAGAAATGAAATTGAGCTATTTGTAATGAGGTGGCTAGACCTAGAGTCTGTCATACAGAGTGAAGTAAGTCAGAAAGAGAAAGCCAAATACTGTATGCTAACACATATATATGGAATTTAAGGGAAAAAAAATGTCATGAAGAACCTAGGGGTAAGACAGGAATAAAGACACAGGCTTACTAGAGAATGGACCTGAGGATATGTGGAGGGGGAAGGGTAAGCTGTGACAAAGCGAGAGAGAGGCATGGACATATATACACTACCAAACGTAAGGTAGATAGCTAGTGGGAAGCAGCCACATAGCACAGGGAGATCAGCTCGGTGCTTTGTGCCTGCCTGGAGGGGTGGGATAGAGAGGGTGGGAGGGAGGGAGATCCAAGAGGGAAGAGATATGGGAACATATGTATAACTGATTCACTTTCTTATAAAGCAGAAATTAACACACCATTGTAAAGCAATTATACCCCAATAAAGATGTTAAAAAAAAAAAAAAAAAGGACAAAGCATGGCTGAGGATCTGTCAGATTGACCCAAAGTTCCAACCTTGCCTCTGCCCTCTGCTTTCAATAAACGTGACGTGAAAGTATATGAAGCAGGGAGATGTGTGGCAGTGTGGAGCCAGAATGCTACTTCACTTCATTCACAAAGATCCACAACCATGCAGCAAGGATTTTACAGTAACTGAGATTAAATCTAGGATGATAGATAAGTCTTAACATTTGACTCCTTTATTTCTCCAACTGAAATATATCAACCATCTCTTCTCCATTTCCTGTTACTTCAGTATTGTTTTAAGCCTTATGAAAATTAAATAATCTCTCTCTTAAATGAGACTTATAGAAGAGTATATATGTTCTTAGAATGGACAATCGATTATAAAGCTTTACTTTCCAAAATGTGGCTGCAAATTGACACCAAACTGGGAGAGAAGGACTGAGAAGAGTCCACTGTATGTGGCAAATTATGAAATTATTGGTTACTGGGTGTGCCTTTTGGGAATGAAAGATAGACTGCAATACATTAAAGAGAGAATGGGAAATTCAGAAGCAGACCCAGCAAGTGGTCACTCTTTCAAGAGCCTTGGCAATTTAAAAGAGGAGGGACTGCATATCTAGAAGAGGATCCCAAAGTCCTGGAGGAATTTTAAGAGCAGAGATTTAGGCATTATTATGAACTCAGTGGAAGGAGTCAGTTAACTAATAGGTCTTAAACAATAATAAGCTTTTAAAACATCTGCGAAACACATCTAACAAGCAAAATTTTAAACTCGGAAACATAAAAATTATGCAGGACATATATTCTAACCAGAATATAAGACTCCCTTATCCTATGCACACACACACACATCCATCCTCTAGGAAGTTATAAACTTCATTCTCAATCAAATTATAAACTTTTTTAAAAAAGAAATGACAATGAAAGCACTACATGTCAAAACCTACGTGATGTAGCTCAAATAACATCCAGAAGAAGATAGGTGGATGAAAATGAATTTAATAAAAAGTAAGAAGACCAAAAAAATGTACAAAGTAGAATTCAATTAGAGAAGCCAGGAAAAGGAAAAATCAAACAAGCATAAATAAAGTAAAAGAATATTAACTGAAGGAAAACATCCTACCTAATGGTGAAATATTAAAAGAGGCTGTATTAAATTCAGAAACACTATTATTTAACATTATCCTGGAGATTATTAGTCATTGCAAAACCAGACAGGAGAAGAGTGAGCCATCAACATTGAAAAGGAAAATAAAGGAGTTATTATTTGAGGATGATATGATTGTCTTATTACAAATACAAGAGAGAGAGAGAAATTAAAATATTAGCCTTGAATAGAAAAACATGTCATTAGTTGATTCTGTAGGGAAGGAAATAAGAGTGCAGTTGCATGAAGCTGAGACGGGGAACCCAACTGACCACCATTTTCTCTCTGAATTAGATGAGCATCTCCTAAGTGAGAGGAAGCTGGGGGTTGAGTAGAGACTTGAGAGTTTGTGAAAATCTGGAATAACCACAGAGGGCAATGTTTGATGACCAAATTTTGGGAATCCAGATGAATTTATACACCATAAATTCAATGATGGAGATATCAAATATGTTTGCATTTCTAGAATATTTGTAGTGAGCTCAGAAACTGGTGGAGCACAAAAATTTATTGTGTTTGGGGAAAAGGAAATTTTGAGAGAAGGGGTAAAAGAAAGTAGAAATGATAGAGAACTATAACAAGTGCCATAATCATTGATTTGCTTTGTCAATATCAATCTACGTGACTTTGCCAAATTACCACAAGAAAGTAAAATGCCTCATAGCTATCTTTTTCCTCTGTGCTTTTATTTCTGCCTAATCTGCAATATAGATGAGTTATTGAAAATTTGCAGAGAATAATATTACATTATTGTATAACTGCTGAGCTTGTACAATGTTACTTGTAGACTGGGAACAAAAAGGGTAAATCTGCATTATTTAAATTCTATGTACATGACTAAGTAAATGAAGATTTGTTTTTTAATCAAACAAAGCATTTCTCCCTTTAAATGTGTAATAGAAATGTATAAATAGAATCTTCCATTGTTATGACCCTACTTTTTGTGAGGGTCATAGATATGTTTAAAAAATCATCTCCTATTATCCCAGGTACAGCTTGACTGACATTTATGCACCCATGTACACACACACACAAGCACAAACACACACATACTCCTTCTCCTCTCTACATATGAAGAGTACTGATGTAGCTGCTCACTACACAATTAAATACACTCCCTTCTCCATCTCATTAGGCCACTAAAAGTTATTTAAGCATGTCTAGTATATTTCTCTCTCCTTGCAGCACATTACAATGAAATCCCCTCTTGGTGAAAAGTGTAACAATAGTAGTCACCACTTTCTATTACATTTGAAAGTGGTGGGCATGTGGGTGAATTCACTGGAGCAATAATTTCAAAATTTTGACGGAGGATTTACATGTCAAAGCTCTCATCACTGCTAACCAAATTTGTGCACATAACTCTTCCCGAACTCTTTAGAATCTAAATGTCAGAAACTGTTTTAAATCAAGGTTAATACCAAAGTACAGGTTGCTGTGAATGTTCCAGGTCCGCAAAGGCACTGGGGACACAAAAGGAAGCAGCTTTATTGTAATGCATCTGAAATTCAGTCATCTCATGTGAAACAGTATGTGCTGTAAATTCGCAAGAATAATCTGTGCTAGGAATGCTCAAGCTGTAGTGTAAATTCAATCTCATGCTCTCTAATGGGAATTTATCCTGGAGATGAGTACAGTATCTGTTGCCTGGCTGTGTAATTGAATGGGGCAAGGTCTAACTGAAAAAAAAATAATCTGCATTTAGATAGCCACACGTATATAAAAAGTCAGGAGAATACCATACTTTAGAGACAAGATAACTCTGCATGTGCAGAGAAATGTTAAATATTAATATTGCTTGTGGTTCCATATGAAAACCAATGCCTTACCTTGTTTTTAAGGCAATAAGAGGACTAAAGTCAACACTTGCCTTTGTTCAAATATTGCAAAGTGTTAATCACCTTGCTTTTAAGAACTCTGTAAAGGCTGCAGCTGTTAAAACTACATTTATAACCTATAGCTTATGAGATATAAATTTATGTGATATAGTACATCAAACTGATTGCTTGGAAATCTCAGGTCTCTTATTGACTTGTTATGATTTTACCTGTTATGATGGGCCTTGAAAGGAGTCACCACCTTTTGTTGTGGTTATTAATTTTACCTCCTGGGAACAAAGCTGCAAGTCAGCTATTCTTCCTCTTAGCAGGAGAGTGGTCTATATGTTACAGACCTACATTTCTCTGAAAATGTATAGAGTGACCAAACATAAACTGGCATCGTTACATGGATTATGTAAAACAATGTCAGCTGGGGTCATCCCTGAGCTCTAGAAAAGATTAACTCAAGACTTCTATAACTGAGAAAAGATAGAAGTGGATCTTATTTTGAAATATGCAAGGACAAGGTAGTCCTCTGCATTAGGCATTTCAGGAATACAGAAGAATGGAGATTTCTTAATCATGGCTGCTTCCCAGGAACACAGGACTCAGGTAAAGCTCAGCTTTGTCAGTCCCCCCTTTCATCAAGATGAACGCTATCTGCTGCTGAACAACTCAGAGGAGATCATAATCGTCCTGAGTGGGACGGAACAGGGTCTAAAGAATAGTCTCTGGAGGACTCTTGTTGGCAATTTTCCTATAAAAGAGGAAAACTCTTTGTTCAGAGGAGATGGCAAAAGTCCATTGTTTTAAGGTTCTGGAGATAAGCCATCTTAAAAGAGGGATGCCTAAAATGAAAAAGAGATATATTGATGTAAAAGACTGTTCTGTAAAAAGAGCCAGGAGTTGAACCCTGCACTGAAAGCAACCAGTTCATTGGATTTCAACAGATCAGCGGAGGAAAATCTTTCAGTTACGTATTCCACTCATTGAGTTCTGTGAAGCTCTTGAGCTAGGATGGTGTTGCTCTTGGTGTTATGCACAGTCTTAGTTACCTCTCATATAAGGGCATGCATGACCAGAACATGTCACCAGACTTCCAAAGTGGCCCAGGCAGTGGCTTGTCCAGGGAGACTTCAGGACTATGCATGGCCTGCTGAGGTGTAGAGGATTATGTCAAGTTTCAGGCTCCAGAGTTTCTTCAGATCCTGGGGAAAAGGGCCAGCTGCCAGGCAACCTAGAGTCCTAGTAGGGATTTTAGTTCACAGTGATGCTGAGCCAGGAAGTGAGAAAAATTTGAAGACTTTGATGAATCGCAGCCAGATTTGAAGGGAATGGAAGATTTGAGTATTTGGTAATGATTGACAATTTGGGCAAGGTAGCAAGATTCAGTCCAGTTTATGATTAGGTACCAAAACTCGTTTATCTATAGGTGGAGACAAAATCAATTAAATCTCTATAGAAAAGACAGAGTTTGCATAGCCATCATTTACCAACAATTTAAAAGAGGTGCAAAATACCCCAGTGTTCATAGCATCACTATTTACAATAGCCAAGACATGGAAGCAACCTAAATGTCCATTGACAGATGAGTGGCTAAAGAAGATGTGGTATATATGTATAATGGAATATTACTCAGCCAGAAAAAAGAATGAAACAATACCATTTGCAGCAACATGGATAGACCTAGAGATTACCATACTAAGTGAAGTAAGTCAGTCAGAGAAAGACAAATATGATATGATGTCATTTATATGTGGAATCTAAATAAATGATACAAATGAGCTGATTTACAAAACAGAAATAGACTCAAAGACTTAGAAAATAGACATGGTTACCAAAGGGGAAAGGAGGGGTGTAGGGATAAATTAGGAATTTGAGATTAATAGATACACACTACTATATATAAAATAGATAAACAACAAGGTCCTACTGTATAGCACAGGGAACTATATTCAATATCTTGTAATAACCTACACTGGAAAAGAATCTGAAAGAATATATATATAACTGAATCACTTTGCTGTATACCTGAAACATTATAAATCAACTATACTTTAATAAAAAATAAATTATAAAATATACAAAATAAAAATAAATTATAAAATATACAAAATAAAAATAAATTATAAAATATACAAAATAAAAATAAAAGAGTTGCAAAATAGCTCAAAGACAAAGAACAAAAGTGTGTGCTATAGAGAATGCGTAGTTTTCCATTGAAACACAAAATTTCTCTTTATCACACCTAAGCCAAGACAAGAACTCTCCAGCAGATCCCACCAGTAGTAATCAAAAATTTTCAAGAAAAAAAAAATTTGTGAGAATTCTCCTCTTGAGGTTCCTGAAAGATCCCAAGTTTCTTGGGTGGTGTTTGGGATCCCCAAGAACACCCTCTGGCTCAGTGATTCACTAAAAGGATTCACAGAACTCAGAAAACCCATTATATTCACAGTTGTGGTTTATTACAAAAACAAGATGTAGACTAAAAACAGCAAAGGGAAGAAGTACATAGGGCAGGGTCCAGGAAACACTAGGTAGAAGCTTCCTGTTGTCCTCTCCCAGTGGAGTCCTATGGACAACAACTTAATCCTCCCAGAAATGGTGGGTGTCAACTCATAGGAGTGTTGCCAACCAAGGAAGCTGATCCAAGCCTGGTGTCTGGGATCTTTATCGGGGTCAGTCACATAGGCAGGGTTGACTGCCTGTGTAACTGACCTTAGCCTCCAGCTCCTCCAGAGCTGAAGCTGATACCACATGATGGCCCAAGGTCCCCACCAGAAGTCACACTGTTAGCATAGAATATGTGATATGGTTGTGGTCCCCCAGGTAAACAGACACTCTTAGCAGCCAGGATATTCCAAAGCTGAGAGTTCACTGTGCAGGAGCCAGGGCAAGGACCAAATCTTTCTTTAGAATATGCAGTGTATAAACAAACCAGTTACTGAATTTACCCTCTACTTCTCACTGGGCCAACCAGGAAATGACTTCCTTACACATCTACGAGGTTGGGAACCTCAAAAGCAGGTACCAGGCTAGTTTTTTCCAGGAGGGCTTTGTAAGAATTGGCTCCATAGAGTCAAACTGTGATCTTTAAAAGTAGCTGGTCATATCTGATTAAATGAGCATCATTATCAAATATGACATTCCAGGTAAGAACTTAGTCACAGAACCAATGACTTCAATTATGTCCTCATAATGAGAAAAACAGATTCTTATTGAGACTGTATAAATAATTATATTGTCCTGAAAATAAGAATACTTGCAGTATTCTTCAAGGGGAAAAAGATATAATTGACAAAAGTTTCAACTTACAAGAGCATAGTCTACTAAAGAGTAATGCATTATACATAACTTGAAGAAAAGGGAATGGGATTCTTTATATATCCAGAAAATAGAATATTAAAATCTCAACAATATTCCAAAGAAAATCCACAATCATCCTTGATCAGTTCATTTAGTCTTGTATAACTAATTCTCATTCTGCTTGATCTTGGGTCAGCAGTCTCATGAACCTATCAGCTTCTCAGCTAGAATTCTAAAAATCCTGACTCAGCCACTGGTCTCAAATTTATTTAAATGATGCCATCAGAAAACAAACTTATGTTACCAAGGGGGAAAAGGGGGAGAGGGATAAATTGTAAGATTGGGATTGACATATACACCCTACTATATATAAAATAGATAACTAATAAGGACCTACTCTATAGCACAGGAAACTCTACTCAATACTCTGTAATGACCTATATGGGAAACGAATCTAAAACAGTGGATATATGTATATGTATAACTGAGTCACCTTGCCGTACACCTACTATACTCCAATATAAATTTTTTTAAATATATTGATCGGGCTTCCCTGGGGGTGCAGTGCTTAAGAATCTGCCCGCCAATGCAGAGGACACAGGTTCAAGCCCTGGTCCGGGAAGATCCCACATGCCGCGGAGCAACTAAGCCCATGTGCTACAACTACTGAAGCCCGCATGCCTAGAGCCCGTGCTCCACAACAAGAGAAGCCACCGCAATAAGAAGTCTGTGCACCACAACAAAGAGTAGCCCCGGCTCGCCACAACTAAAAAAAGACTGTGCACAGCAATGAAGACCCAATGCAGCCAAAAATTCATTAATTAATTACTTTAAAAAATAATTCCGGGCTTCCCTGGTGGCGCAGTGGTTGAGAGTCTGCCAGCCGATGCAGGGGACACGGGTTCGTGCCCCGGTCCGGGAAGATCCCACATGCCACAGAGCGGCTGGGCCCATGAGCCATGGCCACTGAGCCTGCGCATCCAGAGCCTGTGCTCCGCAACGGGAGAGGCCACAACAGTGAGAGGCCCACGTACTGTAAAAAAAAAAAAAAAAAAAATTTCCAATTAGCTTTATGTATGACACATAAAAAGAATTTAGTCCAAGAACTTTACCAAAAATATCACTTTCTTACTCATGTTCCTGATAAGTCTCAGTATAACATATTAAAATGAATTAAAATCTTAAAAAAAAAAAAAGAAGAAGAAGCCTATGCCCAAATGTACTGTGTATAGTCCTTTTCCTTGGGCCTCTAAAAGAATCCTTTATTGAAAACAAAGTGCTCTGACCTATAGCTGATTGCAAGTGCTTTTAGGAAAGTATTAAAAACAAACAAAAAACTATTTCTAGATGACAAAAGATTTAAAATAGCTGTGGCTAATATATTACTGATAATTTTCAAAAGAGAAAGATCTGATGAGAGTTCATTTTAAGACTAATGCAATTGAAAAGAAATTTAGTTGTTTCTATGGCATGTAAAACTAGATAAAAGTCAATCTAAAAAGTTTTAGACAACATATCTGTAAACATAATCATTATCCCATTTTCAAAGAAGAGTAGGTATTGTACCTAATTTTTGAAAATAGATAAACATAATCTTTACAAAGGAAAAAATCTTCAGATATAACATATATTAATCCTGAGACATAATTTACTATGAATATATCAAGCATGTAGTTAGAATATATTAAGAAAATATCAAGAATATCAAATAAAGAGACTGTCTAAGTCTGGAGTACTTCCTAAGATCCATACATTAATAAAACTCCTTAAGCAAGTGATGTAAATCCCCCATTGAAAGCCACTGGCATATGAGATGCTAAATTCAAGTTAAAAAGTAAATCTAGACCAAGCTGGTATTTTAAAATATAACTGACATTATGACGTGAAATATGTTTTTAAATAACTGAAATTATGTTATGAAAATATGATAACCCTATACTGCTGTCTAATATCAGGCAAAGCAGCACCAGTACCCTGATAAATAAAAATATCTCATGGACACAGGATTAACAAATCTCTAGACCTTCCCATACAGTATATAATTTCTGAAATATTTTGTTTTTATAACACTTAACCATACAAATATAACCTAGGGATGGTTAAACATCTCTTCGGATTTGACAACACTTCCCATGCAGCTCATCAATAGTAACATATCCCCCCAGATTAACAATTTCTAACACCATTCTTTTTACAAGGTGAAAGAAGAAATCCTTTGTGATTTTCCAAAGGTCCCTCTTAGAAATATCAAAGACAATTTCAGGTGCAAGAGATATGACTCAATTTTGGAAAGGAAAAAATTCAAAAGCTGTCAGGAGATTTGAACACTTCAGACAGGAATTGGATCATGGGTACCTGAAAGACAATACTTAGCAACTCATTTCAAAGTAGTAACAAAATATTTTAAAATAAACATAAACATATGATTGTAGAGAATTTTGATGAGAGAAGTCTTTGTTTTCTTAAATAATCAAGGAAGTAAAACAGTCAACATAAACCACAGAAGATTATTCTGGTAAGATATAGAATCTTTGTTATCTAGATAAACTCTGCAGAAGTTAAGAAGCTTTTACAACCTATTACTAAGAGCAGACCAATAATCCAAGAAAATTTTGTCATTTTGAAAGAAAGAAAATCAAATTCTAGTTTTGCATTGGTATTATTTGATACCAAAACTCCTTTTGAAAATCCTTTTGAAATTCTCCTTTCTGGGATTATTGAATTATAAGTGGAGGAATGAAACCTTCCTATTCTCCCCAACACATTTGTGGAGGGTGTCAGGCTCTGTTAAGTTTATTGAGGATCTGGCAAATAGTCATTTTGGAGCTTTGTCCAAATCTTTGCTCAGCAGAGGGAGGCCCACAGCTGAGTTGGCTGTTTGCACTGGAAAAAGTGAGCTAAATTTCCCTGCATAAAAAAGTGGAAAATTATTTTGTCTCCTGAAAAGATGCTGACAACAGAATGGATTCAAAGGGAGCCAAGAGATAGGTGTGTGACTGAGCAGCATGAGAGAATGACCGAAGGATTTAAGAGCAGGGAAGTGCAATCAGTTTTGTTTGTTTTGATTGGAAAGGGAAAGGAGATGATCAGAACATGGACACTGTAAGGTAATTACAATTGTCCTTCAAGGATGGCACCCCTCTGTGAATGCCCCCTGTCTTAAACCTTTTGTAATGACTCTTCCACAGTCACAATGTTGCACTTTTCCTGAGCCCTGTGCTCCCAAAAAGCAACAAAAGTAACACAACTGGTTTGTCATAGGAGTCCTTCTACTCCTCCTTTCTAGGTATGTATCCCACTCTTCTGTGTTCCTCTAACATACTCAACACACTTCGGTAAACTGCATTCCCATACTGTACCTCATACTCTGATCATCTCAAATTTCACCCCAGGGGAGGACGACGGGAAGATGGCGGAAAGGTAAGATGCGGAGATCACCTTCCTCCCCAAAGATACACCAGAAATACATCTACACGTGGAACAACTCCTACAGAACACCTACTGAACGCTGGCAGAAGACCTCAGACCTCCCTAAAGGCAAGCAACGCCCCCACGTACCTGGGTAGGGCAAAAGAAAAAAGAATAAACAGAGACAAAAGAATAAGGACGGGACCCGCGCCAGTGGCAGGGAGCTGTGAAGGAGGAAAGGTTTCCAAACACTAGGAAGCCCATTCGTGGGCGGAGACTGCGGATGGCGGAGCGGGAAAGCTCCGGAGCCACGGAGGAGAGCACAGCAACAGTGGTGCGGAGAGTAAAGCGGACAGATTACCGCACAGAGGATCAGAGCCGACCAGCACTCACCAGCCCGAGAGGATTGTCTGCTCCCCCGCTGGGGCGGGTGGGGGCTGGGAACTGAGGCTTGGGCTTCAGTCGGTCGGAGCGCCGGGAGAGGACTGGGATTGGTGGCGTGAACACAGCCTGCAGGGGGTTAGTGCATCACGGCTAGCCGGGAGGGAGTCCGGGGAAAAGTCTGGACCTGCCGAAGAGGCAAGAGACTTTTTCTTCCCTCTTTGTTTCCTGGTGCACGAGGAGAGGGGATTAAGAGCGCTGCTTAAAGGAGCTCTAGAGACGGGCGCGAGCTGCGGGTAAAAGCGCGGATCCCAGAGACGGGCATGAGACACTAGGGTGCTGCTGCCGCCACCAAGAAGCCTGTGTGCGAGCACAGGTCACTCTCCACACCCCCCTTCCCGGGATCCTGTGCAGCCCGCCAATGCCAGGGTCCCGGGATCCAGGGACAACTTCCCCGGGAGAACGCACTTCGCGCCTCAGGCTGGTGCAACGTCATGCTGGCCTCTGCCGCCGCAGGCCCACCCCGCACTCCGTACCCCTCCCTCCCCCCTGCCTGAGTGAGCCAGAATCCCTGAAGCACCTGCTTCTTTAACCCCGTCCTGTCTGAGCAAAGAACAGATGCCCTCCAGCGACCTACACGCAGAGGCGGGGCCAAATCCAAAGCTGAGCCCCGGGAGCTGTGAGAACAAAGAAGAGAAAGGGAAATCTCTCCCAGCAGCCTCAGAAACAGCGGATTAAAGCTCCACAATCAACTTGATGTACCCTGCATCTGTGGAATACATGAATAGACAACGAATCATCCCAAATTAAGGAGATGGACTTTGAGAGCAAGATTTATGATTTTTCCCCTTTTCCTCTTTTTGTGTGTGTATATGTATGCTTCTGTGTGAGATTTTGTCTGTATAGCTTTGCTTCCACCATTTCTCCTAGGGTTCCAGCCATCCGTGTTTGTTTTTTTTTAAAGAAAATTTATTTTCTTAATAATTATTTTTCATTTTAATAACTTTATTGTATTTTACCTTACTTTATCTTCTTTCTTTATTTCCTTCCTTCCCTCCTTCCTTCCTTCCTCCCTCCCTCCTTTCTTTCTTTCTTTCTTTCTTTCTTTCTTCTACTAATTCTTTCTTTCTACTTTTTCTCACTTTTATTCTGAGCCATGTGGATGAAAGCCTCTTGGTGCTGCAGCCAGGAGTCAGTGATGTGCCTCTGAGGTGGAAGAGCCAACTTCAGGACACTGGTCCACAAGAGACCTCCCAGCTCCACATAATATCAAATGGCGAAAATCTCCCAGAGATGTCGATCTCAACACCAGCACCCAGCTTCACTCAATGACCAGCAAGCTACAGTGCTGGACACCCTATGCCAAACAACTAGCAAGACAGAAACACAAATCCACCCATTAGAAGAGAGGCTACCTAAAATCATAATAAGTCCACAGACACCACAAAACACACCACCACCAGACATGGACCTGCCCACCAGAAAGACAAGACCCAGCCTCATCCACCAGAACACAGGCTCTAGTCCCCTCCACCAGGAAGCCTACACAACCCACTGAACCAACTTTAGCCACTGTGGACAGACACCAAAAACAACAGGAACTATGAACCTGCAGCCTGCAAAAAGGAGACCTCAAACACAGTAAGATGAGCAAAATGAAAAGATAGAAAAACACACAGCAAATGAAGGAGCAAGATAAAAACCCACCAGACCTAACAAATGAAGAGGAAATAGGCAGTCTACCTGAAAAAGAATTCAGAGTAATGATAGTAAAGATGATCGAACATCTTGGAAATAGATAGACAAAATGCAAGAAACATTTAACAAGGACCTAGAAGAACTAAAGATGAAACAAGCAATGATGAACAACACAATAAATGAAATTAAAAATACTCTAGATGGGATCAATAGCAGAATAACTGAGGCAGAAGAATGGATAGGTGACCTGGAGGATAAAATAGTGGAAATAACTACTGCAAAGCAGAATAAAGAAAAAAGAATGAAAAGAACTAAGGACAGTCGCAGAGACCTCTGGGACAACATTAACCACACCAACATTCAAATTATAGGGGTTCCAGAAGAAGAGAAAAAGAAAGGTACTGAGAAAATATTTGAAGAGATTATAGTTGAAAATTTCCCTAATATAGGAAAGGAAATAGCTAATCAAGTCCAGGAAGCACAGAGAGTCCCATACAGGATAAATCCAAGGAGAAACACACCAAGACACATATTAATCAAACTATCAAAAATTAAATACAAAGAAAACATACTAAAAGCAGCAAGGGAAAAACAACAAATAACACACAAGGGAATCCCCATAAGGTTAACAGCTGACCTTTCAGCAGAAACTCTGCAAGCCAGAAGGGACTGGCAGGACATATTTAAAGTGATGAAGGAGAAAAACCTGCAACCAAGATTACTCTACCCAGCAAGGATCTCATTCAGATTTGATGGAGAAATTAAAACCTTTACAGACAAGCAAAAGCTGAGAGAGTTCAGCACCACGAAACCAACTTTACAACAAATGCTAAAGGAACTTCTCTAGAAACACAAGAGAAGGAAAAGACCTACAATAACAAACCCAAAACAATTAAGAAAATGGGATTAGGAACATACATATAGATAATTACCTTAAATATAAATGGATTAAATGCTCCCACCAAAAGATACAGATTGGCTTAATGGATACAAAAACAAAACCCATATATATGCTGTCTACAACAGATCCACTTCAGACTTAGAGACACATACAGACTGAACGTAAGGGGATGGAAAAAGATATTCCATGCAAATGGAAACCAAAAAAAAGCTGGAGTAGCAATTCTCATATCGGACAAAACAGACTTTAAAATAAAGATTATTAGAAGAGACAAAGAAGGACACTACATAATGATCAAGGGATCAATCCAAGAAGAAGATATAAAAATTGTAAATATTTATGCACCCAACATAGGAGCAACTCAATACATAAGGCAAATACTAACAGCCATAAAATGGGAAACTGACAGTAACACATTCATAGTAGGGGACTTTAACACCCCACTTTCACCAATGGACAGATCATTCAACATGGAAATAAATAAGGAAACACAAGCTTTAAATGATACATTAAAAAAGATGGACTTAATCGATATTTATAGGACATTCCATCCAAAAACAACAGAATACACTTTTTTCTCAAGTGCTCATGGAACATTCTCCAGGATAGATCATATCTTAGGTCACAAATCAAGCCTTGGTAAGTTTAAGAAAATTGAAATTGTATCAAGTATCTTTTCTGACCACAACGCTATGAGACTAGATGTCAATTACAGGAAAAGATCTGTAAAAAATACAAACATATGGAGGGTAAACAATACACTACATAATAACGGAGTGATCACTGAAGAAATCAAAGAGGAAATCAAAAAATACCTAGAAACAAATGACAATGGAGACATGACGACCCAATACCTATAGGATGAATCAAAAGCAGTTCTAAGAGGGAAGTTTTTAGCAATACAATCCTACCTTAAGAAACATGAAACATCTTGAATAAACAACCTAACCTTGCACCTAAAGCAATTAGAGGAAGAAGAACAAAAAAACCCCTAAAATTAGCAGAAGGAAAGAAATCATAAAAATCAGATCAGAAATAAATGAAAAAGAAATGAAGGAAATGATAGCAAAGAACAATAAAACTAAAAGCTGGTTCTTTGCGAAGAAAAACGATAAATCATTAGCCAGATTCATCAAGAAAAAATGGGAGAAGACTCAAATCAATAGAAATGAAAAAGGAGAACTAACAACTGACACTGCAGAAATACAAAAGATCATGAGAGATTACTACAAGCAACTCTATGCCAATAAAATGGACAACCTGGAAGAAATGGACAAATTCTTAGAAATGCACAACTGCCAAGAGTGAATCAGGAAGAAATAGAAAATATGAACAGACCAATCACAAGCACTGAAATTGAAACTGTGATTAAAAATCTTCCAACAAACAAAAGCTCAGGACCAGATGGCTTCACAGGCGAATTCTATCAAACATTTGGAGAAGAGCTAACACCTATCCTTCTCAAACTCTTCCAAAATATAGCAGAGGGAGGAACACTCCCAATTCATTCTACAAGGCCACCATCACCCTGATACCAAAACCAGACAAGGATGTCACAAAGAAAGAAAATTACAGGCCAATATCACTGATGAACATAGATGCAAAAATCCTCAATAAAATACTAGCAAACAGAATCCAACAGCACATTAAAAGGATCATACACCATGATCAAGTGGGGTTTATTCCAGGAATGCAAGGATTCTTCAATATACGCAAATCAATCAACATGATACACCATATTAAAAAATTGAAGGAGAAAAACCATATGATCATCTCAATAGATGCAGAGAAAGCTTTCAAGAAAATTCAGCACCCATTTATGATAAAAACCATTTCGAGAAAATTCAACACCCATTTCGAGAAAATTCAACACCCATTTATGATAAAAACCCTCCAGAAAGTAGGCATAGAGGGAACTTTCCTCAACATAATAAAGGCCATATATGACAAACCGGCAGCCAACATCATCCTCAATGGTGAAAAACTGAAACCATTTCCTCTAAGATCAGGAACAAGACAAGGTTACCCACTCTCACCACTCTTATTCAACATAGTTTTGGACGTTTTAGCCACAGCAATGAGAGAATAAAAGGAAATAAAAGGAATCCAAATCGGAAAAGAAGAAGTAAAGCTGTCACTGTTTGCAGATGACATGATACTATACATAGAGAATCCTAAAGATGCTACCAGAAAACTACTAGAGCTAATCAATGAATCTGGTAAAGTAGCAGGATACAAAATTAATGCACAGAAATCTCTGGCATTCTTATACACTAATGATGAAAAAACTGAAAGTGAAATCAAGAAAACACTCCCATTACCACTGCAACAAATAGAATAAAATATCTAGGAATAAACCTACCTAAGGAGACAGAAGACCTCTATGCAGAAAATTATAAGACACTGATGAAAGAAATTAAAGATGATACAAATAGATGGAGACATATACCATGTTTTTGGATTGGAAGAATCAACATTGTGAAAATGACTCTACTACCCAAAGCAATCTACAGACTCAATGCAATCCCTATCATACTACCACTGGCATTTTTCACAGAACTACAATAAAAAATTTCACAATTTGTATGGAAACACAAAAGACCCCTGAAGAGCCAAAGCAAGCTTGAGAACGAAAAACAGAGCTGGAGGAATCAGGCTCCCTGACTTCAGACTCTACTACAAAGCTACAGTAATCAAGACAGTATGGTACTGGCACAAAAACAGAAAGATACATCAATGGAACAGGATAGAAAGCCCAGACATAAACCCATGCACATATAGTCACCTTATCTTTGATAAAGGAGGCAGGAATGTACAGTGGAGAAAGGACAGCCATTCAATAAGTGGTGCTAGGAAAACTGGACAGGTACAGGTAAAAGTATGAGATTAGATCACTCCCTAACACCATAAACAAAAATAAACTCAAAATGGATTAAAGACCTAAATGTATGGCCAGAAACTATCAAACTCTCAGAGGAAAACATAGGCAGAACACTCTATGACATAAATCACAGCAAGATCCTTTTTGACCCATCTCCTAGAGAAATGGAAATAAAAACAAAAATAAACAAATGGGACCAAATGAAACTTCAAAGCTTTTGCATAGCAAAGGAAACCATAAACAAGACCAAAAGACAACCCTCAGAATGGGAGAAAATATGTGCAAACAAAGCAGCTGACAAAGGATTAATCTCCAAAATTTATAAGCAGCTCATGCAGCTCAATAACAAAAAAACAAAAAACCCAATCCAAAAATGGGCAGAAGACCGAAATCAACATTTCTCCAAAGAAGATATACAGACTGCGAACAAACACATGAAAGAATGCTCAACGTCATTAATCATTAGAGAAATGCAAATCAAAACTACAATGACATATCATCTCACACCGGTCAGAATGGACATCATCAAAAAATCTAGAAACAATAAATACTGGAAAGGGTGTGGAGAAAAGGGAACCCTCTTGCACTGCTGGTGGGAATGTGAATTGGTACAGCCGCTATGGAGAACAGCATGGAGGTTCCTTTAAAAACTACAAAAAGAACTACCATATGACCCAGCAATCCCACTACTGGGCATATACCCTGAGAAAACCATAATTCAAAAAGAGTCATGTACCAAAATATTCATTGCAGCTCTATTTACAATAGCCCGGAGATGGAAACAACTTAAGTTTCCTCATCGGATGAACGGATAAAAAAGATGTGGCACATATATACAATGGATTATTACTCAGCCATAAAAGAAACGAAATTGAGCTATTTGTAATGAGGTGGATGGACCTGGAGTCTGTCATACAGAGTGAAGTAAGTAGAAAAAGAAAGCCAAATACTGTATGCTAACACATATATATGGAATTTAAGAAAAAAAATGTCATGAAGAACCTAGGGGTAAGACAGAAATAAAGGCACAGACCTACTAGAGAATGGACTTGAGGATATGGGGAGGGGTAAGGATAAGCTGTGACAAAGTGAGAGAGTGGCATGGACATATATACACTACCAAAAGTAAAACAGATAGCTAGTGGGAAGCAGCCGCATAGCACAGGGAGATCAGCTCGTTGCTTTGTGACCACCTAGAGGGGTGGGATAGGGAGTGTGGGATGGAGGGAGACGCAAGAGGGAAGAGATATAGAAACATATGTATATCTATAACTGATTCACTTTGTTATAAAGCAGAAACTAACACACCATTGTAAAGCAATTATACTCCAATAAAGATGTTAAAAAAAAAATTCACCCCAACAAATGTACTGAAGTATGTTTTCTTCATCCTCAGATCTTAGAGAACCAGTAACTGTGGAGCATTCTCATAAATTAATTCTGTCAAGTATTGCCCAAAGACAGTCTCGGCATCAGCCAGATATAAAACAAAACAACTACAGAAGTTCTTCCCAATTAATATTGACCATGAGGGAAGCAACAAAAGCATCACTACATCTTCCCCTGCTCCTGCCTACATCCATAAACTAGGTGTTCCCTGCTTGCTGCTTATGCAATTCACCCACTGTCTCTCTCTCTCTCTCTGTCAAGCATTACTCTCCTCTTAGTTTACCCAATCCTATGGCAAACAGAAATGTAGGACACCCTCATTGACAGGGAAGACCTGCCAGTGGTCTGTATCAAAGGATTGGAAATGGAAGCTCAGTTTGGCCTTGAGCCCATGCAGTGTTCTGCAATTCTGCTTTACCTGTAGTGCTGATCTTCTCCTATAGTTTGAGAGCTGAGTTGAGGAGTGTAATTATTTCACATCCTTCAACCCCAACATTGACCACTTCTAAACTCATTTTTTGCACAAGTCCTTACACATTTGTTTTAACCAGCTCCTCCTGTGATGCCACCATAACCTGAAGAGAGGCTTATTTTCCTCCCCCTTTGGCTTGCCATTTCAGCAGCTAAATTAATAACTGATGTATTCATAACTGATTTGAAGTAAGGTGATAGTGCTTAGAACGTCATTCAAACAGAGGTGTCTTCAAGATAAAAAAAAATGACATTGCAAAAGAAACTGTGTCCCTCTAAATGTTCACTTAATGTTATATAACACATAATGTTATATACACATACACATATATACATGTAATATTTATTGTAACCAATATTAATGACCTATTGAGCATTAATATCCCAGGTAGCATATTAAATATTCTTTGTGTAAAACTAATTTAGTACTTCCTGTCTGAAAAGCATATTATTATTTTAAAAAACTGGTGGACAGAGAAATTAAATAACTTCCCAAGGCCACATAGTGGCACAGCCATGCCTCGGATCCGTGTCTTTTCAACTCTGAAGACTTATTTCACCTTTCAACTAAGAATTGTTAATTTAGATGGAATTATTTCCATATATATCTTTCTCAAGAGTGTGAATTTTTTTCCAGGACTCAAACTTGCACTCTTACTTTGGAAATATTTGGGAGTTGGAAAATGAAAGGAAAAAAGTCAAGTAAAAGAGAAGAAAGAGCTGGAGGGCTTTGCCAATGAAGGTTTGGAAGCATCAAAGTACACACACTCTATTTGGAGTGAGTGATCCAAGTCCTGTGCAAAAAAGAGATGAAAGGTTGCATAGTTTAGCCTGAAATGATCATGAACAGAATTAAGAATGTGTCTTCCTTAGAGAACTTAGAAAATCCCCAACCAGCTATGCTAAATAAAGTTTCCAGCCTTTTTTTTTCTATCTCCAACATCTAAATAATTGGTCTCTGAGCTCATGAAAGGACCCAGAAAGTTGAAATTAAAACTGAGTCATTCAGAAACAGAACAATTACAAGACACATCACACACGTTACAGTGCCATTTAATACACATATTTTTTGCAACACAGAAATTCACATATAAAGATCTCATTAAAATCATGGAAGAAGGAATTCCTATCAATTTCTAAGAACAAAAATAAGGTATAGAAAATTGAACAGTTCCAGTTCTTACTCATTTAGTATGTTTAAATTGCCTATAATCCTGATTTCATTTATTGCATTAGATTTATTTTAATAAACATAACAAATATAAGAGCTTTCATTTGTTCTCCTGTGACCTTGGTCTCCCTATCCTCCCTTCCCTTCTGGCAATGTAAATTACCCAATCTTGAATTTTTCTGTTTAGGGTTTTGTTTTGGAACCTCAGCTTTGTGGATGCGGAGGGCTTTCATCTATTTGAAGGCAATATCCTAGTTACAAAATGGACCTAAGAACAATTTATTTTTCTTTTTATGAAGTTGAAACTATATAAAGAACACACACTCACCAGATACATTTCTAAAAAGCAAGTTTTAATGTCACCTCCCCTAAACCCTTAAGCACTTAACCTCTTAAATGCTTTTCACAGGGGAGCAAAATGTAAAGTCTCAATCCCAGAAAGTCCTGGGCAGAGATGGCACACACGGATGCCAGAGGGGAAGTCTAAACATCCTACTAGCAGCCTCCAGAGAGGAACAGTGACTCCTCCAGCGCTTCCCACATCAACAGGAGGAATGAGGAATGGTGTTTTAACACCAGGTTGTCGAAACAAAGGTAGAGCTTTAAAGAGACCAGGGATTCATGGGCCATGCATCTGTAATCTACAAATCCCTCAAGTACTCCACCAAAATCAACAAAAGTCTTACCATTGAAACAGAGCAAATTTACAACTGCATGCTTACAACATAGAACCTACCAACTTCAACTATCATTAAGAGATTATGAAATCAAAAGAAGGAATTTTCATTACAAGTAGCATTTGCCCAGAGGATGGACATTATAAAAGAAGGTATTGCCATGGACCCTATAATGCAAGGAACATCATAGATGAGAGATGATGAACAACCTGGCAGCCCAGTGCCCTTCCTTCGACCAACGATTCTCTAGTTAAAATCTTAAATCCATTTTTAGGTGCTCACAGATGAATAACAAGCACTGTCATAACTTTACATAAAAGGTGTTTGGACTACTTACTAATAACCTCTTAATTATTAGAACCTTATAAAGTGAATTAACCGTTTGCTAGAGGATTTTTAGCATTCAATTTACTAAAAGATAGTAGGTTGTTTTAATTATATTGTTCCATAAAATAGTGCTAAAGTTAATAAGTACTTTACATAAGTTGCTATCAACAGGTTTCCGGCAATTCCTCTATTTTGTTTCTCTCTAGTCATTTGTTTTCATGAAGTTATCATCCACTGGAAAGTAACAGTTGTAAGGTTAGGGGACCAAAGGTCCCTTTGACCTTCCCAAAAGGTCCATGGCTTTAAAAGTTTGAGAATCATTACCCATGAAGACAGCCAGCCATGAATTTCTGTACATAGAGGGAAATTGCCCAATTATAAACAAAGCATAATTTTTCCATTAAAACTCTTTAAACTGGGATAAAATGTGTTGCCTGAGAAATTCTTGTCACCACCTAAGGGATTTCTCATCACTGTCTCAACTCAAACCCAAACTCTAACTTTGCCTCTCTGGTTAGAAAATGGTCAGAATGCCTAAGCATGCTTTATCCACCCCCTCTCTGGAAATGATTCTATCCAGTTCCATGGTTTTCTATAGACCAAATATTCCTAAATACAGATCTCCAGGTGCAGGCAGTATGGAAAGCAGTATGGAGCTTCCTCAAAAAACTAAAAATAGAGTTGAAGCATGATCCAGCAATCCCACTCCTAGGCATATATCCAGACAAAACTATAATTCAAAAAGATACATGCACACCTATGTTCATAGCAGCACTATTTGCAATAGCCAAGATGTGAAAACAACCTAAATGTCCATACAGACAAATGGATAAAGATGTGAGATAGATATATATATGATGGAACATTACTTAGCCATAAAAAAGAATGAAATAATGCCATTTCAGCAACATGGATGGACCTACAGATTATCATACTAACTGAAGTAAGTCAGACAAAGACAAATACCATGTGATATAACTTGTATGCAGAATCTAAAATGCGACACAAATGAACATATCTATGAAACAGAAACAGACTCACAGACATAGAGAACAAACTTGTGGTTGCCAAGGGGGAGGAGGGGATGGGGAGGGAAGAACTGGGAGTTTGGGATTAGCAGATGCAAACTGTTACACATAGGATAGATAAACAACAAGGTCCTCCTGTATAGCACAGAGAAATATATTCAATATCCTGTGATAAACCCTAATGAAAAAGAATATGAAAAAGAATATACTTATGTATAACTGAGTCATTTTGCTGTACAGCAGCTATTAAACACAACATTGTAAATCAAGTATACATCAATAAAATTTTTAAAAATACAGATCTCTAGTCCTGGCCTTGCCACTGAATTACAGACTCATATTCCACAGATTGCTTGATATTTCCCTCTAAATGCTTAATATATTTCTCAAATGTAACATGCTCAAAAGAAAAATATTTGCATACACACACACACACAGACCCCACATCCAATCCTTCCCTAGTCTTTTTCATTTCAGTAAGTGGCTCCACCCAAATCCTAATGTGAAAAGCTTAGGAAGATTCCTGGATTTCGGTCTCATCCCAGCCCTCCCACAGTTTGTGGTCTTCCCATGGGTCCTTGCAGTTCTAACTCCAAAAAATAACCTAGATCTACTTGTTCTGTCCCTTCTCATTGTCGCCATCCTGATCCAAGTCACCTTCTAGTCTTACTGGGACTCCTATAAGGGCCTCCTGACTGTCCAATGTCCACTTTTGAGCACCCCCTCTCTCGTACCCTTCACACAAGCACGTGCATGCATATATACACACACACATGAAATCTATTCCCTGTACTACAACCAGGGACATCTTTTCAAAATGCAAATAAGATCATATCACTCCCCTACTTAATATACTCCAACTTACATCGCCCTCATAAAAACAAACTCCTTACTTACAAAATTAGACATTGCATTAGTGAGGTTTAGACGAGATTTTGGTCTTGAGTTGATGCTCTAATGGATTTAGACTTTTGGGAACTTGGAATGGCATAAATATACTTTGCAACTGGGACAAACATGAATCTTTGGGGGCCAGAGGGCAGACTGTGTTAGAGAGAATAATGGCCATCCAAAGATTCTCCAGAACCTGTGAGTATGTTACCTTATATGGCAAAAGGGACTTTGCTGATGGGACCAAATTAAGGATCTTGAGATGGCAGGATTATCCTGGATTATCTGGGTGACTACAATGCAATCGCAAGTGTCTTTATAAGGGAAAAGAGGGAGGAAGACAGAATCAGAGAAGGCAATGGGACAATGGAAGCAGAGATCAGAGGCGGGGGCAGTGGGGGGAGAGATTTGAAAATATTACTACACTGCTGCATTTGAAGACAGAGGGAGGAGCCACTAACCAAGGAATGCAGTGACTTCTAGAAGCTGGAAAAGGCAAGAAAATGGATTCTCCTCTAGAGCCTACAGAAGGAATACAACACCTGCCAACACCTTGGTTTTTGCTCAAGGTAACTAATTTTACACTTCTGAACTTCAAGCTGTAAGATAATTACATTTGTTTTTAAGAGACCCAGTTTATGACAATTTGTTACAGCTGCAATAGGAAATTTCAGGTCCTCATAAAGAAGGCTATTTGGTGTGTGTGTTTGTGTGTATATGTAAACAAAATTTACTTTCACACTATATTCTTACATATTTGGGTTTTAGGTGATTTCCTTATTTGATGTATATCTGTTTTTGTTAAGTATTTTGTTGGAAAACTATCTAATAGCCAAAAAGAATAATCAAGGCTTCTCAAGAGTTACAAAGACAAAACTAGAATAAGCTCACCCATAATGCAAAAAATTTTTGAATTATCTCATTTTGGTTTAAGAATTTATAAATATAGTTTTTACCCTATAATAAATTCATGTTTGTTTCATTTTAAGAAAAGATTTTAAATTATTTACCATCAGGAAAAATAAGTCCATCTTTCTTATTTATTTATTTTACAGTAGGTCCTTGTTGGTTACCTATTTTACCATCTTTCTTATTAATGTATACACAGTCATATGTATCAATTTTAGAAAATGGGATAAATTAATACAAGAGGCACCACATATTAATTTAGCATTCAATTTCTTTTCTCCTGCTTGACATCATTACATTTTAAAAACTCCTATTTAAAAATATGAGAATAAAAATAATACTTTTTTTAACTGCTAAATGCCAAGTCAATCACAAAGGAGGAAAGTCCAGAATTTGAGGCTGTATACAGCGGTGTACTTGTAAATGTTTATCAACCACCTTCTAAAAGGAAAGAGAAAAATGTCCTAAGATCTTGCTTTTGCCGATTTCTGTGGGATAAGTATTCCCACCATGGATGATTTCAAGCTACCAATGGGATGTCAACCAGCTTGCGAAAGTTTCTGAAAACTTTACAGTTGATTCTTGTGAGCCAGAGACAGTACCTCCAGCACACCAACGGTTGTATGCCACACAATTTTTCAGCTACCAGTAGTAAAAATTTTGATACCTATATCTTCTAAGAAGTCAGGTCACTCAGGTCCACGGATGTCCTTTTACCTCTGAAAAACACTCATGCAATGATATTTTTACTGAAGTTGAATAATTATGTCCTTTACTTCACTAATGTTTCATTTTTAACATGAATAAAATGAACCACCTATATTTTGGGAATACCTACTTTGTGTTAGGCATTTAATTTTATGTTCATTAACTCTATAAATTCTCTCTACAGCTCTAGGATCTCAACTAACTCATAGTTCCCATAATTAACTGTCTGCGTCTAACTCTCAAATCTCTTTTATTATTGCAGCAAACCAGCCTTTCTTCACAATTGTTGGTTGAGTGGATTCAGCCACACTAAATTAAATAAGTAGTAGATTCACTCACTTTAGCCATCCAACTTTTATACTTGTCTTAACGTCTTTTTATACTGGAGGAAAAACATGAACCTTGAATTTTGACAAGTCCCTTCCACAGTATGATACAGAAAGCCTTCTACATTACCTCTTTCATTATAAAGTTATCCACAAAGTTTAGCATTCAAATAACTATTTTCCTAAAATACATAATTTTGTCCCTCCCACCTCCTTTCCCCCACCCCTGGTTCACAAGGAAAACGTCAGGAGGCAGACTGTCTGAGGTAGGGTGTAAATGAAGAGGTGACCTTCAGTGTATTGAAGGTTCCTAAAGCATCTCTTCCTTTTATAGATGGGGCCCATCTGTGCACATGTCTGGGCAGTTTTTATTAAAAATCCCTTACTGAACATTTAAAGTTCACTTATTGAACTTTATAAAATAACCTCTCTTCATAGACATTGTTATAAGTATAGCAAACACAGCCAAATTTTAAAAGTCGAACTATTATTATCCATGCTTTTATCCAACCAAGTGAACCTCAGTCTCTGAATCAGTGATGAAAGCATGACTTTTGAACATATTAGAGTAGGCAATGCTTCATAAGGGACTATTTTTGTTAGCTTGGCTGCCTGGTTTTGATCCAAAATAGATTCAGTCATTTCCATCATATAGTGATTCCAATCACAGGCGTGTCACCTTTCAAGGTGAAGCTGAAACTGACTAGAAGAATTTTTAAAATACCTTTCTTTTACTATTTGGACTTTTTATTATAGTCTTTCTCGCAGGATATTTCTCCTTTGAGAATGTTTTTCTTCTAAGTTTTCATGGTTTGTAAATGTTACTGCAAGAGTAATAAACTCATACATTTGCCACTAAAGAGGAGATTTATTTTCTTTTTTATAAATACCAAGGCTTAGGCTTTCTGTGATGATAATCCCATATTTAAAATTTAATTTTAAATTTTAAAATTTAAATATATTCTACTTTTTTATGACACTTTATTCAGTAGTTACAATTGGCCTGATGCTAACATATTAATTATTCCCAAGCTTAATTATGAGGAGTTTTAGAAACAATGTCAGGTTTGTTTCACACTTGCTGATTTTTGGCTGCTGTGAATTTTCTCCCATTATCTGTTTTATTTTTAATGGCTTAAATCTGTACTTCAAAGTATTTCTTTTTCCCCACCAAATGTTGTCACCAGTTGAAGAATTGATTTTAAACAATTGTAATTTAAGAAGGTAAATGAAGAATGACTTTAAAACCACAGTACACACATTCGCAGATACAGATTTGGGAGATAATCATGTCAATCAGGAACCAGCTTAATAAAAATTAGGACCTATGGGGCTTCCCCGGTGGCTCAGTGGTTGAGAGTCCGCCTGCCGATGCAGGGGACACGGGTTCGTGCCCTAGTCCGGGAAGATCCCACATGCCGCAGACCAGCTGGGTCCGTGGGCCATGACCGCTAAGCCTGCGCGTCCGGAGCCTGTGCTCCGCAACGGAAGAGGCCACAGCAGTGAGAGGCCCGCATACCACAAAAAAAAAAAAAAAAAAATAGGACCTATGACACAGTAGTATAAATGTAGGCAAAATGTTCGGGTGCAATTGCAGCAAGTTGAACTGATCTGTAGGAATTAATATTTTAGTGCATAATCGAAAGTTTAAGCACTTGGTTCAAAAAAAGCAAAACTATTTCAGAAGAAATAGCATAGAGCATCTGTAGACGTCCAGGGAACTCACACTCTGCTCCTTTACTCTGACTTTCAGTACGTGAGCATTACATGGTATGGCTCTTTTGGCTCAGCTGCAGGGAACATGCACCATATTGCCCATCTTAGGCACCCAATCTTCCAGTTGTGCCCTTGTGTCATTTTCTCTCTCTCTCTAGGCTCTCAAATCAACCAGCAACTATTGGTCAATAAGGAGTTTTGCTATTTATGCTTACAATAAAACCATTAAAGCCATTTTTTAAAATGTTTACCCACCTTTAATTATAAATTATATCTAGATCATACCCAGCATTATCTAGTGAAGAAGAAGGATGGAAACAAATTTTCATCACGATCCCATTTCAAACCTTCAGAAAAGTTGCAAGAATAGTACAATAAACAAGAATATGCCCTTCACCTAGAACTGTGTTTCTAAACCTTTTTTTCAATAGCACATTCCTAGGGCAAACTTAGACACTTTTTCCTAATTGCCAACCCACACCCAAAGGTTTAATACTACAGATACATTATGCATCTGTTTATGTACTGCATGTATACCTATACTTTATAGCTAAAAGGACAATTTTTTTGGCCTCCCAAGAAGGATATTGCTCCAGTTGGAAATGCATTATGTAGATACACACTTGTTTAACATTTTCACAATTGCTTTCTCTATTCTTTATACACACACACACATTCACATATGCACACACACATAATTTTACATTAATTAATTAACTGTATTAAGTATGTGATTTTATAATTAATAAAATTTTTTTCAAGAAAAATTGACACTCCAGAAAGAAGTACCATATTCACCTTGAAGCATATGAGCCTGGGGACAAGCCTAGCCCAGTTAGAGACCCATCTTGTTCCATTAGACCCAACTGTAAATATAGCAGCTAACTTTCAGCCAAGAACATCCAAGGCAAATCCTCCAATATGAATTAGTTGCAAATTGTACACCTATATAATTGGATGATCAGACCTAATGAACAGAATACTTAGATGATACTACCATAAATGATTATTTTACTTTTACATTGGTTGATCTGAGCACACTATTTTTCTTACCAAAATTAATCAGCATAATCTGTTCACAATCAGTAAGTTACTTCAGATCTAGAAAGCTTGATTATTTTTCCTTGATAATTAAGCTGAGATAAATGGATTCTCCAGGTGTCAGATTAGATCTGGGGATTCAATCAGGTCACTCACCAGATTCTGGCCATGGTACTTATGTGTGAAAACCTCCTCACTGCTGCTTCTGGCAACCAAGCCCTCATTCTCCTACAAGGATTTATTTGAGCTCTTTAGAGGTGATAAAGAGTTTATGATATTCAACTTGATAAAACTGTAAGTAGTTTCTTCTAAAATCTGTTTTTCAAACAAATTTGTTTTATATATTTAGATATGTGCAAAAGACTTTTGTTAAAAAAATACTTCCATGATAAAAATATATTTAAATTTACTGCTGTATATTGAAAGCTATCCTCTCTTTCATAGTGACTCATAATGTGCAATAGATAGAGATAGAGATGTGTTAAATTGTAGGTCCCTAAAAGGAAGGTTGTGTGTTTTATACAGTAACAAAATTATGACAGGAAGTAAGAAACAACACTTCCCAGTTCGGATGCTCAGAAGCAGTCCCCTTCAAGTGACAGAGCTGAGAGTGGCCAACCCACTCGACTTCCAGGAAAGTGTGCATTTGTTTGTTAAAGCCAGAGGGAAGAGAGAGAGGCTCATAACACGAAAAGGAAATTCTTTTAATAATAATAAATTAAGCAACATTAACTGTTCACAGAAAAGAAAAAACAAATGGCTTATAATATATTAAAATGTGCTAAACCTCACTCATTACAACATAAATGTAAATTAAAACTACAACAAGATACATTTTTTTCTCTACCAGAAAGAAAATATCAAAAAGTTTGAGAACACTCTATGCTGGCATGTGGATGTAGTAACAGGTGTTCTTATATAATACTTTGTTAGGCAGGGCTGTAAATCGGTACCTACTCTGTAGAGGGCAATATGGCAACATTTATCAAAAAAATTTCAAGCACACATATCCTTTTTTAATTTATTTTTATTGAAATATATTGATATACAATATTACACAATTTACAGGTATACAATATAGTCATAATTTATGAAGGTTATACTCCATTTATAGTTATTATATTGACTATATTCCCCTTGTTGTATAATATATCCTTGTAGCTTATTTTATAGCTAATAGTTTGTACCTCTTACTCTCCTACCCCTGTGTTGCCCTTCCCCCCTTCCCTCTCCCCACTCATAATCACTAGTTTGTTTTCTACATCTGTGAGTTTGTTTCTTTTTTGTTATATTCATTTGTCTGTGTATTTTTTAGATTCCACATGCAAGTAATATCACACAGTATTTGTCTTCCTCCGTCTGACTTATTTCACTTAGCATAATGCCCTCCAAGTCCATCCAGGTCACTGCAAATGGCAAAATTTCATCTTTTATGGCTGAGTAGTATTCCATTATATATATATATATATATATATATATATATATACCACACTTTCTTAATCCATTCATGTGTTGATGGGCATAGGTTGCTTCCATATCTTGGAAATTGTAAATAATCCTGCTATGAACTTTGGGGTGCATATGCCTTTTCGAATTAGTGTTTTTGCTTTTTTCAAATATATACCCAGGAATGGAATTGCTGGATCATATGGTAGTTCTCTTTTTAGTTTTTTGAGAATCCTCCATACTGTTTCCACAGCGGCTCTACCAATTTACATTACTACCAGCCGTGTGGGAGGGTTCCCTCTTCTCCACATCCTTGCCAACATTTGTTATTTGAGCACACATATGCTTGAGGTGTGGAATGCACTTCCAGGAAATTATCCTAGAGATATATTTGCACATATATATATATGAACATAAAAATATATAGACCAAAAGAAATTTTGCAGAATTTTATAATTGCAAAAACTGCCATAAACAAAACGTCCCTTAATAAGGTGCTAACTAAATTATAATTAAACAATATAATGGAATACTATTAGTTATTTAAAATAAAAGGCAGCTCTATGTGTACAATTGTAGAACAATCTCTAAGGTCGTTAAGATTTTTTTCAAAAAGCAAAATGCAGAAAAGAATGTATATATTGTTATCTGTTCAAAAGTATGATCACAATCATATAAGTTTATGTAGACAGAATATTTCTAAAAAGACACAGCAAGAAACAGGTAACAATGGTGGTCTTTCAGAAGGGAAACAGAAAATCAAAGAGTGGAGGAGACGCTTCCTTTTCACCGTACCCTCCCTTTGTACGTATTAAATTTTACACCATATTCATGTATTGGCCATTCAAAAACAGAAAAATAAATACCAGTTTTTTAAAATAAATAGAACCTAGCACATCAAAAGTATAATCTTTGGTGGCCAAGTAAACTCTCTTCCAAAAAAGTAATCAAACTAAGGGAGTGGCAATTTTTTCTGTAATTTCGATAGTTAATATTTTTGGCTTTGTGGACCATAGATCTCTGTCACAACTTCTCTGTCGACTCTGCCAAAGTAGCACAGAAGGAACCATAAACAATACATACACAAATGAGCGTGGCTGTGCTCACAGGCAGCGGAGTAGATGAGGCCCACAGGCTGTAACTGACTGACCTCCTCAGCTAACTCACTGTGCTCATTGTTATGAATGATTTTTCTTTTTTACTTCTTTACAAGTCCTAGTTAGGGAAGGTCTGAGACATAATATTGGTTAAGATTTCACAAGCATAAATAAATAACCCCAAAAGGCAAGTTATATGTATCAAACACACAAAGATTGTTAAGAATCACAAAATTATATCCATTAGATATGGTGTGAATGAAGATTTTCTTCTTTATGGAATATGTCAATGTCGTGTATTTAAACGTTGAGTAGATTTAATAGAGAGAGTAGACAGTAATAATAAACTCTTACTTTTTTTTATTGCAGCACAGATAATAATTTAAAGATGCTGTTGAAAGCTAATTGCACTAGGTTAATAAAAATATGGCATCTCAAAACAGTAAATATTGACAAATAAAACCAGAAGAATTTATGAAACTATAAAATATGTCCACTCTTTCCACAAACCCTAATGCAGTATATTGAACAGATAATAAAAGTTTGAGTAGATAATAAGGGGTAATGGTTTGGCTTTAATAACTTGCAAGCTATAAGTACTTCAAGTGAGAATGTTTTCATTACCACTAAGTGTTCTTGCTTATTAGTAGCTTTTGCTTAGTCATGATTTCAGTGATTCTTGTGTCCTTGTACACTAAAACCATTGTCAAAGATTTTTGTGCATCTCAATTGACAAGAGAAATAGTTTTTACTTTGATCTGCTTTCCTTGCAAGTTTGCAATGCGCATTTAAACAAAGTTATTAACATCCATGGCTATCTGTAGGTCACATGAAAACCCTTAAAACTTAACAGAAACTTAATAATGCTCATGTTGGTGAAAATGTCAAGTGGCAAGCAGCAGGTGTTGAAAATTTTATTAGGAATTTAGGTAATATATATGCTATTTTTACAGAATAATTTAGTAGATAAGGTTCTCCTCAGAATTCTATACCAAAACACATACCTTAAAAAAAAGAAAATGCTTTACTAGCAATGAAAGGAAAAGTTTAACAAGGTGGTATTAAGGTAACTTCAAATAACTAAAGGACATGGTGTCAAATACCTTGACTGACAAAGGAATAGCAAGAAACAACCAAGGTTAAAGCAAGTTCAACAGTACTGTTGATGGTCTATCATTACAGTGGCTCCAAATGCTTTCATTTGCAGCATCTTCGCTTGGCCAATAAAAGATGACAGATAAAAGCTGTGGTACAGATAAGTGCTGCTTCACTCTGACTCAGACCTTCAGCAGCATCCTTCACTTTTAATCTCTTGGCCTGAAATTGGTGGTAAAGATCAAGGCATCTTTCCTCGTTTCCACCGTTTCAGCATCACAGTCCCATTTAAAATAACCATAGTATTTCTCCAGGAGGCAGCCAGATCACGAGGCTGTCAACAAACCCACATTTCCTTACAGTAAAGCATTTTCTAAATACTTTTGGATTAAGTGTGCTTGGAATCAGGACACGGTATGTCTTAAATTCTGAAAAATACACCAGTTACTTATAAGCTTCTGTGAGAATTGCCAAGATACATCTGTCAAGGACCAATCTTGGAGTTCTAGCAGGACTTCAAGGACCTCAGATCTATAATCTGAAAACATATCAGCTGTATTGCTGTGTATATCCTTCTGGTAATAAAAGGATGAAAATCAAGTCTCCTTAGGCTGAACTTAAAATTCCAGGAAGTTTGACTCTTCCAAAAACTAAAAAACTATCAAAACATCAACATAAACATTAACAGTGCATATTCTATACTAAAAAGGTATGGAAAACAGAACACCAAACCTTAAAGAAAATACTTAAAAATAATTGAATTGATTTGATCACATAAAAGTTAGAAGCATAACTGTAACTAGAAATGCAAAAGATAAGTTGGGGCATAGGCATATATTATATATACACATATATATTTATACATACAATATACACATCTATATGATTGGTGCATTTTACAGAGCATGAGAGAATTTACATAACTTTTCCAAGTTTACCCAGCCAATGTATGGCACAGCTACTCAAATCCAGGTCTATCTGATCAAAAAGTAAAATGTTCATTGCAGCTCTATTTACAATAGCCCGGAGATTGAAACAACCTAAGTGTCCATCATCGGATGAATGGATAAAGAAGATATGGCACATATATAAAATGGAATATTACTCAGCATAAAAAGAAACGAAATTGAGCTATTTGTAATGAGGTGGATAGACCTAGAGTCTGTCATACAGAGTGAAGTAAGTCAGAAAGAGAAAAACAAATACCATATGCTAACACATATATATGGAATTTAAGAAAAAAAAATGTCATGAAGAACCTAGGGGTAAGACAGGAATAAAGACACAGACCTACTGGAGAACGGACTTGAGGATATGGGGAGGGGGAAGGGTGAACTGTGACAGGGCGAGAGAGAGGCATGGACATATATACACCAACAAACGTAAGGTAGATAGCTAGTGGGAAGCAGCCGCATGGCATAGGGATATCGGCTCGGTGCTTTGTGACTGCCTGGAGGGGTGGGATAGGGAGGGTGGGAGGGAGGGAGACACAAGAGGGAAGAGATATGGGAACATATGTATATGTATAACTGATTCACTTTGTTATAAAGCAGAAACTAACACACCATTGTAAAGCAATTATACTCTAATAAAGATGTAAAAAAAAAAGTAATTGGCTTAAACAAAGCAGGCTACAGAATAATGAGTCTAGTTATGTAAACAGGTATTTATACACCTATAAGGCTTTATACACCAAGTTGTTAGGATTTAAAGAAACTAACTTTCTATGGCATATACTTCTGAATTGTTTGATTGTTTTTAAATGGGTGCATGTTACTTTTATAAACAATATTCCCATGTTGAAATAATGTCAATTACAGAAATGAGATACAGTTTTTCATTTACTGAATTTGTTTTCAAAATGTGTAATAACCAGTTTAGGTAAAGGATTAGGAAAATAGGCATGTTTATCTTGGCATTTTATATGATTATGGTTGATTTCAATTTAATATATTTATTTCTAATTTTCTACTCTAAACACATATTTGTAATTTAATTTTTTAAATAAAGATATAGGAGATACCATCAACTTAAAGTAAAATCAACAACAACAAAACAGATTCAAGTGCAAAATTAGGTACCCAGAGCTTTCTTTTCTTTTGGTTAAAAAAGTATTATTTTACTCTGGGTAGTGTTGCAGTTTCTTTGATTTAGTCAGAAACTTGTGGTACCTCAGGTCTGCATGGCATTCCCAATCCCATTACCCTCCTTCAGAGTATCAGAGGGAAACTATCCCTGGCAGATAGGGAAATTTTCATTATTTGACTTATCCCACCTTAAGCACAGCAACCTGTGCCTTCCCAGGATTTCCCAGTCCAGAGTTGGATATGAAGCTCATCACCTAAGATGCTGCATCCTGATGCTGATGGTGATGTCGCTGCTACACACTGTGAGAGCCACTGTTCTAAAGTGAAATTAAAGACTTGCTTCTTTCCCACACTAGGGTGTTCTTCCTCATTTGTCTTACCTGGATCATAGACATGGTCAATAGGCAGTAGCTCTTTTTATTGTGGCAATCAGTTGCCGTGTGGCTTTAGGTGACCTCTTCCTTTACTGTGATAAGCAACCAGTGGCCTACATCCCTGCTTCTCCAACTGTGGTCCCTGGAGAAGGAACATTAGCACCACCTGCAAGTTTGTTAGAAATGCAGGGTTTTGGTCCCACCCCACATTATTGAAACAGAATCTGAATTTTAACCAGATCCCCAGGTTATACGTGCACACATTAAATCTGAAGGGCATTTCACAACTCCCTTTCTACCTCAGGGCTTAGAACCAGAATTCTTTTGCTGAGTCCCCAGTGGCACTTATAATATGGTGGGCCTCGTTTGGTTTGGTTTGGGTTGGGTTGGGTTTTGAGTCATGTTAGGGTTGAGCAGGAGTCAGAAAACCTTTTATGTAAAACACCAGTGTGTAAATATTTCAGGATTTATGGATCCAATAGTCTCAAACTACTCAACTCTGCAGCTATAGCAATAACAAGAAAGTAGCCATAGACAATATGATGGGTGTGGCTGTATTACAATAAAACTTCATTTACAAAAATTGGCAGCAGGCCAGTTTGGCCAACAACACCTGTCTAGAGGCTACTCCTTTGTCATGCTATATATACTGATAACCCCTGAACTTCACAGTTTACAGTAACAGCTAGGGATTAAAAGATGGTGGAATTCAGGCTATTGACTTCCTGAGTGGCAGCATGGTATAAGGTAGTGTTTTGAACATTCGAATCAAATAATTCTGGTCCCACCTCAGAGTCATTAAATCAGATTCTTGGGAAGGTGAGACCCAGGAATTTGTTTTTTTTTTTTTTTTTGAAAACCTCTGTTATGATTTTAACGTGCAACCAGAAACATCACATTTTGCCTCAGACTGAGGAGTTTCCAGGCATGTGGACTTTCTATGACAAAACTAGGATGGTCCCAGACAAACTGGGCCGGCAGGCTACCCTAGGAGTTGAGAAGCACTAGTATACAGAGAATGATCTGAAACTGCATCGCTCATAAAGCTGGGTTCTTTCCTATATAGCCTGGAGAAGGTTTACTAACAAGCCTTTGTTTCCTTACTTTTAAAAGGGAGATAAGCTGCCTAACATACAAAGAAGGTTTACGTGCATTGTACAAAACCTAACATGCAGTAGAGGATGAGGAAAACCTCTTCTCTGCCCCTTCTTAGACTGGATTCCTTTAAAACACAGCCAGAAGTCTTTATGGCAATTTAAACCTAACTGAACTTTAGTGCAGTCTTTTAAAAGAAACCAATCAAAATGCCAGTGAAGGCTTGAACATCATTCTTTTAAAACAAAACAAAAAACAAACCTACAACTATGAACCCACGTGGATAATGAGAACAGCAGTGCAGAGATAGCAGATAAGAATATTCAATAGATTTTATTCTTTAATTTGTTAATATGATGTATCACATTGATTTTTTTTTTTGCATATATTGAAGAATCCTTGTATCCCTGGGGTAAATCCCACTTGATCATTGGTGTATGATCCTTTTAATGTGTTGTTGGATTCGGTTTGCTAGTATTTTGTTGAGGATTTTTGCATCTATGTTCATCAGTGATATTGGTCTGTAATTTTCTTTTTTTCTGATATCTTTGTCTGGTTTTGGTATCAGGGTGATGGTGGCCTCACAGAACGAGTTTGGGATTGTTTCTCCCTCTGCAATTTTTTGGAAGAGTTTGAGAAAGATGGCTGTTAACTGTTCTCTAAATGTTTGATAGAATTTGCCTGTGAAGCCATCTGGTTCTGGACTTTTGTTTGTTGGAAAATTTTTAATTACAGTTTCAATTTCATTACTTTTGATTGGTCTGTTTATATTTTCCAGTTCTTCCTGGTTCAGTCTTATAAAGCTGTACCTTTCCAAGAATTTGTCCTTTTCTTCCAGGTCGTCCATTTTGTTGGCATAGAGCTGCTTGTAGTAGTCTTTTATGATCCTTTGTATTTCTGTGGTGTCAGTTGTAATTTATCCTTTTTCATTTCTAATTTTACTGATTTGGGACCTCTCCCTTTTTTTCATGATGAGTCTGGCTAAAGGTTTGTCAATTTTATTTATCTTCTCAAAGAACCAACTTTTAGTTGTATTGATCTTTACTACTGTTTTCTTCATTTCCATTTCATTTATTTCTGCTCTGATCTTTATGATTTCTTTCCTTCTACTAACTTTGGGTTTTCTTTGTTCTTCTTTCTCTAGTTGTTTTAAGTGTAGGGTTAGATTGTTGATTTGAGATCTTTTTTTGTTTCTTGAGGTGAGCTTGAATTGCTATAAACTTCCCTCTTAGAACTGCTTTGCTGCATCCCATAAGTTTTGGATCGTTGTATTCTCATTGTCATTTGTTTCTAGATATTTTTAAATTTCTTCTTTGATTTCTTCAGTAATCGCTTGGTTTAACAGTGCACTGTTTGCCTCCATGTGTATGTGTTTTCTACAGTTTTCTTCCTGTAATTGATTTCTAATCTCATAGTGTTGTGGTTGGAAAAGATGTTTGATATGATTTCAGTTTTCTTAAATTTTCCAAGGCTTGATTTGTGACCCCAAGTGTGATCTATTCTGGAGAATGTGGGAATGTAAAGTGATATAGCCACTGCGGAGAGCAGTACAGATGTTCCTTAAAAAACTAAAAATAGAACAACCATATGACCCACAATCCCACTACTGGGCATATACCCTGAGAAAACCATAACTCAAAAAGACACATGTACTCCAACATTCATTGCAGCACTATTTACAATAGCCAGGACATGGAAACAACTTAAGTGTCCATCAACAGATGAATGGCTAAAGAAGATGTGGTTCATATATATAATGGAATATTACTCAGCCATAAAAAGAAATGAAATTGGGTCATTTGTGGAGATGTGGATGGACACAGAGTCTGTCATACAGAGTGAAGTAAGTCAGAAAGGGAAAAACAAATATTGTATATTAACACATATATGTGGAATCTTGAAAAATGGTACAGATGAACCTATTTGAGGAGCAGAAATAGAAAGGCAGATGTAGTGAACAGACGTGTGGACACAGCAGGAAAGGGGAGGGTGGGATGAATTGAGAAATTAGGTTTGACATAAATACCCTACCATGTGTAATAGGTAGCTAGTTGGAACGTGCTATATAGCACAGAGAAATCAGCTCGGTGCTCTGTGATGACCTAGATGGGTGGGATGGTGGGGGATGGAGGCCCTGGAGGGAGGGGATATATGTATACATATAAATTCAACTCACTGTACAGCAGAAACTAACACAACATTGTAAAGCAATTATACTCTAATAAAAAAATAAAGACTATTCAAGAGAATGGAAGAGTAGAAACTGATTCAGTGCATAGAAGAAGCTACAGTCTAAAGCACCTGCAGGAGATGCCTCTAAGAAGCAAGCTGATTTGCTTCTGAGAAAGCAGTACTGTGACTCTGGGTACCACAGAGGAGTGGAAGGGACTAAGGGCTACAATACAGAATTGGTTGACAACTGCATGTGGAGCTCAGACCTCCAGTGTTCCTCTCCATCACATGGGGTTATATAACACCCCCATGATGGCTGACTTGTATAACCCAGCCCATCTCAGACAAGAGCTTGCAGCTTTATTCTCAGAAGAAAAAAAAGGAGGAAGTTTGGGACTTAAGGACATCAGGTACAGTAAAGGGCAAAATGAAACATGAGACTGAAAAGAAGTCTGCATATGAATCATGGGAGGCCCCCCAATGCCCCTTTTAGTTTCCCGCAAACTTGTAGCCAGACTATTCTTCCCATGAAGAAAATTGAAAGATTCTTTTCTAGAGAAAATAAATTGCCTTGGGGAAAATATATAAATATATCTTTCCACATGGACAAGTAGGTGTACCCAAGTAAAGTGGTTCTCCGAAGAGCACCTTGCCATGAAGATATGCCCCTCAAATACTCAAATGATAACCTTTCATCTTGTAGTGTCTCACTCTTAAATATGAAAGGACAGCCAAGCAAGGATCACTGATAATTTAGGAAAGACACCAAAATGAAAGGGATAAGCAAACAGTAAAAAAGCATCCATGCAGACAAAACAGACAATGAAAAGTTCTAAACATAAAAAAATAGAATATATTAAAATAGAAAAAAAGAAAAGAAAAGCATGGTACAAAAAAGAAAAATGAGAAAAGAATGTTTAAAAGAAAATTTTAAAGTCAGAAAGAACTCCTGAACATTAAAACGACAACAGCAAAAAAATCCATAAACAAAGGAATACAAAATATAGAAAACTGCTAGGAATTATATTGCCCAGAAAAAAAGTAAGTCACAAGTACACACACACTCAAAGTTTTTTTCTTTTTAAAAGGGGAAGTGATAAGTCATAGACAGTCAATCAAAGAAGCTAACATTGAATTAATACTTGTAGAAGAGAAATATTAGAAGAGTGAAAATTGTGAAGGAAATAAATTTCCCACAATTAAAGGTTGCTAGTCTCTAGACAGAAAGGTCAGGAAATTCCCCTTACAAGAAGATAGATACTAAAGTCCATCATTCTAAATTTTCCAGGCATCAGAGATAAAGACATGATCCTAAAAGCTTCCAGAGGAACATTTAACAAGAATTAAAATATAAACAGATTTCTTAATAGACAACACTAGATGCTAGAAGACTAATTCCACATCCAGCAAAATTATCTCTCAAAAATGAAGGCAAAATAATGACATTTTCAGATATATGAAAGCTGAAAGAATTCATTCCCAGTAGACCCAATTACAAAAATTATTAAAGCAATCCCTTCAGGTAGAGGGAAATGATACTAAATGAAAAGCTGGATCTACAAAAAAGAATGAAGAACACAGGAAATGTGAACTATCTGGGTAAATATATGTCTAAATCTTATTACCTAAGTCTCTTTTAAAGATAATTAAGCATTTAAACAAAAAGAATAATAATGCATGGTGGAGTTTATAATAAACATAACAGTAAAATATGTGACAACAATTGCATAAAGGTCAGAAGGGGAGAAATGGAAGTACACCATTGTAAGTATCTTGTACTGTACAGTACAGTATACACAGTATACTACCACTTGACAGTACATTGTAATATAAACCCTAAAGCAAGCACTAAAATAACAAAAATTTTAAAAGTTATAACTAATAAGTCAAAAAGTTGGGTAAAATAGAATCATGAAAAATACTCAATTAAATCTAAAGAAATAAAAAGAGGAAAAGGGGAAAAAGAACAAATAAAACAATAGAAAACAAATCATAAGGTGATAAATTTAAATCTAACCATATCAATAATCATATTAAATATAAATATCACCAATTAAAAGTCAGAGATTGTCATATTGGTTAAATAAGGCAAGACCCAATTTATGCTGCCTATAGGAAATACACTTTAAGATCAATAGAATTCACAGACGTCTAGCCAGACTGATCAGAATAAAAGGAGGTAAGACACAAATTGCCAATATCAGTGATGAGAGAGGTGACGTCACTATAAATTATACATATAGTAAAAGAATAACAATGTAATATTATGAATAACTTTACATGAGTAAATTTAAAAATGTAAATGAAATGGAAAATTCCTTGAATGTCTCCAAGTAACAAAGATCGCCATGAAGAGCTAGATAATGTCAGCACCAAATCTATTAAGGAAATTTAATTTTCTAATTAAAATTTGTCTCATGAAGAAAATTCCAGATCCAGATTACTTCACTGATGAAATAATGAAATTGGAAGTATATTTAAGGAAAAAAACCCAATTCTGCACAAAATTTTCTACAAAATTGAAGGGAAGATAATACATTCTAATTCATTCTGTGAGGCCAGCATTACCCTGATCCTAAAACCTAATAGAGATAAAACAAGAAAAAAAATACAGACCATATTTTTCGTGAAATTATATGCAAAAATTCTAAACAGAAATTTAGAAAATTAAATCAATGATATATTAAAAAGTATAAATTATCATGACTAAGTGGTGTTTAGCCCAAGAGTACAAGCTCGGTTTAACATTTTAAAACCAGTATATTTCATCATACTAAAGAACCAAAAAGAAAAAACATATTATAATTTCAGTAGATACTGAGAAAGCATTTTATAAATTCCAACATCCATTCCTCATAATAGCTCTAGCATACTGAGGATGTCTATGAAAAAACCTATCACCAACATACTTAATGATGAAAGACTGAATGCTCCACCCCCAAGATTAGGAACAACACAAGGATGTTCACTCTCACTACTTCTAGTCAACACACTAGCTGTTCTAGACAGTACAATAAGGTAAGAATGGGAAATAAAAGGCATCCAGATTGGAAATTTAAAACTTGCCTTTATTCACAGACAACATTGATCATCTACATGTAAAATTCAATGAAATCTACAAAAATGCTCTTATAATAAGTACATTCTTATAATCTAATAAGTGAGTTTAGCAAGTTGCAGGATGCCAGGAAAGTTAATTGTATTTCTATATTGTATCTCAAACAATTAGAAATTGAAATTTTAAAACAATATCATTTAAATATCATTATAGATAAATCTGGCAAAAGATGTGTAAGACCTCTACACTGAAAACTACAAAACAATACAGAGAAAAAATAAAGAAGACATAATTAATGGAGAGACCTACCTTGTTCAGGGACTGGAAGGCTAAATATTAAGGTGTCAGCATGTCAGCCCTTCTCAAAGTGATTTATAGATTTAATGCAAACCAAAACAAATTCTAGCTAGATTTCTTTTGTAGAAACTTACAAGCTGATTCTAAAATTTATATGGAAATGCAGCAGGGGACTAGGAGAAAAACTACTGATAGGCTTACAATACCACAATATTACACAACTCCAGGGTGAATGATACTGCTTGGAATTATTCAACTCTATGGCTCTAATGAGAGATCTGGTAAAGCATTTGAAAAATTAAAGATAACCATCAAGAAGTAAATTAGGTAATTGCTAACTATAGGAAAAAAATGAATTAGATAAGCAGTAACTATAGGAGAAGTAAAAAGTTGAAGAAAGGAAATGTAATCATAATATACTACTTGGCTTTCAGAGGATAATATTAGCAGAATTATGTTAATGTAAATGATTATTGTTTTATTATGCTGTAACTCTATCGGACGGTTCAGGGAAGAGATTTGGAAGGGTGATGTAGGAGAGCTAAATGCTTACCTAACATAACAGAAAGTCAAAAGGTAGAATCTAGCATTGATACATCAAGAAACAACGATATAAGCATATTATTTTTACAAGTAAAGTTAAATACTAGAAAAAATCTGTTAAGCATTCAAAACAGCTATCACTGGAGATTGAGACTTGCTGGAAGAGTGGCGAGTGCAGCAGGGGCAGCTGCTGTTGCTACTTTAAACATTATAAGCCTCTTGGTATTTTTAAAAGATTTTTTAACCTCTGTATTACATTGATAAAAATGAAAAGAAAATTTACCCAAAAAAAAAAAAATAGGAAGATGCAAATCCTAAGCTTTTTCAAAGCGTCAGGTACAATTCTAGCTGTCATCTGATCTCCTGACCCAAGATCTTGCTTCAGAAGACCCGCACAAATCATCACATGGACACACCATATACAATGAAATTTAACCTCACACACATCGTTCATTCTCAAATCAGAGCACTCATAGCACACATCCCATTGCTTATCTATTTAAAAGCTTGTTGTAAATTTATGCAAATAAATACTGACTATGAAACATGGCTTTGAGAGACTTCTGGAAAGTTTGGCAGAAATCAAAATCAGTGATTCATTTTTTTCCACTGTATTAAAATTAGATTGAATTGTTTTTCGAGGGGTAAGTAAAAGGAGCTAAGCTTCCTTACAAAAAAAAGAAAAAAGAGCAAGGAAGGTGATTTGTGGGAGGGTGGCAAATAGAAATGAGGAAAGGAAAGAAAATTAGAAGAATAAAAGAAATGTCATTTGCTCCCCTTTTTATACTGAGTTTCATAAAAATAAAAAAACAAGACGACACATCCCTCACGTCCACTAACCACTGTCTTGGACTAGTCACTTGGAACTGTCACCATCTGAAAAGGGACACCCCAGCCACAAACCTAGACAAGCTTAAAAGATAAGCCTCTGCTGGGGACCAACTGTTTGCAGCCTTAGAAATGGCTTCAAATCTAGTTACATATTTAAACTGAGAAATAATTACTAAATAATTAAAAGTTTAAAGGTAGTCATTACACTAGCATTAATTAAGAGCAGCATTTGTTCATTTATTCCACAAAGGAACACTAAATACTTATTAGGTGCCAGGCTTTGTTCTAAGTGCTAGGGATCTGGTGGTGAGCCAGACAGGTAAGAACTCTGTCCTAGTGGAGCTTTACATAACAGTGGGAGGAGTCCAAGAATAAAAAGGAAATTGAGACCAGAGGGCGGACAGCAGAAGCAAGAAGAATACAATCCTGCAGCCTGTGGAACAAAAACAACATTCACAGAAAGACAGACAAGATGAAAAGGCAGAGGGCTATATATCAGATGAAGGAACAAGATAAAACCCCAGAAAAACAACTAAATGAAGTGGAGATAGGCAACCTTCCAGAAAAAGAATTCAGAATAATGATAGTGAAGATGATCCAGGACCTCAGAAAAAGAATGGAGGCAAACATCAAGAAGATGCAAGAAATGTTTAACAAAGACCTAGAAGAATTAAAGGACAAACAAACAGAGATGAACAATACAATAACTGAAATAAAAACTACACTAGAGTGAATCAATAGCAGAATAACTGAGACACAAGAACGGATAAGTGACCTGGAAGACAGAATGGTGGAATTCACTGCTGCAGAACAGACTAAAGAAAAAAGAATGAACAGAAATGAAGACAGCCTAAGAGACCTCTGGGACAACATTAAATGCAACAACATTCACTTTATAGGGGTCCCAGAAGGAGAAGAGAGAGAGAAAGGACCAGAGAAGATATTTCAAGAGATTATAGTCAAAAACTTCCCTAACATGGGAAAGGAAATACCACCTCAAGTCCAGGAAGCACAGTGAGTCCCATACAGGATAAATCCAGGGAGAAACACTGCTGAGACACATAGTAATCAAATTGGCAAAAATTAAAGACAAAGAAAAACTATTGAAAGCAGCAAGGGAAAAATGATAAATAACATAAAAGGGAACTCCCATAAGGTTAACAGCTGACTGCTCAGCAGAAACTCTACAAGCCATAAGGGAGTGGCATCATATACTTAAAGTGATGAAAGGGAAGAATCTACAACCAAGATTACTCTACCCGGCAAGGATCTCATCCAGATTCGATGGAGAAATCAAAAGCTTTACAGACAAGCAAAAGCTAAGAGAATTCAGCACCACCAAACCAGCTCTACAACAAATGCTAAAGGAACTTCTCTAAGTGGGAAACACAAGAGAAGAAAAGGACCTACAAAAACAAACCCAAAACAATTAAGAAAATGGTCATAGAAACATACATATCAATAATTACCTTCAACATGAATGGATTAAATGCTCCAATGCAAAGACACAGGCTTGCTGAATGGATACAAAAAAAAACACATATATATGCTGTCTACAAGAGACGCACTTCAGACCTAGGGACACATACAGACTGAAAGTGAGGGGATGGAAAAAGATATTCTGTGCAAATGGAAATCAAAAGAAAGCTGGAATAGCTACACTCATATCACATAAAATAGACTTTAAAATAAAGAATGTTACAAGAGACAAGGAAAGATACTACATAATGATCAAGGGATCAATCTGAGAAGAAGATATAACAATTATAAATATATAGGCACCAAACATAGGAACACCTCAATACATAAGGCAACAGCTAACAGTTATAAAAGATGAAATCAACAGTAACACAATAATACTGGGGGACTTTAACACCTCACTTACACCAATGGACAGATTACCCAAAATGAAAATAAATAAGGAAACAGAAGCTTTAAATAACACAATAGACCAGATAGATTTAATTAATATAAGACATTCCATCCAAAAGCAGCAGATTACACTTTCTTCTCAAATGTGCATGGAACATTCTCCAGAATAGATCACATCTTGGGTCACAAATCAATCCTCAGTAAATTTAAGATAACTGAAATCATATCAAGCATATTTTCTGAACACAACGCTATGAGATTAGAAATCAATTACATGGAAAAAAATGTAGAAAACACAAACGCAGGAGGCTAAACAATACATTACTAAAGAACAAAGAGATCACTGAAGAAATCAAAGAGGAAATCAAAATATAACTAGAGACAAATGACAATGAAAACACGACGATCCAAAACCTATGTGACGCAGCAAAAGCAGTTCTAAGAGGGAAGTTTATAGCTATACAAGCCTACCTCAAGAAATAAGAAAAATCTCAAGTAAACAATCTAAACTCACACCTAAAGGAACTAGAGAAAGAAGAACAAACAAAACCCAAAGTTGACAGAAGGAAAGAAATCATAAAGATCAGAGCAGAAATAAATGAAATAGAAACAAAGAAAACAATAGCAAATATCAATAAAACTAAAAGCTGCGTTTTTGAGAAGATAAACAAAATTGATAAACCATTAGCCAGACTCATGAAGAAAATGAGGGAGAAGACTCAAATCAATAAAATTGGAAATGAAAAAGGAGAAGTCACAACAGACACTGCAGAAATACAAAGCCTCCTAAGAGACTACAACAAGCAACTCTATGCCAATAAAATGGACAACCTGGAAGGAATGGACAAATTCTTAGAAAGTTATAACATTCCAAGACTGAACCAGGAAGAAAGAGAAAATATGAACAGACCAATCACAAGCACTGAAATTGAAACTGTGATTAAAAATCTTCCAACAAACAAAAGTCCAGGACCAGATGGCTTCATGGGTGAATTCTATCAAACATTTAGACAAGAGCTAACACCCATCCTTCTCAAACTCTTCCAAAAAATTACAGAGGAAGGAACACTCCCAAACTCATTCTATGAGGCCACCATCTCACTGATACCAAAACCAGACAAACATAATACAAAAAAAAGAAAGTTACAGACCAATATCACTGATGAGTATAGATGCAAAATCCCTAACAAAATACTAGCAATCCAACAACACATTAAAAGGGTCATACACCATGATCAAGTGGGATTTATCCCAGGGATGCAAGGATTCTTCAATATACGCAAATCAATCAATGTGAAAGACCATATTAACAAACTGAAGAATAAAACCCATACGATCATCTCAATAGATGCAGAAAAAGCTTTTGACAACATTCAATACCTATTTATGATAAAAAAACTCTCCAGAAAGTGGGCATAGAGGAACCTACCTCAACATAATAAGGCCATATACGACAAACCCACAGCAAACATCATTCTCAATGGTGAAAAACTGAAAGCATTTCCTCTAAGATCAGGAACGAGACAAGAATGTCCACTCTCACCACTATTATACAACATAGTTTTGCAAGTCCTAGCCATGGCAATCAGAGAAGAAAAAGAAATAAAAGGAATACAAATTAGAAAAGAAGAAGTAAAACTGTCACTGTTTGCAGATGACGTGATACTATACATAGAGAAAACTAAAAATGCCACCAGAAAACTACTACAGCTAATCAATGAATTTAGCAAAGTTGCAGGATACAAAATGAATGCACAGAAGTCTCTTGCATTCCTTACACTAATGATGAAAAATCTGAAAGAGAAATTATGGAAACACTCCCATGTACCATTGCAACAAAAAGAATAAAATACCTAGGAATAAACCTACCTAGGGAGACAAAAGACCTATATGCACAAAACTATAAGACACTGATGAAAGAAATTAAAGATGATACCAACAGATGGAGAGATATACCATGTTCCTGGATTGGAAGAATCAATATTGTGAAAATGACTATACTACCCAAAGCAATGCAATCCCCACCAAATTACCAATGGCATTTTTATGGAACTAGAAAAAATCATCTTAAAATTTGTATGGAGACACAAAGGACCCCAAATAGCCAAACCAGTCTTGAGGGAAGAAAATGGAGCTGGAGGAATCAGACTCCCTGACTTCAGATTATACTACAAAGCTACAGTAATCAAGACAATATGGTACTGGCACAAAAACAGAAACACAGATCAATGGAACACGATAGAAAGCCCAGAGATATACCCATGCACCTATGGTCAACTAATCTATGATGAAGGAGGCAAAGATATACAATGGAGAAAAGACAGTCTCTTCAGTAAGTGGTGCTGAGAAAACTAGACAGCTACATGTAAAAGAATGAAATTAGAACACACCCTAACACCGTACACAAAAATAAACTCAAAATGGATTTGAGACCTAAATGTAAGACCAGACACTATAAAACTCTTAGAGGAAAACATAGGAAGAACACTCTTTGACATAAATCACAGCAAGATCTTTTTTGATCCACCTCCTAGAGTAATGGAAATAAAAACAAAAATAAACAAATGGGACCTAATGAAACTTCAGAACTTTTGCACAGCAAAGGAAATCATAAACAAGATGAAAAGACAATGCTCAGAATGGGAGAAAATATTTGCAAACAAATCGACAAAGGATTAATATCCAAAATATATAAACACCTCATGCAGCTCAATATTAAAGAAACAAACAACCCAATCCAAAAATGGGCAGAAGACCTAAATAGACATTTCTCCAAAGAAGACACACAGATGGCCAAGAAGCATATGAAAAGCTGCTCAACATCACTAATCATTAGAGAAATGCAAATCAAAACTACAATGATGTATCACCTCACACCAGTTAGAATGGGCATCATCAGAAAATCTACAAACAACAAATGCTGGAGAGGGTGCAGAGAAAAGGGAACCCTCTTGCACTGTTGGTGGGAGTGTAAATTGATACAGCCACTACGGAGAACAGTATGGAGGTTCCATAAAAAACTAAAAATAGATTTACCATATGATCCAGCAATCCCACTACTGGGCATATACCCAGAGAAAACAATAATTTAAAAAGACACATGCACCCCAATGTTCACTGCAGCACTATTTACAATAGCCAGGTCATGGAAGCAACCTAAATGCCCACTGACAGACGAATGGATAAAGAAGCTGTGGTACATATATACAATGGAATATTACTCAGCCATAAAAAGGAACGAAATTGAGTCATTTGTTGAGATGTGGACGGATCTAGAGACTGTCATACAGAATGAAGTAAGTCAGAAAGAGAGAAACAAATATCATATATTAATGCATGTATGTGGAACCTAGAAAAATGGTACAGATGAGCCAGTTTGCAGGGCAGAAGTTGAGACACAGATGTAGAGAACAGACGTATGGACACCAGGGGTCGAAAACCACAGTGGGGAGGGGATGGTGGTGTGCTGAATTGGGTGATTAGCATTGACATGTATACACTGATGTGTATAAAATTGATGACTAATAAGAACCTGCAATATAAAAAAACAAACAAAACAACCAATACTAAACTTTCATTGGGTTATTTGTATGGAAATATGTTAATATAAATGTTTCAGACATTACATGAAATTTCTAAAAATCTTATATGTTCTGGTATAATGTTATAACTCATAATTCTAGTTATTACTTTAAAATGTATATCTCAGAAATAACTAAATTTCCTTGTCAACTGCATTATTATGAACTTTCATCAAATCTTTAATAGTGGTCATTTTTAAGTCTTTTGTCATTTACAGACAGTTCTGGGTGTACTCTGATGCTTTTGCAAATATATTCCTATAAAAGGGTTTCATCTTCAAGGAATTCATGGAAAAGGCTCTGACAAGTACAGGTTTCTGTTAACTGACTATACTGCTGAACTGAATGAATAAGCATTTTCAGAACTCTGATGGAAAACTGATGAACTCATAAAAGTGCTAACAAAAGATCAAGATGAAAAAAATTAATTACATGGGACTGAGTGAACTGATGAGGATGATTATAATTTTTTGACTTTCTGTTTGAATAAAAATAAAAAAAGGAAATCGATATAAAATATGCCAAACTGAGAAGTGTTATGAATCATAAAGCAGTTTGAGTGAATATAAAGTTGGAATAGAGTTGCTCTATTTTATGTAGTATAATCAAAGAATAACTTTCTGACAAGGAGGCATTTGAATAGCAGCTCACTCAATTCTGACCAACCCCTGCCCAGACACACTTGCTTCCATCTTAAAACTACCAGATGACTAACTCCAGCCCTTAAAGCCCTCTAAGTGCCCTTCCTTACGTCCTCCTTTTGAGAAGCACTTGAGGTTTTGTCAAGACCCTTGCTTAGCAAGTTTAATAAACCAGTTTTGTATAGTTAGCAAGTTTCTCTCAGGGTCTCTATGGGAGTTCTGACAATTAAGAGTTTTCGGCATATAGATGGTATGTAATACAAGAAGACTGGATGAGACCATCTAAAGATCAGAGCAGATGAAGATGGTACAAGGCCTGAGGAGGGAGTCCTGGGGCAGTTCAACGTTTAAAGTCCTTCCCAAAGATGAGCAGGAACCAGCAAAGGAGAGGGAAAAGCATTGTCAGGGAGGTCGAATGAGAAACAAGAGAGGGTATGTTCCAGAAACTAAGTGGGGTTTTAATCATGACTCTTAAAAAGGAATCAGCTCTAAAAATTTAACAAGAATAGATTCAAATATGAACAGATTCACTGAATTGAGAGTAGACAAATTTGTTTTCAGAAGTCAATAAGAGACATAAAATAAGCAAAAAGAAAATAAAATGAGCCAAACACCTTTGACCCATGGTCCTTGACACATAGAAATGGTCTGAGGGAATTTATTCAAATAGTTAATTCTAAATAAAGGGATAAAATACAGAAATATTTCCCAAATCAAAAAGGTTTTGAGGCTATGATCCTCAACCCTCTCTTCCTACTCTCTTGATTAACTATTTTCTCAGCTTCAACACATTCCTCTTCCCTTATTGATCTTTCTCTTTAATCAATCTTCATTCTCCTCAGCATGATCTATTTCCACTCACTATATGAGCTGTCAATGATAGAGTCAAATTTAAAATAGGCAGGCACACAGCAAAGAGACATGTAAAACCAAAAGGAAGCTCTTAAAAGATGAAAGCCTCAAACCAAAAGAACCTCTTTATGCATAGAGAGGACTTGTCCTGCATGGATAATAGAGATGAAAGTTATACAATGTTAGAATTGGAAGAGATCACCTAGTTCAAAGACACTGTGCCATTTTAGAAATGTTAAAAGTAAATTGCAGATAGATTAACCAAGTTGCCTAAAGTCATTGAGCCCATTGAAGGTTGATCTGGAATAAGCCTGACTCCCAGACTAATGCTTTTCTCTCCAATCTGTAATAATATCAGAGGTATTAATTTCAAATAAAATAGGCAATAACACTTTTTCCAGTCTTTAACAGTGAAATTACTTTGCTTATATAAACCAAAAATGCATGTTGCATTTTTTCAGTCTACATAAATGTTTTGCCATGAACGTTTTCATCATAGTCTCAACCTCTTTCCATTCTAAGGATAAGAAGCATCTCTCGCTTGTGTCAGTAATTTCAGAATGTCAAAAATATGCTGAAAGAACATAGGTAATTGTTTGAAAATCCAAGCAAAAAAATTCAAGGAATAGATCTACCAGACTAGTATCTGCTTATTAGCAAGATGTTTCAGTGGGTTAGAGTCCTTAATCCACTTTTGAGTCATAGGCAAAGACAGTTTGGGGTTTTTTTTTTCCCCAAGTCTGGAAAACTTTTTTCAGACATAACTCCAGGATAGAATTATATACAAATCAGAATGAATACCACCTTGATGTTAGAATGTGCATATTTTTAGATAGTCTCTTATAAATGAAATAAGATTTTTTTTCTAACCAGGTACGAACTTGATAACATATCTGTAATATTTTCCCATTTCTGAGTAACATTTCTTGGCTTGTCTTTGAGTCAATGAATTTGCCCTAGATTTTCAAACCTTGAGAATCCCCATAAAATATTCCCCTTATTTTACTTTTTATCAAATCCAGATACTTTTCTATTTAATCTTGATAAAGCCATAAAAGGGGAAATTCAGGCTTAATTTAAACATGAGCTTAATTAATGTGATTATATAATTTTTACTCTAGATTATTCTGTAAAAAGATATAAGGTAACTTAAAATTCCATGATAATTACATAAATACCTTTAGAATTAGTAGTAAAGACAATAAAACAAAGAGAAGGAAATTCTTTTAATTTTAAAAAAACATTTTTTTAAAAAAAAGTATGTTTAAAGTTTAAAACAAAAACTTAAGATGGAGCCAAGAATAAAGTTAGCACACAAAGTGCTTGTAGTAAAATTAATACAGTCACGTATTTGGCTCTGAGCTTCCTATATTAGCCAAAGAGAAAGGATGAGTACAAGTAGTGACACAGTTCACAGTGTCCAGACAAAGAAAACCACACAGCTCTTCAATATATACATTCACATTTCTAGTACCAAGACCAGAGAAAAAATTCCTCTGTGGGTAATTGTGAAGAGATTCTACATAATGTGTGAACAAAATCCTTAGCATATTTATAATAAATAAACCCCAAGGTTTCATAGGGTTGTTTGCTCTGATGTCCCTTAAATACAAATCAATACTACGTAGGCACTATGTGGGCAAGAGAGGTGGAGACAAGTAAGACCCTTGAATTCTTCCCTGTCTCAAACCTCACATAGATGAACAGTCACAAAATCTTACAAATTCCACTTTCATAATTCTCTACCTGGCCCCTCTCCTAGTTTCACCCTCGTTGTATCTCACCTACTTTGTGTAGCTTCCTAATTTTTCTCTCCACCTCTAATTTCTCACTTTTCAAATCCACCTAAAATAGCGCTCCTGGATAGCTCTATCTGAAACAGCGTTCTGGTTATGTCATTCCTTCGCTCATTTTGGGGCTTCCCTGGTGGCGCACTGGTTGAGAGTCCGCCTGCCGATGCAGAGGACATGGGTTCGTGCCCCGGTCCGGGAAGATCCCACATGCTGCAGAGTGGCTGGGACCATGAGCTATGGCCGCTGAACCTGCATGTCCAGAGCCTGTGCTCCGCAGCAGGAGAGGCCACAGCAGTGAGAGGCCCGCGTACCGCAAAAAAAAAAAAAAAAAAAAAAAAACAGAAAAAAAAAATTTTGAACCATAAAAAAACACCAAAAAAGTTAAATTTTCTAATTCGTTCATACAAGACTCTCCACGATCTAGTCTTAACTTGGTAGTGTGACCTCAAACCCAACAGAGGCGAGGCAGGTGTTGGGGCAGAAAAACCAATGGAGGCCATGAGCGCCATCTGAAGAGGCTGCTCTTCCGTTCCAGCTGATCCCTGCCAGGGAACAATGTGGGCCTGATGTCTCAAGAGAAGCCAGAAACCGATATACTTATATAAAATCTCCTGGTTTTTAAATTTAGGAAACTAATTCAAAAGAAAAGTTGATACTTTTCAAGCCAATGAAAATATGTCTTCAGATGCGATGCAGCAGGAGTGTCAGTTTGGGCCACGTGTCCTATTTTTCACTCTGTCCTTCCACACTTTCAGCTGAACTACATCCTCTACTCTCCATCCTCCAAGTCTCCCCTGTACTGTTCCTTCTGAATGCCCAGATTTGTAAATAACCTTCATAGCCCGTTTCAAATACCAATTCCACTAAGCTTTTCTAAAATCAGTTAAAAGTAACTGTTTATCCTCTAAAGTCCCACAATATTTGAGCTCTACCTTTTTTAAGGCCATGAACACTCTCTATCAAGTTCAGTAATTACTTCCATGCATGCTTTTTCTCTCCAATTAAATGGCCATGAAAGCACAGGCCATGTTGTATTCAACTTGAAATACTCTGCAGCAAATTACACTTTCCTTCACCCAATCAATTCTCACATATTTAAGAATTAATTACCTTAAGATTGTTAATGGAAGAATTTAAATGTTGAGTTATATCCATTATAGTCTAGACTTTTGTTTCAAATACTTAGAAGTCATGTGTTAGACAGATGGCTTTCTTTTCCCCTTCATAACGTGTATACATATTTCAGATAGGGAACTTTCTAGCATAACATCAATTTCCTTAGCAGTGAGTTCTTTATTTTCCCATGAAATGGAGGTGTGCATTCCCTCAAGCACATCCTTAAAATATCTTGACTCTGCATGCAATGTTTAGATTGTTTTATAAACCAATTTTTAGACCTATGATATATTGTGCCATTTGTCAGCAAATACAATGTTTTCAAATTGGTGTAAGTTGACCTGAATATTTTCACAAACTGAGCAGTAACATCATATCAAATTTACCATGTAACTATTTTACAGTCCTGGATATTTTCCTAAATTAGGTTAGTTTATATTGAAATATACCTTTCAAAAGATTCATATGTTTTAATCCAGAGATTGTCCATCATCGGATGAATGGATAAAGAAGATGTGGCACATATATACAATGGAATATTACTCAGCCATAAAAAGAGACGAAATTGAGCTATTTGTAATGAGGTGGATAGACCTAGAGTCTGTCATACAGAGTGAAGTAAGTCAGAAAGAGAGAGACAAATACCGTATGCTAACACATATATATGGAATTTAAAAAAAAAAAAATGTCATGAAAAACCTAGGGGTGAAACAGGAATAAAGACACAGACTTACTAGAGAATGGACTTGAGGCTATGGGGAGGGGGAAGGGTAAACGGTGACAAAGCGATAAAGAGACATGGACATATATACACTACCAAACGTAAGGTAGATAGCTAGTGGGAAGCAGCCGCATAGCACAGGGAGATCAGCTCGGTGCTTTGTGACCGCCTGGAGGGGTGGGATAGGGAGGGTGGGAGGGAGGGAGACGCAAGCGGGAAGAGATATGGGAATATATGTATATATATAACTGATTCATTTTGTTGTGAAGCTGAAACTAACATACCATTGTAAAGCAATTATACTCCAATAAAGATGTTAAAAAAAAAAAAAAAGAAAGAAAACAGATTTTCTAAAAGCCACTCCTATAACCCAGCTTCCCCAGTGGCCCCACTAATGATGATGCCAATCTACGATCATTCATCAGCTGTCCCCAACACACACCCTACCTCCTGGGGGATTCAGAATATATCACCAATCTGCAAGGGAACTTAACCATAATTCAAAATTTGGAAACCAAGGCAGAAAAACTGGGATGAAAAAAATGTAGTCTCCAAAATTATGCAGAAACTAGACTCTCCTACCCCTCGAGCTGAAGAGTAGGCAGGGCAGAGTTACCCGAATGTGACATAAAAGAAGTAGAGATTTTAGCAAAGATGAAATACCATGAGCGTTAAGGAAACTTTGGTTGATATTTGAATTTGAGTAGGTGAAGTTCAAACTGGCATTTTCACAGTTTAAGCTGCATATTTAAGAAGAAAAAATAATTAAAAGCCAAGTGCTGAAAATTGAAATCCTCTTGTGAACAGTCATTCTGTTTGAAAAATTAGAGACTTGTCAAGGAACAGCCATAACATTTACAAAAATGTGGGGACAGAGCAAATTAAATGACAAAACCTGTGAAGTTTTTTTGGTCCTTCCTACTAAGTGGAATAGACATACACATGTACTGTCATGTAATTCTCAAGTTTAAAATTTGCTTAAAAAGCTATAATGCTAAATGCAAATCCTTATGTGGAAGAGTTAATAAGAACTCTGATAGAACAGGCTTGTACAGTCTTGGGAAATAGATAACAACAAAAGGATTGATGATTATAATATATTGGTTGATGATAATATGTTTCAAATCCTTTCCACCTGTATTTAAACTTTCAGTAGAATTCTAAGTACCTGGCAGTCTATTTAATAGGTAGTCAGCTGCCAGGTGATAAGACAATGAGAAAAGATTACAAGTGAAAGTTCATAAAATATATACATGTGTATGTCTGTATATGTTTAAATGAGATAAACATAAATCTATTCATTTTTAAAGCCAACACTTAGCCAAGAACACCAATAAAATTTCAATTGTTTATCTATGACCTCTTTTGACTATATGTCATACGAAACATCTGCACTTTTTAGAGATTAAAAATGATGCTGTTGTCAGAAAGGGAAGTAACCAGATAGTGAATAAAAACAACTTTGTGATGTGTTTCTCCTATAAAGCAATAAAAAGTCTGTGCTTTTATTTTAGGCTGGAAGCCTAAAACCTTGGAAAGAAAATGTCAAGTTGAGAAATGCTTTGACATCAAGATAATGCACAAATAAAAGGAAAGAATACTTGGAGAGGAAACAATTGAAAGAAAAACAATTTATGTGTAATATAGAAGCTTCTGTACACATTTAAGGCATAACAGGGCTTGTAAAGGCTTCAGAAAATGATGAAATATTTTGTTGATTTCATAGAGAAAAAGAAGAAAACCTCACTGAAAAATCACCATTCAGAATGCCAGATTCAAACCAGCTTCTAGGGTTTCCCTGGTCGCGCAGAGGTTGAGAGTCCGCCTACCGATGCAGGGGACACGGGTTTGTGCCCCGGTGCGGGAAGATCCCACATGCCGCGGAGCGGCTGGGCCCGTGAGCCATGGCCTCTGAGCCTGGGCGTCTGGAGCCTGTGCTCCGCAACGGGAGAGGCCACAGCAGTGAGAGGCCCGCATACCGCAAAAAACAAAACAAACAAACCAGCTTCTAACTTTTATGTTGCACTGAATTTTTTATAAAAATTTCAATCTAAAGGCAATTTCCTTCTAAAAGAAGCAACAGTGTGGTAAGGAGAATAATGCCACCCCCGAAGATGTCCACATCCTAGTCCCTAAAACCAGTGAATGTGTTACCTTTCACGGCAAATGGGATTTTGCCAGTGTGGTTAAGTTAAGGGCCTTAAAATAAAGGGAGATTATTCTGGATTATCTGAGTGTTGCTTAATCTCATGGATGCTTAAAAGCAGAGAAACTTTACCAGCAGGGGTCAAAGGGAGATGTGACTACAGAAGAACAATCAGAGAGATGAACATTGCTGGTTTTGATGGTGGAGGCAGCGGGGCAGGAGCCAAGGAATGGGTGGCCTCCAGAAGCCGGAAAAGGGAAGGAAAAGAATTTCCCCTGAAGCCCCCCAGAAAGGAACGCAATCCTGATGACACCTTCATCTTAGCCCAGCGAGACCTGTGTCAGACTTCTGACCTAAAGAACTGCAAGAAAATAAATTTGTGCTATTTTAAACCACTACATTTGTGGTAATTTGTTACAGCAGGAATAAAAAACGAATACAGTAAATTCGAGAACGTAGATTTTAATGCAGAGAATTTTAAAATTTATGTTAAAAACCAAGCAAAAAGAATTAAGAAATAGCTGTCTCAATTTTTCAGTAGAATGACCTACGATATTACATGTAAAACATGAGATAAAAATAACTTTGTGGAAAGAAATATCTAAAGAAACAATTATCTTCAGAAAAGCAGCCCAAATGCCTAGCTCCTCTTAGATGGAGAGCCTAGTGAAAATGTTTTACTTTGAAAAACATGCTTGAATTTCATGTGATGGTTAAGACTTTAAATTTGACCACATCAGCCATTCATTTAAGTCTCCATGGTGTTCCATTTTATGTGGCATTAAATGCAAACCCCATACCATAGCCTAGAGGACCTATGTGGTCTGACCCCTATGGTCACATTTTCTATTCCTCTCCCACTTCTCACCAAGTCCCAACCACACTGGCCTTTTTCCTGATCTTTAAACATGCAAATCTAATTCCCACCCCACCCCAGAGCCTTTGCACTGCTGTTCCCTCTGCCTGAAATGTGTGGAAAAGCATTGCATAAGGATCAAAACTAGAGACTCAGCACTCAGAGAAAAGACCAAGATCCAGAAAGAAACCTGCATTACATCAGAACCATGTGGGCACCACTGTAAGTATGCAGATCTCAGAACTCCAGCCCACCCTGCTGAATTAACTCTGTATGGGCTCCAGAATCATATTTCAAAATATGCCCAGGGAAGGCAGATGACAGCGTCACCACCCTCTTGAGATAGGAGAAACATGGGGCAACTCAGTCCAGCCCAGCAAAGAAAACCACACTGTAGGATGACATGCTGCCTTCTTGATACCTAACTTTCAGGTTGATATAAGGAATCCTGATGGTTAGATTTAATGGTATCTTTGAGAAGCCAATAGTATGGTGGAGTGGTTAGGCGCACAGACACGTGGGTTCATAATCCCAGCTCCGACACTTTCCAGCTGACATACTTGAGCAAGTTCCTTAACCTCACTGGGCCTTAATCACCTCATCTGTAAACTGACAAGGGGTAATATAACAAAGCTACCTCAAAGAGCTGTGAGGACTAAATTATTTAATACACATAAAGTAGAACAGGGCTTGGCCAATAGTAAGAGCACACTAAATGTTGGCCATGAATTGTCAAAGGCATCATTCTGGTGAGTCAGCCATCCTTTTATAAGGACAAGATCCACTTTTAATGTAGTTTTGCTAGTGTTTGAAAAATGCTCTCTTAATATCTAAACCTACCTATTTTTCATCTTTCAAAGTTGTCCCATGAAATAAAGTGAAAAATTCTAGGTTCTCCCCACTGTCTTCCAAACTGCTTAATCAATGACTGGTATTAAGTGTGCAGGCCCCAAAATCTTTGCAATTATATCAGATGGTTACTCTTTCTCTGCTGATATGTACTGGATCATCCAAAGCCACAGGAAACTAGGGATAAATATCAGTAAAATCTCCTTTTATTCTCCCAGGATCCCTGTTGATTTCTTCCCTCCTCTGGTGGCTAAACTAAAAGGATATAGATTACTTCAGAAACTGCTGTCTACAAAAAGGTTTTTTAATAAAATAACACATTCCAAAATACATAAATTCAAATATGATTCTAGCACTGAGTATTAGGCCCTAAATCCATCAAAGATACAAATGAGTCAGTACAAATCCTTTGGTCTTAACCAACTCAAGAGATAAATGGACACAAAAAAGAATGAAATAATGCCATTTGCAGCAACATGGATGGACCTAGAAATTATCATATTAAGTGAAGTAAGTCAGACAGAGAAAGACAAATACCATATGATATCACTTATATGTGGAATCTTAAAAAATGATACAAATGAACTTATTTACATAAGAGAAATAGAGTCAGAGACATAGAAAACAAACTTACAGTTACCAAAGGGGATAGCCGGGGAGGGGTGAGGGGAAATAAATTAGGAGTTTGGGATTAACATATACATGCTACTATATATAAAATAGGTAAACAACAAGGACCTACTGTATAGCACAGGGAGCTACGTTCAGTATCTTGTAATAACCTATAAGGGAAAAGAATATGAAAAAGAATATATATATATGTATAACTTAATCACTTTGATGTATACTTGCAACAACACAACATTGTAAATTAACGATACTTCAATTTAAAAAAAAAGAGAGATAAATGGTTGTTTGAACCTGGAGAATTTGGAGAAGGAAGGTGTTTATCCTTACCCAATAGAAGGTGGCATTCAAAAAGTCTAGCCATAAAATTTGGGAGACCTGAAGATTAAGGGTTTGGAAATTCCAGTGGTTTCCTTGTTCCCATAGGAGTTGGCTATGGGATAAAACCCACAGATGGTCCCTTTGGTGCTGGGCACTAAGAAAGGAGAACCACAGAGAAATGGCAGTGTGACACAACTAAACAGGAAGAGGTAAGGAAAGAAGGGGCCTGTGTGCTGCCTGGGTCTGCTCTCTCTTTCCAGTTCAGATGTGGAAAGGATCCAGCAGGGGTGGTTTTCTGTGGCCAGAGAATCTTCTTTAAATGGTGACTGAGTGCATGAATAATGGAAGCACTGAGCCCCACAAGAAGCCTTGAATCACACAAGCACTGGCTGTGGCATGGATATCCTAGAAGTGTTGGGTATCTCACAATTATCTAAAGAGGCTTATGAGTAGGGTAACCAAAAGAGTCACCTTCTAGGGTGCTAGTGGTGAGATATGGTCTGTACCAAAAGCCAGGATTTGGACAAGCACATCCAGGCCAATCCTCTCCTCACGGCAGGTGTCTTCCTACAGACTACAGATGTCATTGATGCTGGGGGAGGATGAGGAAGGAGGGATGGAGGCTCAGAGACAGACAGAAAAACCGTTCAACAGAAGTGCTGGGAACCCAGCGGTGACTGAGTCAACTATACCCAAACTGGACTCTAAAAACATATTTGAATCTGATGGACTTGAGAAAAATTCAGTTTTAAGCTGGAAGGGATTGGAGTATGTAGAAATAAAAATTTTGAACAGAAATAGAATCACAGATGTAGAAAACAATCTTATGGTTATCAAGGGGGAAAGGTGAGGAGGGATAAATTGGGAGAATGGGATTGGCGTATACACACTACTATATATAATAGATAACTAATAAGGACCTACTGTATAGCACAGGGAGCTCTACTAAATACTCTGTAATGACCACATGAGGAAAGAATCTAAAAAAGAGTGGATATATGCATATATATATAACTGATTCACTTTGCTCCACAGTAGAAAGTAACACAACATTGTAAATCAACTATATGCCAATGAATTTTTTTTAATTAAAGATAAATAAAAACAAAAATTTGAATCTTCTTTTTATAACTTTAAGTGGAGTAAAATCTATAAAAAACCTTGAAACGGGGAGATTCTGGAGAAGATGGTGAAAGAGTAAGATGCAGAGATCACCTTCCTCCCCACAGATACACCAGAAATACATCTACACGTGGAACAACGCCTATAGAACGCCCACTGAACGCTGGCAGAAGACCTCAGACCTCCCAAAAGGCAAGAAAGTCCCCACGTACCTGGGTAGGGCAAAAGACAAAAGAAAAAACAGAAACAAAAGAATAGGGATGGGACCTGCACCTGTGGGAGGGAGCTGTGAAGGAGGCAAGGTTTCCACACACTAGAAGCCCCTTTGCGGGCGGAGACTGCGGGGGGCAGAGGGGGGAGCTTCGGAGCCCCGGAAGAAAGCACAGCAACAGGTGTGCGGAGGGCAAAGCGGAGAGATTCCCGCACAGAGGATCAGTGTCGACCGGCACTCACCAGCCCAAGAGGCTTGTCGGCTCACACGCCAGGGTGGGCGGGGCTGGGAGCTGAGGCTTTGGCTTCGGTTGGTCCGAGCGCAGGGAGAGGACTGGGGTTGGCGGCGTGAACACAGCCTGAAGGGGTTAGTGCACCACAGCTAGCTGGGAGAGAGTCCAGGAAAAAGTCTGGAGCTGCCGAAGAGGCAAGAGACTTTTTCTTGCTTCTTTGTTTCCTGGTGCGGGAGGAGAGGGGATTAAGAGCGCTGCTTAAAGGAACTCCAGAGACAGGCGCGAGCCGCGGCTAAAAGCGCGGACCCCAGAGACGGGCATGAGATGCTAAGGCTGCTGCTGCCGCCACCAAGAAGCCTCTGTGCGAGCACAGGTTACTATCCACAACCCCCTCCCGGGAGCCTATGCAGCCCGCCACTGCCAGGGTCCTGAGATCCAGGGACAACTTCCCCGGGAGAACGCACTTCGCGCCTCAGGCTGGTGCAACGTCAAGATGGCCTCTGCCGCCGCAGGCCCGCCCCGCACTCCGTACCCCTCCCTCCCCCCGGACTGAGGGAGCCAGAGCCCCCGAATCACCTGCTCCTTTAACCCCGTCCTGTCTGAGCGAAGAACAGACGCCCTCAGGCGACCCACACACAGAGGCGGGGCCAAATCCAAATATGAAACCCTGGAGCTGTGCGAACAAAGAAGAGAAAGGGAAATTTCTCCCAGTAGCCTCAGAAGCAACGGATTAAATCTCCACAATCAACTTGATGTACCCTGCATCTGTGGAATACCTGAATAGACAACAAATCATCCCTAACTGAGGAGGTGGACTTTGGGAGCAAGATATATTATTTTTTCCCCTTTTCCTCTTTTCATGAGTGTGTATGTGTATGCCTCTGTGTGAGATTTTGTCTCTATAGCTTTGCTCTCACCATTTGTCCTAGGGTTCTGCCGTCCGGTTTTTTTCTTTTCCTTTTTTTTTTTTTTTCTTTTTAATTTCTTTTTTCTTCATAGTTATTTTTTATTTTTATTTTAATAACTTCATTTTATTTTATCCTATTTCCTTCCTCTCTCTCTCTCTCTCTCTCTCTCTCTCTCTTTCTTTCTTTCTTATTTTTTCTCCCTTTTATTCTGAGCCGTGTGGAAGACAGGCTCTTGGTGCTCCAGCCAGGAGTCAGTGCTGTGCCACTGAGACGGGAGAGCCAAGTTCAGGACACTGGTCCACAAGAGACCTCCCAGCTCCACGTAATACCAAACAGCAAAAATCTCCCAGAGATCTCCATCTCAACATCAACACCCAGCTCCACTCAACGACCAGCAAGCTACAGTGGAGACACCCTATGCCAAACAGCTAGCAAGACACGAACACAACACTACCCGTTAGCAGAGAGGCTGCCTAAAATCATAATAAGTCCACCGACACACCAAAACACACCACCAGACATGGGCCTGCCCACCAAAACACAAGATTCAGCCTCATCCACCAGAACACTAGCATTAGTCCCCTCCACCAAGAAACCTACACAACCCACTGAACCAACTTTAGCCACTGGGGACAGACACCAAAAACAACGGGAACTACAAACCTGCAGCCTGCAAAAAGGAGACCCCAAACACAGTAAGATACACAAAATGAAAACACAGAAAAACACAGCACATGAAAGAGCAAGGTAAAAACCCACCAGACCTAAAAATGAATAGGAACTAGGCAGTCTACCTGAAAAATAATTCAGAATAATGATAGTAAAGATGATCCAAAATCTTGGAAATAGAATAGAGAAAATGCAAGAAATATTTAACAAGGGCTGAGAAGAACTAAAGAAGAAACAAGCAATGATGAACAACACAACAATGAATGAAATTAAAAATACTCTAGAAGGCATCAATAGCAGAATAACTGAGGCAGAAAAACGGATAAGTGACCTGGAAGATAAAATAGTGGAAATAACTACTGCAGAGCAGAATAAAGAAAAAATAATGAAAAGAACTGAGGACAGTCTCAGAGACATCTGAGACAACATTGAATGCACCAACATTCGAATTATAGGGGTACCAGAAGAAGAAGTGAAAAAGAAAGGAACTCAGAAAATATTTGAAGAGATTATAGTTGAAAACTTCCATAATATGGGAAAGGAAATAGTTATTCAAGTCCAGGAAGCACAGAGAGTCCCATACAGGAAAAACCCAAGGAGAAACATGCCAAAACATATATTAATCAAACTATCAAAAATTAAATACAAAGAAAACATATTAAAAGCAGCAAGGGAAAAACAACAAATAACGCACAAGGGAAACCCCATAAGGTTAAAAGCTGATCTTTCAGCAGAAACTCTGCAAGCCAGAAGGGACTGGCAGGACATATTTAAAGTGATGAAGGAGAAAAACCTGCAACCAAGATTACTCTACCCAGCAAGGATCTCATTCAGATTTGATGGAGAAATTAAAACCTTTATAGACAAGCAAAAGCTGAGAGAGTTCAGCACCACCAAACCAGCTTTACAACAAATGCTAAAGGAAGTTGTCTGGGAAAGAAACACAAGAGAAGGAAAAGACCTACAATAACAAACACAAAACAATTAAGTAAATGGGAATAGGAACATACATATCAATAATTACCTTAAATGTAAATGGATTAAATGCTCCCACCAAAAGACACAGACTGGCTGAATGGACAGAAAAACAAGACCCATATATAGGCTGTCTACAAGAGACCCACTTCAGACCTAGAGACACATACAGAATGAAAGTGAGGGGATGGAAAAAGATATGCCATGCAAATGGAAATCAGAATAAAGCTGGAATAGCAATTCTCATATCAGACAAAATAGACTTAAAATAAAGACTACTACACGAGACAAAGAAGGATACTATATAATGATCAAGGGATCGATCCAAGAAGAAGATATAACAATTGTAAATATTCATGCACCCAACATAGGAGCACGTCAATATATAAGGCAAATACTAACAGCCATAAAAGGGGAAATCGACAGTAACACATTCATAGTAGAGAACTTTAACACCTCACTTTCACCAATGGACAGATCACCCAAAATTAAAATAAATAAGGAAACACAAGCTTTAAATTATACATTAAACAAGATGGACTTAATTGATATTTATAGGACATTCCATCCAAAAACAACAGAATACACATTTTTCTCAAGTGCTCATGGAACATTTTCCATGATAGATCATATCTTGGGTCACAAATCTAGCCTTGGAAAACTTAAGAGAAGTGAAATCGTATCAAGTATCTTTTCTGACCACAAGACTATGAGACTAGATATCAATTACAGGAAAAGATCTGTAAAAAATACAAACACATGGAGGCTAAACAATACACTACTTAATAATGAAGTGATCACTGAAGAAATCAAAGAGAAATTTAAAACTACCTAGAAACAAATGAGAATGCAGACACGACGACCCAAAACCTATGGGATGCAGCAAAAGCAGTTCTAAGAGGGAAGTTTATAGCAATACAATCCTACCTTAAGAAACAGGAAACATCTCGAATAAACAACCTAACCTTGCACCTAAAGCAATTAGAGAAAAAAGAACAAAAAAACCCCAAAGTTAGCAGTAGGAAAGAAATCATAAAAATCAGATCAGAAAAAAATGAAAAAGAAATGAAGGAAACAATAGCAAAGACCAATAAAACTAAAAGCTCGTTCTTTGAGAAGATAAACAAAATTGATAAATTAGCCAGACTCATCAAGAAAAAATGGGAGAAGACTCACATCAATAGAATTAGAAATGAAAAAGGAGAAGTAACAACTGACACTGCAGAAATACAAAAGATCAGGAGAGATTACTACAAGGAACTCTATGCCAATAAAATAGACAACCTGGAAGAAATGGACAAATTCTTAGAAATGCACAACCTGCCGAGACTGGACCAGGAAGAAATAGAAAATATGAACAGACCAAACACAAGCACTGAAATTGAAACTGTGATTAAAAATCTTCCAACAGACAAAAGCCCACAACCACACGGCTTCACAGGCAAATTCTATCAAACATTTAGAGAAGAGCTAACACCTGTCATTCGCAAACTCTTCCAAAATATACCAGAGGGAAGAACACTCCCAAACTCATTCTACAAGACGACCATCACCCTGATATCGAAACCAGACAAAGAAGTCAGAAGGAAAGAAAACTACAGGCCAATAACACTGACGAACATAGATGCAAAAATCCTCAACAAAATGCTAGCAAACAGAATCCAACAGCACATTAAAAGGATCATACACCATGAACAAGTGGGGTTTATTCCAGGAATGCAAGGATTCTTCGATATACGCAAATCAATCAACATGATACACCATATTAACAAACTGAAAGAGAAAAACCATATGATCATCTCAATAGATGCAGAGAAAGCTTTTGACAAAATTCAACACCGATTTATGATAAAAAAAAAAACTCTGCAGAAAGTAGGCATAGAGGGAACTTTTCTCAACATATAAAGGCCATATATGACAAACCCACAGCCAACATCATCCTCAATGGTAAAAAACTGAAGCCATTTCCACTAAGATCAGAAACGAGACAAGGTTGCCCACTGTCACCACTCTTATTCGTCATAGTATGGGAAGTTCTACCCACAGCAATCAGAGAAGGAAAGGAAATAAAAGGAATCCAAATCAGAAAAGAAGAAGTAAAGCTCTCACTGTTTGCAGATGACATGATACTATACATAGAGAATCCTAAAGATGCTACCAGAAAACTACTAGAGCTAATCAATGAATTGGGTAAAGTAGCAGGATACAAAATTAAGGCACAGAAATCTCTGGCATTCCTATACACTAAGGATGAAAAATCTGAAAGTGAAATCAAGAAAACACTCCCATTTACCATTGCAACATAAAGAATAAAATATCTAGGAATAAACCTACCTAAGGAGACAAAAGACCTGTATGCAGAAAATTATAAGACACTGATGAAAGAAATTAAAGATGATACAAAGAGATGGAGAGACATACCATGTTCTTGGATTGGAAGAATCAACATAGTGAAAATAACTCTACTACCCAAAGCAATCTACAGATTCAATGCAATCCCTATCAAACTACCACTGGTATTTTTCACAGAACTAGAACAAAAAATTGCACAATTTGTATGGAGATACAAAAGACCACGAATAGCCAAAGCAATCTTGAGAACGAAAAACGGAGCTGGAGTAATCAGGCTCCCTGAGTTCAGACTATACTACAAAGCTACACTAATCGAGGCAGTAAGGTACTGGCACAAAAACAGAAAGATAGATCAATGGAACAGGATAGAAAGCCCAGAGATAAATGCACGCACATATGGTCACCTTATCTTTGATAAAGGAGGCAAGAATATACAGTGGAGAAAAGACAGCCTCTTCAATAACTGGTGCCAGGAAAACTGGACAAGTACATGTAAAAGTATGAAATTAGAACACTCCCTAACACCATACACAAAAATAAACTTAAAATGTATTAAAGACTAAATGTAAAGCTAGACACCATCAAACTCTTAGAGGAAAACATAGGCAGAACACTATGACATAAATCACAGCAAGATCCTTTTTGACCCACCTCCTAGAGAAATGGAAATAAAAACAAAAATAAACAAATGGGACCTAATGAAACTTCAAAGCTTTTGCACAGCAAAGGAAACAATAAAAAAGACCAAAAGACAACCCTCAGAATGGGAGAAAATATTTGCAAATGGAGCAACTGACAAAGGATTAATCTCCGAAATTTACAAGCAGCTCATGCAGCTCAATTAAAAAAAAAAAATCCAATCCAAAAATGGGCAGAAGACCTAAATAGACATTTCTCCAAAGAAGATATACAGATTGCCAACAAACTCATGAAAGAATGCTCAACATCATTAATCATTAGAGAAATGCAAATCAAAACTACAATGAGATATCATCTCACACTGGTCAGAATGGCCATCATCAAAATATCTAGAAACAATAAATGCTGGAGAGGGTGTGGAGAAAAGGGAATCCTCTTGCACTGTTGGTGGGAATGTAAATTGATACAGCCACTATGGAGAACAGTATGGAGGTTCCTTAAAAAACTACAAATAGAACTACCATATGACCCAGCATTCCCACTACTGGGCATATACCCTTAGAAAACCATAATTCATAAAGAGTCATGTACCAAAATGTTCATTGCAGCTCTATTTACAATAGCCAGGACATGGAAGCAACCTAAGTGCCCATCAAGAGATGAATGGATAAAGATGATGTGGCACATATATACAATGGAATATTACTCAGCCATAAAAGGAAATGAAATTGAGTTATTTGTAGTGAGGTGGATAGACCTAGAGTCTGTCATACAGAGTCAAGTAAGTCAGAAGGAGAAAAACAAATACCGTATGCTAACACATATATATGGAATCTAAGAAAAAAAATGTCATGAAGAACTTAGGGTTAAGACGGGAATAAAGATGCAGACCTCCTGGAGCATGGACTTGAGGATATGGGGAGGGAGGAGGGTAGGTTGTGACAAAGTGCGAGAGTGGCATGGACATATATACACTACCAAATGTAAAACAGATAGGTAGTGGGAAGCAGCCGCATAGCACCAGGAGATCAGCTAGGTGGTTTGTGACCACCTGGAGGAGTGGGATAGGGAGGGTGGGAGACGCAAGAGGGAAGAGATATGGGAACATATGTATATGTATAACTGATTCACGTTGTTATAAAGCAGAAACTAACACACCATTGTAAAGCAATTATACTCCAATAAAGATGTTAAAAAAAACTTTGAAATACTATGTTGTACACGTGAAACTAATAAAATACTGTAAATCAACTATGCCTCAATTAAAAAATAATTTTTCAATCTTCTGCTGATGAGTAGTAATGAAGACTCAAAGAGGAAAATAAGTTATCAGAAAAGAACAGAGTTCTATTCTGTACATATCTGATATGACACTATCAAATTTATACATATTACACCATTAAATTCTAAAGCCTCTTTTTCCCAAACTAAACTTTTCATTTTCCAAACAATAGGCTAAAACTGGGGGGAAATTCACATAAGTCACTTTCGGTTAGATCAAATTTAACCATCAGTGTTTTCCCCATGCGATAAGCACCTTGCACCATGTAACCTTGGCCAAGCCATGGTTCCAGTTTTCTCATGTGTAAAATTAGGAAGTTGAACCTAATGGTCTAAATTCGCTTCCAACTCAGTAATTTAATGAAAAAGTAGAAATGTTCTCTCAGGTCTTTGTTTAGAATCAAGTGCATAATTAAAGCACTTTAGAAATACGGGACTAGCTTCCCTCCGGGAAACTTAACCTATCCTAAGGTTAAGAAATATCAAAACACTTTAATATTTCACTACAAGGTGTTTGTGGAATAATTACTCCATAAATTGATATAGGTTTACCTACCAATCTTTGTTTGATCCAAGATTAACTCATATATCAAACAAGGATAAATGAGCCCTCACCAATGGCCCTCTGAAAAGAATCAAACTTTAGCATGTCATTAGCCAGCTTCTTTGATTGAATGGAATGTGAAAGCAACATTTATTCCTTACATAGTACTTTCCTCCTAGAAGTTAAAGTTTCCCTCTGGAAAGATAAAAGGTGTTATTTATTTTGCTTAATAAAGACTTTCTAGAATAATAACACTTTTCAGTATTAGCAAATTTGAAAACCCTATAAATCCCCGGAGCTGCTCCCTTTTAAGTCTTTTTAAGTCAAGAGATTCTAAGTCTCTTTTAAATCCCACAGAATATGATTCCTGGTGATTTACTATAAATCCCAATGCAGCTAGGAAACATTAATGTATTTTGTTCTATAAGACTTTCTTATGAATGCACAGCCATCATGTTTTCCAATATATGATGCTGTTCACATCTGTTATAGGGTTTAGAGGAGTAGCAGGCATTGGCAATATTGTAAAGTGTTCTCGAAGCAATAGAAAAGCAAAAAATAAGTCATAATTTTCTATGGGGATAATTTCTATGCCACACTGACACTTTAAATGTTTTCAATAGTGTTGATTTATTAGAAAGCTTAGAAAGGTAGTGCTTAGAACCAGCTTTCCCCATAAAATCTCAGTGACAGAGAATAACTTTTACATCTTTCAAACTGTCCATTGTGAAAGACTTTTTTCATTACGATGAAGGTATTTAGAGGTTTTTGATTTAATGTAGGATGATAACTCCCTTGAGTCGCCAACTTCTGGAAACAACAATGAAATATACCCTTCCCCTGAGTGAGCTCAATAATGGAATACGTTTGACGATCCATGGCAACACAGTACTTCCCTGACTTGCTTGAGTTCTCTAGTATGAAATTTGGATTCGCACAAAGTAAAAGTAATTTATAAATGTATGACTTTGACCTTGTATTTTCAAAACAAGAGAAGCTGTAGCGTCTATCTATTCACCACTGTTATGGTGGTTAATACAGGCAATTTCCTATCTACCTTTTGGAATGGGCAAACACAAAGAAAACCCTAGAAACTTAACATTCTATAAGATACTCTGATAAGCTAACTTTGGAGCACTCATCATGATTAGTTTTTTGAATTTTATTTATTTTATTATACAGCAGGTTCTTATTAGTTATCTATTTTATACATATTAGTGTATATATGTCAATCCCAATCTCCCAATTCATCCCACCACCACCACCACCCACCACTTTCCCCCCTTGGTGTCGATACATTTGTTCTCTACATCTGTCTCTATTTCTGCCCTGCAAACCACTTCATCTGTACCATTTCTCTAGGTTGCACATATATGTGTTAATATACAATATTTGTTTTTCTTTCTGACTTACTTGACTCTGTATGACAGTCTCTAGATCCATCCACGTCTCCACAAATGATCGAATTTCATTCCTTTTTTATGGCTGAGTAATATTCCATTGTCTATATCTACCATATCTTTATGCATTTGTCTGTTGATGGGCATTTAGGTTGCTTCCATGACTTGGCTATTGTAAATAGTGCTACAATGAACATTGGGGTGCATGTGTCTTTTTGAATTATGTTTTTCTCTGGGTATATTCCCCATAGTGGGATTGCTGGGTCATATTGTAATTCAATCTTTAGTTTTTTAAGGAACCTCCATACTGTTCTCCATAGTGTCTGTATCAATTTACACTCCCACCAGCAGTGCAAGAGGGATCCATTTGATCCACACCCTCTCCAGCATTTGTTGTTTGTAGATTTTCTGATGATGCCCATTCTAACTGGTGTGAGGTGATACCTCATTGTAGTTTTGATTTGCATTTCTCTAATAATTAGTGATGTTGAACAGCTTTTCATGTGCTTCTTGGTCATCTGTATATCTTCTTTGGAGAAATGTCTATTTGGGTCTTCTGCCCATTTTTTGATTGAGTTTTTTGTTTTTTAATATTGAGCTGCATGAGCTGTTTATATATATTTTGGTGATTAATCCTTTGTCCATTGATTCGTTTGCAAATATTATCTCCATTCTGAGGGTTGTCTTTCCGTCTTGTTTATTGTTTCCTTTGCTTTGCAAGAGCTTTTAAGTTTCATTAGGTCCCATTTCTTTGTTTATCTTTTTATTTCCATTACTCTAGGAGGTGGAACAAAAAAGATCTTGCTGTGATTTATGTCAAACAGTGTTCTTCCTATGTTTTCCTCTAAGAGTTTTAGAATGTCCAGTCTTACATTTAGGTCTCTAATCCATTTTGAGTTTATTTTTGTATATGGTGTTAGGGAGTGTTCTAATTTCATTCTTTCACATGTAGCTGTCCAATTTTCCTAGCACCACTTATGGAAGAGACTGTCATTTCTCCATTGTATATCCTTTGTCATATCCCTCCTTTGTATTATATATGTATATGCCTCCTTTGTCATAGATTAGTTGACCATAGGTACATGGGTTTATCTCTGGGCTTTCTATCCTGTTCCATTGATCTATATTTCTGTTTTTGTGCCAATACCATATTGTCTTGATTACTGTAGCTTTGTAGTATAGTCTCAAGTCAGGGAGTCTGATTGCTCCTGCTCCGTTTTTTTCGCTCAAGACTGCTTTGGCTATTCAGGGTCTTTTATGTCTCCACACAAATTTTAAGATTTTTTGTTCTAGTTCTGTAAAAATTGCCATTGGTAATTTGATAGGGATTGCATTAAATCTGTAGATTGCTTTGGGTAGCATAGTCATTTTCACAATATTGATTCTTCCAATCCAAGAACATGGTATATCTCTCCATCTATTTGTATCATCTTTGATTTCTTTCATCAGTCTCTTATAGTTTTCTGAGTACAGGTTTTTACCTCCTTAGGTAGATTTATTCCTAGGTATTTTATTCTTTTTGTTGCAATGGTGAATGAGATTTTTTCCTTAATTTCTCTTTCTGAACTTTCGTTGTTAGTGTATAGGAATGCCAGAGATTTCTGTGCATTAATTTGGTATCCTGAAACTTTACCAAATTCATTGATTAACTCTAGTAGTTTTCTGGTGGCATCTTTAGGATTATCTATGTATCATGTCATCTGCAAACAGTGACAGTTTTACTTCTTCTTTTCCAATTTGTATTCTTTTTATTTTGCTTTTCGTCTCTGATTGCTGTGGCTAGGACTTCCAAAACTATGTTGAATAATAGTGGTGAGAGTAGGCACCCTTGTCTTGTTCCTGATCTTAGAAGAAATGTTTTCAGTTTTTCACCATTAAGATTGATGTTGGCTGTGGGTTTGTCATATATGGCCTTTATTATGTTGAGGTACGTTCCCTCTATGCCCACTTTCTGAAGATTTTTTTTTATCATAAATCGGTGTTGAACGTTGTCAAAAGCTTTTTCTACATCTATTGAAATGATCATATGGTTTTTATTCAATTTGTTAATATGGTGTATCACATTGATTGATTTGCGTATATTGAAGAATCCTTGCATCCCCGGGTAAATCCCACTGGATCATGGTGTATGATCCTTTTAATGTGTTGTTGGATTCTGTTTGCCAGTATTTTGTTGAGGATTTTTGCATCTATATTCATCAGTGATATTGGTCTGTCTAATTTTTTTTTTTTTTTTGGTAGTATCTTTGTCTGGTTTGGGTATCAGGGTGATGGTGGCTTCATAGAATGAGTTTGGGAGTGTTCCTTCCTCTGCAACTTTTTAGAAGAGTTTCAGAACGATAGATGTTAACTCTTTTCTAAATGTTTGATAGAATTCACCCATGAAGCCATCTGGTCCTGGACTTTTGTTTGTTGGAAGGTTTTTAATCACAGTTTCAGTTTCATTACTTGTGATTAGTCTGTTCATATTTTCTATTTCTTCCTGGTTCAGTCTTGGATGGTTATACCTTTCTAAGAATGTGTCTATTTCTTCCAGGTTGTCCATTTTATTGGTATAGAGTTGCTTGTAGAAGTCTCTTATGATGCTTTGTATTTCTGCGGTGTTCATTGTATGTCTCCTTTTTCATTTCTAATTTTACTGATTTGAGTCCTCTCCCTCTTTTCCTTCACGAGTCTGGCTAATGGTTTATCAATTTTGTTTATCTACTCAAAAATCCAGCATTTAATTTTATTGATCTTTGCTATTTTCTTTGTTGCTGTTTCATTTGTTTCTGCTCTGATCTTTATGATTTCTTTCCTTCTGCTAACTTTAGGTTTTGTTTTTTCTTCTTTCTCTAGTTCCTTTAAGTGTAAGGCTAGATTGTTTATTTGAGAGTTTTCTTGTTTCTTGAGGTAGGCTTGTATTGCCATAAACTTCCCTTGTAGAACTGTTTTTGCTGCATCCAATAGGTTTTGCATTGTCGTGTTTTCATTGTCATTTGTCTCTAGGTATTTTTTGATTTCCTCTTTGATTTCTTCAGTGATCTCTTTGTTATTTAGTAACATATTGTTTAGCCTCCATGTGTTTGTGTTCTTTACGTTTTTTTCCCTGTGATTGATTTCTAATCTCATAATGTTGTGGTCAGAAAAGATGCTTGATATGAATTCAGTTTTCTTAAATTTACCAAAGCTTGATTTGTGACCCAAGATGTGATCTATCCTGGAGAATGTTCCATGTGCACTTAAGAAGAAAGTGTAATCTGCTGTTTTTGGATGGAATGTCCTATAAATATCAATTCAATCTATCTGGTCTATTGTGTCATTTAAAGCTTGTGTTTCCTTGTTAATTTTCTGTCTGAATGATCTGTCCATTGGTGTAAGTGAGGTGTTAAAGTCCCCAGTATTATTGTGTTAATGTCTATTTCCTCTTTTATAGCTGTTATCATTTGCCCTATATATTGAGGCAATGCTCCTATGTTGGGTGCATATATATTTAAAATTGTTATATCTTCTTCTTGGATTGATCCCTTGATCATTATGTAGTGTCCTTCCTCGTCTCTTGTAACATTCTTTATTTTAAAGTCTATTTTATCTGATATGAGTATTGCTACTCCAGCTTTCTTTTGATTTCCATTTGCATGGAATATCTTTTTCCATCCCCTCACTCAGTCTGTATGTGTCCCTAGATCTGAAGTGGGTCTCTTGTAGACAGCATATATATGGGTCTTGTTTTTGTATCCATTCAGCAAGCCTGTGTCTTCTGGCTGGATCATTTAATCCATTTACGTTTAAGGTAATTATTGATATGTATGTTCCTATTACCATTGTCGTAATTGTTATGGGTTTGTTTTTGTAGTTCCTTTTCATCTCTTTTGTTTCCCACTTAGAGAATTTCCTTTAGCATTTGTTGTAGAGCTGGTTTGGTGGTGCTGAATTCTCTTAGCTTTTGCTTGTCTGTAAAGCTTTTGATTTTTCTGTTGTATGTAAATGAGATCATTTCCGGGTAGAGTAATCTTTGTTGTATATTCTTTCTTCACCTTATGTGCCACTCCCTTCTGGCTTGTAGAGTTTCTGCTGAGAAATCAGCTGTTAACCTTATGCTAGTTCCTTTGTATATTACTTGTCATTTTTCCCTTGTTGCTTTCAATAATTTTTCTTTGTCTTTAATTTTTGTCAATTTGACTACTATGTGTCTTGGTGTGTTTCTCCTTGGGTTTATCCTGCCTGGGACTCTCTGTGCTTCCTGGACTTGGGTGGCTATTTCCTTTCCCTTGTTAGGGAAGTTTTCAATTATAATCTCTTCAAATATTTTCTCAGGTCCTTTCTCTCTCTCTTCTCCTTCTGGGACCCCTATAATGCAAATATTGTTGTGTTTAATGTTGTTCCAGAAGCCTCTTAAGTTGTCTTCATTTCTTTGAATTCTTTTTTCTTTATTCTGTTCCTCAGTAGTGAATTCCACCATTCTGTCTTCCAGGTCACTTATCCATTCTTCTGCCTCAGTTATTCTGCTATTGATTCATTCTAGTGTATTTTTCATCCAGTTATTGTATTGTTCATCTCTGTTTGTTTGTTCTTTAATTCTTCTAGGTATTTGTTCTTTAATTCTTCTAAGTCTTTGTTAAACATCTCTTGCATCTTCTCAATCTTTGCCTCCTTTCTTTTTCTAAGGTCCTGGATCATGTTCACTACCATTATTCTGAGTTCTTTTTCTGGAAGGTGGCCTATCTTCACTTCATTTAGTTGTTTTTCTGGGGTTTTATCTTGTTCCTTCATCTGGTACAAAGTCCTCTGCCTTTTCATTTTGTCTGTATTTCTGTGAATGTGGTTTTCCTTCCACAGGCTATAAGACTGTAGTTCTTCTTGCTTCTGCTGTCTGCCCTCTGGTAGATGAGTCTATCTAAGAGGCTTGTGCAAGCTTCCTGATGGGAGGGACTGGTGGTGGGTAGAGCTGGGTGTTGCTCTGTTGGGCAGAGCTCAGTAAAACTTTAATTCGTTTGTCTGCTGATGGGTGGGGCTGGGTTCCCTCCCCATTGGTTTTTTGGCCTGAGGTGACCCAGCATTGGAGCCTACCTGGCTCTTTGGTGGGGCTAATGGCAGACTCTGGGAGGGCTCACGCCAAGGAGTACTTCCCAGAACTTATTCTGCCAGGGTCCTTGTCCCCACGGTGAGCCACAGCCACCCCCCGCCTCTGCAGGAGACCCTCCAACACTAGCAGGTAGGTCTGGTTCAGTCTCCTGTGGGGTCACTGCTCCTTCCCCTGGGTCCCAATGTGCACACTACTTTGTGTGTGCCCTCCAAGAGTGGAGTCTCTGTTTCCCCCAGTCCTGTCAAAGTCTTGCAGTCAAATCCCACTAGCCTTCAAAGTATGATTCTCCGGGAATTCCTCCCCCCATTGCCTGACCCCCATGTTGGAAAGCCTGACGTGGGGCTCAGAACCTTCACTCCAGTAGGTGGACTTCTGTGGTATAACTGTTCTCCAGTTTGTGAGTCACCCACCCAGCAGTTATGGGATTTGATTTTATTGTGATTGCACCCTCCTACCATCTCACTGTGGCTTCTCCTTTGTCTTTGGATGTGGGGTATTTTTTTTTGGTGAGTTCCAGTGTCCTCCTGTCGATGATTGTTCAGCAGTTAGTTGTGATTCTGTTGCTCTCACAAGGCTCTCATGTTTTAAAAACATAAAAGAGGAAAGTTAAGAGAATACACTAGGGTATACTACAATATCTTAAAGATGGTTGTTTTAATAACTAATTTTTTCCAGTTAAATTGGAAGTGTTGCTCAAATACAATTAAAATGAGGGGTTCGCTTTAAAAATACCAATTTATAATTATTTTTCTACCACTCCTACACCCCTGCCTAAGAGAACTTCCCAGGCCCCCTTAGCACGTGTATCCTGCATCTCAGCACCTGCTCCTACAGCCCATACTAAGGAACAGAGTAGCCAACTGTCCTGGTTTGTTCTGGACTGAGGAGTTTCCATGATGGACTTTCAATGCCCAGACCAGGAGGGAAAACCAAATAAGCTTGTCAACCTACAGAGGTTTCCAAACTTCAGAGTGCCTCATAATTACCTGTAGGGCTTGCTAAAACTCAGATGTCTGAGCCCCACCTCCTGAATTTTTTATTCAGAGATCTGTGATCTGGTCCAAGAATTTGCATTCCTAACAAATGCCCAGGTGATTATCCAAGGGCTACACTTTGAGAAGCCACTGCCACATGCCTGGACTCTCCTGCCACAGCTGATCCAAATGATCTTATTAGAATGTCTCTCACAAGAATTTGACATTGGAACTCAAAATCAGTTACCTTGACCTAATGAAACTTCAAAGCTTTTGCACAGCAAAGGAAACCATAAACAAGACCAAAAGACAACCCTCAGAATGGGAGAAAATATTTGCAAATGAAGCAACTGACAAAGGATTAATCTCCAAAATTTATAAGCAGCTCATGCAGCTCAATAACAAAAAAACAAACAACCCAATCCAAAAATGGGCAGAAGACCTAAATAGACATTTCTCCAAAGAAGATATACAGACTGCCAACAAACACATGAAAGAATGCTCAACATCATTAATCATTAGAGAAATGCAAATCAAAACTACAATGAGATATCATCTCACACCAGTCAGAATGGCCATCATCAAAAAATCTAGAAACAATAAATGCTGGAGAGGGTGTGGAGAAAAGGGAACTCTCTTGCACTGCTGGTGGGAATGTGAATTGGTTCAGCCACTATGGAGAACAGTATGGAGGTTCCTTAAAAAACTACAAATAGAACTACCATATGACCCAGCAATCCCACTACTGGGCATATACCCTGAGAAAACCAAAATTCAAAAAGAGTCATGTACCAAAATGTTCATTGCAGCTCTATTTACAATAGCCCAGAGATGGAAACAACCTAAGTGCCCATCATTGGATGAATGGATAAAGAAGATGTGGCACATATATACAATGGAATATTACTCAGCCATAAAAAGAGACAAAATTGAGCTATATGTAATGAGGTGGATAGACCTAGAGTCTGTCATACAGAGTGAAGTAAGTCAGAAAGAAAAAGACAAATACTGTATGCTAACACATATATGGAATTTAAGAAAAAAAAATGTCATGAAGAACCTAGGGGTAAGGCAGGAGTAAAGACGCAGACCTCCTAGAGAATGGACTTGAGGTTATGGGGAGGGGGAAGGGTGAGCTGTGACAGGGCGAGAGAGAGTCATGGACATATACACATTAACAAACGTAGTAAGGTAGATAGCTAGTGGGAAGCAGCCGCATGGCACAGGGATATTGGCTCGGTGCTTTGTGACAGCCTGGAGGGGTGGGATAGGGAGGGTGGGAGGGAGGGAGATGCAAGAGGGAAGACATATGGGAACATATGTTTATGTATGACTGATTCACTTTGTTATAAAGCAGAAACTAACACACCATTGTAAAGCAATTATACCCCAATAAAGATGTTAAAAAAAAATCAGTTACCTTGCTCGTATAAAAAGAGTCTACATTTGACACTAGGTACATAGAAAAAAGGGAGTATAGGGGGATTGCTGTGTACCTAACATGTTTCCAGTTCCTGAGTCCAGCCCTTTAGTGAGGCTCAGCTGTACTTGTCGCCCTTTAGTTCCATGAGGTTTTCTCATTGCCTACTGATAAGTTATTGTTTTTTACTTCAGCTACTTTGAGTATCTTATGTTCCATAAGCCAACATAATGCTGATTAAGACCAAAATGCTCCGAATAATTGTATGCAACAGAAAAAAATGAAGTCCAGTAAAATACTATATTGACTCCAAGCCACCTTAGTCTTTTTATAACTTTTTAAACTGCCAGAAAAACTATTCTAATTATTCAAATTATGACAGAGCTTGAAATTTTTATGTATTTCTTATATAAATGCCTAAACTAAATGTGGAAAAGGTTATAAGGAGAGAGGTAAAAGGAAAAATTACCAACTCCAGTTAATTAGAATGTCCAAAGAGGACATTTTACCACAATGCTGGGGTCCACTGAAATCTCCTGAGACTTAGAACATTTGAGTAAATGCTGGATTAGACTAAGTGTATTCGCCCTCCATGGAATTTTACAGGCCAATTCCACAGAGAAAATTGAGAATGTTATGTTTCCTCCATCAGAAAGGAAACCATATTTTCAAGACGATTGAAGAGGATTTTAGAAGCACAGAGCCCATTACAGCCTTAGTCATCATGCTACCTCTCACAACAAAATTACCATCCTGCTTTTAAAGACCCTTAAAGGGAGTAATTTCAAAATCTCTCCCAATAAAGCGTTTCTAGTAAGTAACAGAATTCACTGCCTAGAAATATCTTGATGACTTTTCCAGAGTCATCCACCTGTAGTTTGTTTCTCGTACTCCATTTGTAGTTTGTTTCTTTTAACCTAGGGAACAGCTAATCAGGCATTCTGAGTGACAAAAGAATGCTCTCAAAGGCCAATGTTAATTTTTCCTTTTTGCATATTCCCTTTAACCCTGTACTACTGCAGCCCTCTGGAACGACCTCATGTATTGTATTTGTTACTCTACTCAATCGCACCAGTTTCTGAAATTCCTGATTTATTAAATAGCACTCAGTGATCTATTCTCCTAAATACAGTATTTTCTGTTATGGGTCCCTGCTTATTTTTAGCCTCCCTTGCATATTCAGTATCTCTCTAAAATGCTTCTCCTTGAGTGTGACCACTGTGCTCTTCTCTTTTAACTTAAAGCTTTATGCCTAACTCTAACCACATTTTCATGGGTTACACCACCTTCAGTTCATCTGAGTGATTTTGAATCCCTATTGTGTCATCTAACAGGCTACCTACCATCTCCTCATTCCCACTCCCCAAGTCATCAAAAACCTAATAAATGTCTTCTTTCCCATCTTTCAAGTAAACATGTTACAATTTTCAAAAGTTCTGGACTTATAATTCCTTCCTAAACTTGATTTATTGACCCACACATGACTCAAGATGTCAAGACTCACAGGTAATAACATACAAACACAGTGTTTGTTACCAGATGCACTTACAGTGTAGAGAGAGGTTACACTGATTTGCCATTTATACTACACTCTGCTTTAGCCCCAGTTTCTCCCTTTTAGTAGTATTTATCAGAGTAATCCTCATCCAGTTTCATTATGTCCTAGTTAGTACGTGTCTGTTATCTCCTCACTGCCAAATCAAATGTAAAAGTTCTTTTTGTTTTATAATCCCTGTGGTCAAATGTCATTCTTAGCTGAACACATAGAAGGCCCATAAGGTTCTAATAGTGGAAGTGCTTAAAGCACCTGCCATCCATCAAGGTTTATGATGTGGTTACCATAGCTACCAAAACCCCATGCATTCCAGATCACATGGGATCTGCTCTGTTAAAAAAAAAAAAACAGAGAGAGAGAGAGAGAAAGGTCTGCTAGGGAATTAGCCACATTAATTCAGTTCCAATTAAATAATAAAATCAATCAAGAAATGATTCAAACCATAAGTAAAACACAACAATAAACTCAGGGTGGCTAAGATGAGCTGAGATCAAATCAAGACCATACTGGCTTAAAATGGGTGAACAAAAATGAGTCCGTATCGCTTCTCTCTTGTGCTGTATCATATTAGCAGATGGCAAGGTGTACAATTTTCAAGGCTTCCTTGGAGATCGCCTTTGGAAAAAAGTACTGGAGTACATAACTTTTAATCAAAAGTTACTGTGGAAGCCTTTTTTCTTTCCCCAAAGAAGTTTGCTTTTAAATAACAATACTAGAGTTTATACCAAACCTTTCATCCAAAAGGCACATAATGCTCAATAAACGTATTAATTCCCACAACCTTTCTGTAAAGCACAGGGGTAGCAAACTCCCCAGATGCGCATACTGAACTTTTAAAAAGCAGTTTAAGTTGAATCAATAGTCTATTCAGAAAGGAAGGTTAAAAATGTAGGCCTTGCACTGCTTCTTAAAAATCAAAGTCCACTAGAAATTTATTAGACTGTGACAAAAGAAAAAGAAAGGAAAAAACTTAAGCTTTTGTACATTGCCTATTTGGCTTTTATTAAATGTTACCTTCCATACTTTCCATGGCATTGCGAAATAGAGGGTCATTTAATATTACCAACTTCAGCATGTCACTGTCAGTTTGCAAATAAAAACTGTATATTACCCAACCCCAAAATAGCTCCCCAGCAGGAATTTTTTTTTAAGTTATGATTTCACTATGCTATTGTTTAAAAACAAATATTTATTAAAATTGGAATTAAACTGTTAAAAACATCAAACATTATGATACATATTTGGGCAATATGTATCAAGAATCTTCAAAATATTCCTATTCTTTGTCCCAGTAATTAAACTTCTAGGGATTATTTCTATCCATAGGAAAGAATGCAAAATTTAAATAAAGATTTATGATATGGTTTACAGAATTAAATATAAGCAGTAAATTGAAAATATTCTAAATAAATAAATGAAAAGATTAAACATTATAAGCCTAGCCATTTGTTCATTCATTTACCACTTATTACATATCTCCTATGTTCCAGGTACAAGTAATACAAGGACAAAAAAGACATGCTTTTAAAGACATGATCCCTGCCTTATAATGTGTTATAATCTAATGCAGAGACAAAGAAATGTAAATACATTGTGATTGTAATTGCCCTGGAAAAGTGTATGCACAGTACAGCAAAAATATCAACAAGGAAAGAGTATTCAATTTTACTTTGGAAAGATGAAAGTCAGGAAAATTTTTATAGGGTTGACCTTCAGTCTAAGTTTTGAAATTCAAGTAGGTGTTTGGCAAACAGATCAAAGATCACTAGCATTAGTGAAAAGGAGGAAGAAAGCAGTGGGGCTGGGAGTACTCAGGCTGACATGTCACAAGACTGAGTTGAAGCAGTAGCTTTGGGGAGGGGAGGAGGAACAGACATGGGTGAAGTGATGGTGGCTCCTTTCAGAGCTTTATGATTTGAACAGAGGGGATGAGATGGGTACGACAAAGGAGCAAAGATGATTCCCAATATTCTGACTCTGGAACCAGGAAGGTAAGAAAGGGAATCTAAGAGAAAATAAAGCAGAGAGAAAGAGAATAATAGCATGTGGACATGAAGAGTCGGAACTGCCTGAGAAGCAACTAACTGATAATAGCCAATAGAAAGAAAGTTGGATCTGAATTTTGTACTTGAGAGTTATGGATATATGGGTTGTGGTAGTAATCACGGGAGAGGATGAGAGTGCAAAGGTTGAAAAGAAGAGCCAGGACAGACCCCTGGGGGGCACTAACACACCAAGGGGTAGGGAGAGGAAGAGCAGCCCTCCAAAAAAATATGACACAGATAAGATTGCAAAGAAACCAGTGAGTTAGGTGAACCAGCTGTCATTGGTGCCATTTTCCAGAGCAAGCTGTATAGACCAATGGAGGCTGAAGTCTGAATAGAATGGTTTTAAAAGTGACTGAGAAAAAAAAAAGTGACTGAGAGGTTGACTCCCAAGAGAAGGAGAAAGGGCAGAAATTTAGAGCAAGGCATACAATTAGAAAATGATGTGTTTAATGTGAGAGAGACTTGTATATACTTTCAAATAGAGATTGAAGTGAGAGGAAAAGATTAAAATTATAAGAGAAATGAGAGCAAACTATGAAATGCAGGCTTTTCTAAGCCTTTAATAAATGTATATTTTTGTGGGGACAAATAATTTAAGTAACACTTTAAAGAGTGTTTAATAAAACTATAAGATATGTGGTGTAAGTGAAAAAGTGAAAGATATAAAATTGAATGTTTAGTATTGTGTCAACTTTGTAAAACAAAATATTTGTTTGGGGGGACGAGGGGAAGATGGCGGAAGAGTAAGACACGGATATCACCTTCCTCCCCACAGATACACCAGAAATACATCTACACGTGGATCTACTCCTATAGAACACCCACTGAATGCTGGCAGAAGACCTCAGACCTCCAAAAAGGCAAGAAACTCCCCACATACCTGGGTAGGGCAAAAGAAAAAAGAATAAACAGAGACAAAAGGATAGGGACGGGACCTGCACCAGTGGGAGGGAGCTGTGAAGGAAAGGTTTCCACACACTAGGAAGCCCCTTCGCTGGCGGAGACTGCGGGTGGCGGAGGGGGAAAGCTTCAGAGCCACGGAGGAGAGCACAGCAACAGTGGTGCGGAGGGCAAAGCAGAGAGATTCCGGCACAGACGATCGGTGCCGACCAGCACTCACCAGGTCAAGAAGCTGTCTGCTCACCTGCCGGGGCAGGTGGGGCTGGGAGCTGAGGCTCGAGCTTCGGTTGGTCGGAGCGCAGGGAGAGGACTGGGGTTGGTGGCATGAAAACAGCCTGCAGGGGGTTAGTGTACCACGGCTAGCCGGGAGGGAGTCTGGGGAAAAGTCTGGACCTGCAGAAGAGGGAAGAGACTTTTTCTTCCCTCTTTGTTTCCTGGTACGCGAGGAGAGGGGATTAAGAACGCTGCTTAAAGGAGCTCCAGAGACGGGCGCGAGCCTCGGCTAAAAGAGCAGACCCCAGAGATGGGCATGAGACGCTAAGGCTGCTGCTGCCGCCACCAAGAAACCTGTGTGTGAGCACAGGTTACTATCCACACCCCAATTCCGGGGAGCCTGTGCAGCCCGCCACTGCCAGGGTCCCGGGATCCAGGGACAACTTCCCCGGGAGAACGCACAGCGCGCCTCAGGCTGGTGCAACGTAAAGATGGCCTCTGCCGCTGCAGGCCCGCCACGCACTCCGTGCCCCTCCCTCCCCGCAGCCTGAGGGAGCCGGAATCCCCGAAGCAGCTACTGCTTTAACCCCGTCCTGTCTGAGCGAAGAACAGATGCCCTCCAGGGACCTACATGCAGAGGCGGGGCCAAATCCAAAGCTGAACCCCGGAAGCTGTGCGAACAAAGAAGAGAAAGGGAAATCTCTCCCAGCAGCCTCGGAAGCAGCGGATTAAAGCTCCACAATCAACTTGATGTACCCTGCATCTGTGGAATACATGAATAGAAAACGAATCATCCCAAATTAAGGGAGTGGACTTTGAGAGCAAGATTTATAATTTTTTCCCCTTTTCCTCTTTTTGTGAGTGTGTATGTGTATGCTTCTGTGTGAGATTTTGTCTGTATAGCTTTGCTTCCACCATTTCTCCTAGGGGTCAATCTGTCCATTTTTGTTTTCTTTTTAATATATTTTTTCTTAATAATTTTTTATTTTAATAACTTTATTATATTTTATCTTTATTTTATTTTACTTTATCTGCTTTCTTTCTTTCTTTTTTCCTTCCTTCCCTCCTTCCTTCCTTCCTCCCTCCCTCCCTCCTTCCTTTCTTCCTTTCTTCTTTCTTCCTTTCTTTCTTTCTTTCCTTCTTTCTATTCTACTTCTACTAATTCTTTCTTTCTAGTTTTTCTCCCTTTTATTCTGAACCGTGTGGATAAAAGGCTCTTGGTGCTGCAGCCAGGAGTCAGTGCTGTGCCTCTGAGGTGGGAGAGCCAACTTCAGGACACTGGTCCACAAGAGACCTCCCAGCTCCACATAATATCAAATGGCGAAAATCTACCAGAGATCTCCATCTCAACACCAGCACCCAGCTTCACTCAACGACCAGCAAGCTACAGTGCTGGACACCCATTGCCAAACAACTAGCAAGACAGGAACACAACCCCACCCATTAGTAGAGAGGCTGCCTAAAATCATAATAAGTCCACAGACACCACAAAACACACCACCAGACGTGGACCTGCCCACCAGAAAGACAAGATCCAGCCTCATCCACCAGAACACAGACATTAGTCCCCTCCACGAGGAAGCCTACAACACACTGAACCAACCTTAGCCACTGGGGATAGACATCAAAAAGAACAGGAACTACGAACCTGCAGCCTGCAAAAAGGAGACCCCAAACACAGTAAGATAAGCAAAACAAGAAGCCAGAGAAACACACAGCAGACGAAGGAGCAAGATAAAAACCCACCACACCTAATAAATGAAGAGGAAATAGACAGTCTACCTGAAAAAGAATTCAGAATAATGACAGTAAAGATGATCCAAAATCTTGGAAATAGAATAGACAAAATACAAGAAATATTTAACAAGGACCTAGAAGAACTAAAGATGAAACAAGCAAAGGTGAACAACACAATAAATGAAATTAAACATACTCTAGATGGGATCAATAGCAGAATAACTGAGGCAGAAGAACGGATAAGTGATCTGGAAGATAAAATAGTGGAAATAACTACTGCAGAGCAGAATAAAGAAAAAAGAATGAAAAGAACTGAGGACAGTCTCAGAGACCTCTGGGACAACATTATATGCACCAACATTCAAATAATAGGGATTCCAGAAGAAGAAGAGAAAAAGAAAGGGACTGAGAAAGTATTTGAAGAGATTATAGTTGAAAACTTCCCTAATATGGGAAAGGAAATAGTTAATCAAGTCCTGGAAGCACAGAGAGTCCATACAGGATAAATCCAAGGAGAAATACGCCAGGACACATATTAATCAAACTGTCAAAAATTAAATACAAAGAAAACATATTAAAAACAGCAAGGGAAAAACAACAAATAACACACAAGGGAATCCCCATAATGTTAACAGCTGACCTTTCAGCAGAAACTCTGCAAGCCAGAAAAGACTGGCAGGACATATTTAAAGTGATGAAGGAGAAAAACCTGCAACCAAGATTACTCTACCCAGCAAGGATCTCATTCAGATTTGATGGAGAAATTAAAACCTTTACAGACAAGCAAAAGCTGAGAGAGTTCAGCACCACCAAACCAGCTTTATAACAAATGCTAAAGGAACTTCTCTAGGCAAGAAACACAAGAGAAGTGAAAGACCTACAATAACGAACCCAAAACAATTAAGAAAATGGGATTAGTAACATACATATCAATAATTACCTTAAATGTAAATGGACTAAATGCTCCCACCAAAAGACACAGATTGGCTGAATGGATACACAAACAAGACCCATATATATGCTGTCTACAAGAGACCCACTTCAGACCTAGAGACACATACAGAATGAAAGTAAGGGGATTGAAAAAGATATTCCATGCAAATGGAAACCAAAAGAAAGCTGCAGTAACAATTCTCATATCAGACAAAATAGACTTTAAAATAAAGACTATTAGAGGAGACAAAGAAGGACACTACATAATGATCAAGGGATCGATCCAAGAAGAAGATGTAACAATTGTAAATATTTATGCACCCAACATAGGAGCACCTCAATACACAAGTCAAATACTAACAGGCATAAAAGGGGAAATCGACAGTAACACATTCATAGTAGGAGACTTTAACATCCCACTTTCACCCATGGACAGATCATCCAAAATGAAAATAAATAAGGAAACATAAGCTTTAAATTATACATTAAACAAGATGGACTTAATTGATATTTATAGGACATTCCATCCAAAAACAACAGAATACACATTTTTCTCAAGTGCTCATGGAACATTCTCCAGGATAGATCATACGTTAGGTCACAAATCAAGCCTTGGAAAATTTAAGAAAATTGAAATTGTATCAAGTATCTTTTCTGACCACAACGCTATGAGACTAGATATCAATTTCAGGAAAAAAATCTGTAAAAAATACAAACACATGGAGGCTAAACAATACACTACTTAATAACGAAGTGATCACTGAAGAAATCAAAGAGGAAATAAAAAAATACCTAGAAACAAATGACAATGGAGACACGACGACCCAAACCCTATGTGAGGCAGCAAAAGCAGTTCTAAGAGGGAAGTTTATAGCAATAAAATCCTACCCTAAGAAACAGGAAACATCTCGATAACAACCTAACCTTGCACCTAAAGTAATGAGAGAAAGAAGAACAACAACAAAAAAAAAAAACCCCAAAGTTAGCAGAAGGAAAGAAATCATAAAAATCGGATCAAAAATATATGAAAAAGAAGTAAATGATAGCAAAGATCAATAAAACTAAAAGCTGGTTCTTTGAGAAGATAAACAAAATTGATAAACCATTAGCCAGACTCACCAAGAAAAAAAGGGAGAAGACTTAAATCAATAAAATTACAAGTGAAAAAGGAGAAGTAACAATTGACACTGCAGAAACACAAAAGATCATGAGAGATTACTACAAGCAACTCTATGCCAATAAAATGGACAACCTGGAAGAAATCGACAAATTCTTAGAAATGCACAACCTACCAAGACTGAATCAGGAAGAAATAGAAAATATGAACAGACCAATCACAAGCACTGAAACTGAAACTCTGATTAAAAATCTTCCAACAAACAAAAGCCCATGACCCGATGGCTTCACAGGCGAATTCTAACAAACATTTAGTGAAGAGCTAACACCTATCCTTCTCAAACTCTTCCAAAATATAGCAGAGGGAGGAACACTGCCAAAAACATTCTACGAGGCCACCATCACCTTGATACCAAAACCAGACAAAGAAGTCACAAAGAAAGAAAATTACAGGCCAATAACACTGATGAACATAGATGCAAAAATCCTCAACAAAATACTAGCAAACAGAATCCAACAGCACATTTAAAGCATCATACACCATGATCAAGTGGGGTTTATTCCAGGAATGCAAGGATTCTTCAATATACGCAAATCAATCAATGTGATAAACCGTATTAACAAATTGAAGGAGAAAAACCATATGGTTATCTCAATAGATGCAGAGAAAGCTTTCGACAAAATTCAACACCAATTTATGATAAAAACCCTCCAGAAAGTAGGCATAGAGGGAACTTTCCTCAACATAATAAAGGCCATTTATGACAAACCGACAGCCAACATCATCCTCAATGGTGAAAAACTGAAACCATTTCCACTAAGATCAGGAACAAGACAAGGTTGCCCACTCTCACCACTCTTATTCAACATAGTTTTGGAAGTTTTAACCACAGCAATCAGAGAAGAAAAGGAAATAAAAGGAATCCAAATCAGAAAAGAGGAAGTAAAGCTCTCACTGTTTGCAGATGACATGATACTATACATAGAGAATCCTAAAGATGCTACCAGGAAACTACTAGAGCTAATCAATGAATTGGGTAAAGTAGCAGGATACAAAATTAATGCACAGAAATCTCTGGCATTCCTATACACTAAGGATGAAAAATCTGAAAGTGAAATCAAGAAAACACTCCCATTTACCACTGCAACAAAAAGAATAAAATATCTAGGAATAAACCTACCTAAGGAGACAAAAGACCTGTATGCAGAAAATTATAAGACACTGATGAAACAAATTAAAGATGTTACAAATAGATGGAGAGATATACCATGTTCTTGGATTGGAAGAATCAACATTGTGAAAATGACTCTACTACCCAAACCAATCTACAGATTCAATGCAATCCCTATCAAACTACCACTGGCATTTTTCACAGAACTAGAACAAAAAATTGCACAATTTGTATGGAAACACAAAAGACCACGAATAGCCAAAGCAAGCTTGAGAACGAAAAATGGAGCTGGAGGAATCAGGCTCCCTGACTTCAGACTATACTACAAAGCTACAGTAATCAAGACAGTATTGTACTGGCACAAAAACAGAAAGATAGATCAATGGAACAGGATAGAAAGCTCAGAGATAAACCCATGCACATATGGTCACTTTATCTCTGATAAAGGAAGCAGGAATGTACAGTGGAGAAAGGACAGCCTCTTCAATAAGTGATGCTGGGAAAACTGAACAGGTACATGTAAAAGTATGAGATTAGATCACTCCCTAACACCGTACAGAAAAATAAGCTCAAAATGGTTTAAAGACCTAAATGTAAGGCCAGAAACTATCAAACTCTTAGAGGAAAACAGGCAGAACACTCTATGACATAAATCACAGCAAGATCCTTTTTGACCCACCTCCTAGAGAAATGGAAATAAAAATAAACAAATGAGACCTAATGAAACTTCAAAGCTTTTGCACAGCAAAGGAAACCATAAACAAGACCAAAAGACAACCCTCAGAACGGGAGAAAATATTTGCAAATGAAGCAACTGACAAAGGATTAATCTCCAAATTTACGAGCAGCTCATGCAGCTCAATAACAAAAAAACAAAAAATCCAATCCAAAAATGGACAGAAGACCTAAATAGACATTTCTCCAAAGAAGATATACAGGCTGCCAACAAACACATGAAAGAATGCTCAACATCATTAATCATTAGAGAAATGCAAATCAAAACTACAATGAGATATCATCTCACATCAGTCAGAATGGCCATCATCAAAAAAATCTAGGAACAATAAATGCTGGAGAGGGTGTAGAGAAAAGGGAACCCTCTTGTACTGCTGGTGGGAATGTGAATTGGTACAATCACTAAGGAGAACAGTATGGAGGTCCCTTAAAAAACTAAAAATAGAACTACCCCACAAATAGTAGCAATCCCACTACTGGGCATATACCCTGAGAACACCATAATTCAAAAAGAGTCATGTCCCAAAATGTTCATTGCAGTTCTATTTACAATAGCCCAGAGATGGAAACAACCTAAGTTTCCTCATCGGATGAACGGATAAAGAAGATGTGGCACATATATACAATGGAATATTACTCAGCCATAAAGAGAAACTAAATTGAGCTATTTGTAATGAGGTGGATAGACCTAGAGTCTGTCATACAGAGTGAAGTAAGTCAGAAAGAGAAACACAAATACCATATGCTAACAAATATATATGGAATTTCAGGGGGGAAAAATGTCATGAGGAACCTAGGGGTAAGACAGGAATAAAGACACAGACCTACTAGAGAATGGACTTGAGGATATGGGGAGAAGGATGGGTAAGCTGTGACAAAGCGAGAGAGAGGCATGGACATATATACACTACAAAATGTAAGGTAGATAGCTAGTGGGAAGCAGCCGCCTAGCACAGGGAGATCAGCTCGGTGCTCTATGACCGCCTGGAGGGGTGGGATAGGGAGAGTGGCGGGGAGGGAGACGCAAGAGGGAAGAGATATGGGAACGTATGTGTATGTGTAACTGATTACTTTGTTGTAGGGCAGAGGCTGGCACACCATTGTAAAGCGATTATACTCTAATAAAGATGCAAAATATATTTTTTTTTAAAAAATTGAAGGAAAATATATAAAAGTATAATGATGGTTGATTTTGAGGAATCCTATTTTTATCCTACACTTTTCCATTTTTCTTAAATTTTCCAAAATTGGCATGAACTAATTTTATAATAATTTCTTAAAGTTCTCAAAAAGAAAATTGAAAGGAAGGTGAAGGAAAGGAAAATAGGAATGAAATAGGAAAGAGGGAGAGAAAAAGGAAGGGCTGGTGGAAGGGAAAATCCACCCACCAGAATGTGGGTATCACCAATTAAAATGCACACAGAGCACCCAGCTCAGGACCTAGATGACAGGAGATTATAGCATTTCAGAGATAAATTGTTTTCTAGTATTTTACATATAAAACGTTTTATTTAATGTTTGATCTCTATAAGTGTAAAAAGTGTGTGGGGGAGGTTTAATGACTAAACAAAAGACATTGCATCTTCACAAGCTGTGACACTTGCTACCTCATAAATGTTTATATTTTCTCCAGGATGATGAAACACAGTGTGAATGAAAACTCTTCACTCTGGGAAAGAGGAATCATGACTTCTATTGTTAGAAAAGAAAAATGCGGACAGGGTGATATTTGCACACTGAGGATGCTATTAACCATCAACTTTATCTGAAATAAAAAGTGATATTCATGAATACAACAGACTGAAAAAAACTCTCTTGAATTTACGCATTTGTTCTACTTGGAAACTTTTTAACCTGCTAATACATTCATACAGTTGACATTTTACAAACCTAGAAAATTAGAAGTTATTGATCCAGCCATATCATTACATATTGATTAGTGTGTTCTATGCCAGAGATTTCTTTCTGTTGTTATTTTTTTTCCAGATCCTTTGACAGAAACGTGGCTACACTGAGTAATCATTCCCCAGAAGGCTTCACTGTAGAGCCTATAAATAGAGAAAGCATCCCCAGAAAAATGCAGCCAAAACAAGGCTTCTTTGTATGTGGTCGAGCCAAGTGCAGCTCTGTTGCGCTACTGGGTTATAAAAATATATTTCATTTTTATTATTTATCCCTGCAGCACAACAGGAACTTGGGGCTACGATCAGCACCATTTAATTTTCCTTGTGAACATTTAAAATTGGAATAGGAAAATCACACTCAATATTTCAACAGTTACTTGTATTGTTTTCATTTTTCCTTTAGGAGAGAAAAAAAGAAAAGTTATACATTCAAATAATTGCAGCAATATCTTTAAAAGTGAGATCACCAAACAAAGCTGTTTATTGTTCTGCTCAATGTTTGAGGTCTAAGCAGTTTTCTGATAAACAGGGGAATATTTTTCTATTAAGTATGGGAATATATTTTTCTAATCAGTAAGTATTAGGTCCTAGTGGGAAAAATACTGAAGAAACATACAAATGTTTACTGTGTGACTGCTACAGGTAGACAAGAGCTGAGGTTTAAACTGAATTATTTAGAATATATTTAGTTTAGAGAACAAGCCTAGAGAACATTTGTTTACAACCAGAATACTATTTACATTTATCTTTTTTTAAACATCTTTATTAGAGTATAATTGCTTTACAATGGTGTGTCAGCTTCTCCTTTATAACAAAGTGAATCAGTTATATATATACATATGTCCCCAAATCTCTTGCATCTCCCTCCCTCCCACCCCTCTAGGTGATCACAAAGCACCGAGCTGATCTCCCTGTGCTTTGCAGCTGCTTCCCACTAGCTATCTATTTTACGTTTGGTAGTGTATATATGTCCATGCCACTCTCTCACTTTGTCCCAGCTTACCCTTCCCCCTCCCTGTATCCTCAAGTCCATTCTCTAGTAGGTCTGCATCTTTATTCCCATCTTGCCCCTAGGTTCTTCTGACCATTTTCTTTTTTCTCTCTTTTTTTTTTTTTAGATTCCATATATATGTGTTAGCATACAGTATTTGTTTTTCTCTTTCTGCCTTACTTCACTCTGTATGACAGACTCTAGGTCCATCCACCTCACTACAAATAACTCAATTTCGTTCCTTTTTATGGCTGAGTAATATTCCATTGTATATATGTGCCATCATCAAAAAATCTACAAACAATAAATGCTGGAGAGGGTGTGGAGAAAAGGGAACACTCCTGCACTGCTGGTGGGAATGTGAATTGATACAGCCACTTTGGAGAACAGTATGGAGGTTCCTTAAAAAACTAAAAATAGGGGCTTCCCTGGTGGCGCAGTGGTTGAGAGTCCGCCTGCCAATGCAGGGGACGTGGGTTCGTGCCCCGGTCTGGGAAGATCCCACATGCCACAGAGCGGCTGGGCCCGTGAGCCATGGCCGCTGAGCCTGCACGTCCAGAGCCTGTGCTCCGCAACGGGAGAGGCCACAACAGTGAGAGGCCCACGTACGGCAAAAAAAAAAAAAAAAAAAACTAACTAAAAATAGAACTACCATATGACTCAGCAATCCCACTACTGGGCATATACCCTGAAAAAACCATAATTCAAAAAGAGTTATGGGGCTTCCCTGGTGGCGCAGTGGTTGAGAGTCCGCCTGCCAATGCAGGGGACACGGGCTCGTGCCCCGGTCCGGGAAGATCTCACATGCCGCGGAGCGGCTGCGCGCGTGAGCCATGGCCGCTGAGCCTGCGCGTCTGGAGCCTGTTTCTCCGCAACGGGAGAGGCCACAACAGTGAGAAGCCCGCATACCACAAAAATAAAAAAAGAGTTATGTACCAAAATGTTCATTGCAGCTCTATTTACAATAGCCAGGACATGGAAGCAACCTAAGTGTGCATCGACAGATGAATGGATAAAGAAGATGTGGCATATATATACATTTATCTTAACAGAAACAGACTCACAGACATAGAGAATAGACTTGCGGTTGCCCAGGGGGAGGGGAGGAGGAGGGAGGGAGTGGGAGTTTGGGATTAGCAGATGCAAATTATTATATATAGAATGGATAAACGAGCTCCTACGGTATAGCACAGGGAACTATATTTGATATCCTGTGATAAACCATAATAGAAAAGAATATGAAAAAGAATATATAGGGATATATATATATGTAACTGCATCACTTTGCTGTACCTCAGAAATTAACACATTGTAAATCAACTACACTTCAATAAAATAATTCTTTTTTAATTTTAAAAATAAAGAAGTAAATTTATCTTACTACTTAAAGAAATCCTCCACAAAGAATGCTCTGACCTGTGGCATTTTAATAAACGTTATGGTAAAAATGTTTTTAGGAATTTTAGTTCCATCGTGGAGGTGCTCCAGCTTTTTCAAATCGACTTTAAAAGACACAAGAAAATTCTCCTCTTGGGATCTGGACAAGATTTCAACTCACAGTTGAGAGGTCCATAACCAAAGGAATAATAAAATCTGTTGTTGAATCCAGGGCCCTATGTAATATAGCTTAATATAAAAAGTGGTTTTTCTGTGCAATCAATAAGGAGCATAAATCCTTTCCACTTGAGTGCCAGAAGTTTTCCCAAGTCCAAGAAGTGAAAAGAAATTTACTCGTAATAATTATATTGGGTTTCCCTGGTGGCGCAGTGGTTGAGAGTTCGCCTGCAGATGCAGGGGACACGGGTTCGTGCCCCCGTCTGGGAAGATCCTACGTGCTGCGGAGCGGCTGGGCCAGTGAGCCATGGCCGCTGAGCCTGCGCATCCGGAGCCTGTGCTCCCCAGCGGGAGAGGCCACAACAGTGAGAGGCCCGCGTACCGCAAAAAAAAAAAAAAATTACATTGACTTTTATTCTTCAGGAGATAATATACTAAATTTGTAATACAGAAAGAATTTTCTATATGATTACTTGGAACGTGCACTGGAGGAAGAGAGAAGGAAAAGCTAGTTTAAATAAACAGGCCAATAATTGTTTTTTCTTACTCATATAAGGCTCATATTGTATTCAACTTATTTTTTCTTTGAGAGAATAGCTAAAAAAAAAAAGAAAAAAAAAGATCTTCCTGACATTAATTTTCTTAACAAACCAGAATCAGTCTTAAATGTTTCTCTTTCAAGGAAATGTTTTCATTTACAATCGACCCTTGAACAACACGGCTTTAAACTGCACAGGTCCACTTTCATGCAATTATTTTTCACGAAGATGGGTTAATCAGCAGATGTGGCTTTCATAGATAACGAGAGCCAACTATGGGACCTGAGCATCCATGGATTTTGGTGTCCAAGGCAGGTCCTAGAACAGATCCCCTGCAGATACAACTGCATATATCTCTAATGGTAGAACATCTAGCACGTTCCAGGTAATGGGAGAATCCCTTCTCACTCTGACTCCTGATAATACCTTCTGAAATTAGCTGGATTTGGCCTTAAACACCACGTCAATTCCTACCATTATATAGCACTTTTTTTGCATGATTTCCCTTTCACCTCAATTTTTCAACCACAGCTATCAATACTCAAACTGTGTTTTTCTTCCATGAAGTTTTTCTCGATAACTCAAGGTAACATTCAGTCTCATTTCTGACCCCCTCCAACAATTTTCCTTTGTACCATACACATTGGGCAATATTCCGTTCTATCTTATATTCTTTTCTAATTAAAACACATGAAAACTTTGTCTTCTTGTAAGATGATCAGGTTTTTAAAGGCAAAGTACCTCATATATGTCTTTTACAGGTGCATAATGTTTTGGTGCTGCCTTTTGCGAACTGAAGCAATAAAAAACAAATGATTACAATTTATTTTAAAATAAAATTTGCTTTATATTCATTTTAAAGGAAACACATCCTCATTGTAAGAGATTCAGGATTTTGTAATCTCACAACACTGAGGGTACTACATTTAAAAAAAAATTAAGTGTTTATCTTTCCAAACTGTTTCCTATATATATTTTTATATGACAATATTATACTTGCTTCTTTGTAAATTTTTTTCACTCAGTAATAGACAATGGACAAGAACACAGATGCATGTTATAGTGCTCCATTGGGTACATATGTTATTTAATTAGTCCCTTCCTGGTGGATATGTAGGTTGTTTCCTCTTATTAATGCAGGTCTCTTCTTATTTAAAGGAAAAAGTTCCTGTGAAAATTTTTTTGCATTTTTTTCAACCAATGTTGTTTGTTTGTTTGTTTTTAGATGTTGGGGGTAGGAGTTTATTAATTAATTTATTTAGTTTTGCTGTGCTGCATCTTCGTTTCTGTGCGAGGGCTTTCTCTAGTTGTGACAAGCGGGAGCCACTCTTCGTCGCGGTGCACGGGCCTCTCACTATTGTGGCCTCTCTTATTGTGGAGCACAGGCTCCAGACGCGCAGGCTCAGTAGTTGTGGCTCACGGGCCTAGTTGCTCCGCGGCATGTGGGATCCTCCCAGACCAGGGCTTGAACCCATGTCCCCTGCATTAGCAGGCAGATTCTCAACCACTGTGCCACCAGGGAAGCCCCCTGTGAAAATTTTTATGCATATGTCCACTTATTTTCTTAGGATAATCTCCTAAAAGTAAGCACTAAATATAATAAAGTGTGTAGATTCCTCAACACAGTACTTGGTGCATAGTAAGACTCAGTAAAGTTTAGCTGGGGTCATATTGCTAAAATTGCTGGATCCAAGCAATGGTATATTTTACTAATTGTTTTAAATGATCACCTATAAAAACTGAACCAATTCATATATACCATCAGTGTACAAAAAGAGCCTGTGTCCTCATAACTCTGCCCATTTTTTTAATACTTGATAATTTTGGTAAATATTACTACTGCTCACCAATACTTCCAATTCTCCTCTCCTTCCAGGTACTGGGGAGGATTATACCTTTCCACCCTCTTGAAGTTAGCTGGAGCCAGATAACTTGTTTTGGCCAATAAATGTGAGTGGAAATGACTTCTGTCAGTTTTAGATAAAAGCATTCAAGAACTGGTGCAAAACTCTGCTGCTCTCTCTTCCCCCTGCCACATCATCTAAGGAGGTCAAATCTTTAAGATGTTGCTTCTACGAGATGGTGGGTTCCTTGAGTTGCAGCCTAGAGAACAGGTGCCCCAAAGAATCTTCCAGACCCATAGAGGACTGCATCCTAAGTGAAAAATCATGTTGTAACAAGCCTGTAAAATTCAGGGATTGTCTGTTATCTCAGCAAACCTAACTTACCCAAACTGACAGAACTGTCTAGAAGGTGAAAAATTCTTACCATCTTATTCCTCTACTTACTAATAATCTTACACACCCTATCATATTATTTTTAAATTGGGGGTTTGGAGGGAACTGCCAATTTATATTTTCTAGAAAAGTGTTTGATTTTTAACCATTAATCTTTTAGCAACTCTATATTAACCCATCCCCTGCCTCATCCCAGACACTCAGAAATTCTGTGACACTTGAGAAGAGATGAAGTATCAGGGATCTCTGAGATGTCTATGACTTTGCTCAAAAATCAAAGCACAAATACTGCATCTTTATCTCGAGATACCTATTAGGATGGGACGTAAGTATGCATGCATCAAAGTATCTTGTTCCTCTCTTGCATATTCTCCATAACATCTAGCACATTGTTTGTTATCTAATAGGTACTCAATAGTAATTTAAAAGGGATTTTCATAAACTGGAAGCCAAAAGAGACCTTGGAAAGGTTTAAGTTCAATTACCTTATTTCACAAGTGAGGACACTGAGATGCCAATGGAGGAAATAGCATGGCTCCCATAGGAGCTGGAGCCATCACGAATCTCCCACATCAGTGTAAAGGAGATGCTCCAGATCTGATCTCTAGTGTTAGTACAAACAAGTACATAACGATCTCAAAATGCTGTATTCCATTGTTAGACTATCCTTGAATACTTAAATACAACTACATAGCTTACTGATTTTGGAAAGGAAAGGTAGAATAAAGAACTCAAACTTACTATGTTCTCTAGCCAGCTAGCCTTCTCTGTGTTTTCAGAAGTACTAGGCAGACTACCCTGAATCATCTTATTTCAGAAGAGGTGCTTAATCACAAACAGCAAGGGTTAAGCCAATTACAAGTATTTCCCCCAAGGTGATGGGCGTACCATACCTACCAATACAATCCACCAGCTTCAGGTGCATTTTATAAGCACAGTTCTCATCTAGGTGTGACAGAACTTCAGTGGAAGTTCTAACAGAGTCGGAAGTGTGGAATTGGGTGCAACAGCTCTGAAACTGCTGATGTTCATTTAAGCTCACTGTTCATTTTGCAAGCAAAAAGATTTATCCGGGGCTTCCCTGGTGGCGCAGTGGTTGAGAGTCCGCCTGCCGATGCAGGGGACACGGGCTCGTGGCCCTGTCCGGGAAGATCCCACATGCCGCGGAGCGGCTGGGCCCGTGAGCCATGACCGCTGAGCCTGCGCGTCCGGAACCTGTGCTCCTCAACGGGAGAGGCCACAACAGCGAGAGGCCCGCATACCGCAAAAAAAAAAAAAAAAGATTTATCCCATCTGACAGAGCAATCCAAAGAATCTCTCCAGTCCAGACTATTCGGCCCTGAGCTGAAAATTACAAAAACGCCGATAACTGCATGTTAAATTATATATTCCTGCAGCCAGACACCCAGACACCACGTTAACAAAGCACCAGCTAGTGATGACCTAATTGCAACTTGTGCAGGTTAAGTTTCAAAGTTCCTGGCAAAAAGAAGTAAAAAGTAGCTAGTAACCATCTGTTGACTTGACTAGATGAAGTACCCTATGAGGGCAGTGGCCATGCCATTTACTGCTATGTCCCCAGCAGCACCTGGCACAGAGATGTGTTCAGTAAATGTTGAATGAAGGAGAGAAATACCAAATAAATGAAGCATCAAGTATGGGTAACAAATCTACTTTGCTGAGTGCGTTCTGGGAAAAATAGGCCTAAAATTAGTGATTTGGGATTTGAGTCCTACCGGTAGCAAAATCAGGCTAATAAAATATTAAAGAAAAAAACACCGAACCAACTCACTGCTGTAATTATTCTGGACCAGAGCTCAATTAAGCTCTTTAGAGTTGCCCTACTCCAAGTGGGGTCTGCAGACCAGCTCTGGTGTGCAGTGAGAGTGTTTGGAGAGCTTTATAGCCATTTGAGCAATTTTATGTAACTTGGATCTAATAATGAAAAAAGTTTGGGCTTGTATTTTACATATATCTATTTTTAATTGTTCTTCGAGTAATTAATTTTTATTTAAATTTACAGTTATGTCAGTCCGTGACAGATTGGGGGAAAAAAACCAACAAACCTGTTCCTTCATAACTGATCATTAGAGAAACAAACTCTGAAATCATTATGCTATTTCCCCATACTATTTGCAATTTAAAAATCCTAAACTTTAAAATAATTTTTTTTTGAAATAGTACAAAACTTAAATTCTTCCTAGGTGTTCTCCTCTCTCTATGTCTCTCTGGGCCCCAAGGACATGCTCTGTCTGCCTCTTGGTTAACCTAGCCCTGCAAGGTGATCCCTGAATATATAGAAACAGAACTACTAGTGACTTGCAAGTTTCTGTCTGACTGTATTATCTTTGTCAGCCACTGGAGCAGTTCAAGAACAACTGAATCCATATGGGTGTCTGTTCTGTCTGTAACTAGGAGGTGCTTTCTTCTTCTGCAGGGGTCCTTAATTCAGGGCACATTGGGGTTAGTTCTTGGTAATGAATCCCTATTCCTAACCAGGTTAAGACTAGTGACTCTAACATAAAGAGGGAACAGTCGCCCCAACTGTTAATTACTACTCCTCCTTGAGGTATCTGCCCAAAGAGCTCCTAGACACAATTAAATCATGAATATTAGTGATTCAGGGTGACTTTTAGGGGAGGGCCCAGACCCCTGCCAACTCCACAGCCATTGCTGATCCTGTTAGAATCACTTTTTGAAGCTTACTCAAATACCCTTTTATGTAATTGGAGTTTCTCATTCTCTTTTTATCCATAAGAGGCTAAGATTTAACAAGAACCTTAATTAAATTTGTTATATTCTAAGAAAAAAAAAACGCCCAACATTTCTTACAGAATTAAGTGTAAGTTGAGGCATTATACAGATCATGTGCTTACAAACCCCATTTTCCTTATCAGTTTTACGATGAATCGGTCAAATTTAACAAATAACATTTTTCTAAAAAAAAAAAGTAACATCTTTCTAGATCAAAGTTATATCTCCAAAACTCTAGGAATTGAACCCTAAAAACCTAGGTTTACAAAAAATACTTCTAAACACACTATCATTTTAAAGTTTGTTTTTGCTACAAAACCAAATAAAACACTAGTAACAGTCTCTAGTTTAACTCCAATATATTGTCTAAAGTCTAAAATGTAAGCACTAGCACCTGACTTTTTATACCTAATTAACTCAAAAAGAAAATATGAGGGAAAAAGTTAAACTGCCCTTCCACGTAACCACATAATTGTTCCAAATAATTTCATGTCTACCATAAATTTACCTTCAATATAGATCATTGCTGTATTTTCTTTTTCTTTTAAACTTTTTAATTAAGGCAGTTATAACCTACATTGAAATAGATACCCTGGCTTCTTTTACCTCACGGATAAACCCAACCATAAATAATCATTCCTATATTGACTGAAAATGCATTATTCCCAGAAATGCTAATGACCTCATTAATGTCCCATTCATGCTTTGCATTACTTCACTTAATTTAAGGCAAGCCCACAAATATTTTTCACTATTGAAGTTGCATAAACATAGCATATATTTCTTCAAGTTTAATCACAAGTAAGTCTAATGAGATGCATGGGACTTTTAAGAAATGAAATGTAATACCCAAACAAAATTTGCTACTCTCTACAGGTCCAATAAGTCAGCCAACCTTTAAAGTGAATCATAAGCAGAAATAAAGTTAAAGCTTTACAGGCATAGAGGTTTGGAATTTCAAGGTGTCCACTACAAAAGGTCTAGGGAAAACTTTTTCAGCTGGCATAGGGAAAACAGACTTTTCTATTTTAATTATTTTTTTGTTCACATGGACACCTATGATTATAACTCTTTCACATATCAAGAAACAAAATATTCCTTTGTATTCCACACTACCACAAACTACACCTGGCAAAATACACCCCCTCTCAGATTATTTTCATTTTAAATTAAAAATTTTAATATAGATGAGGTCACAATGTTCTCTTTTTTATATTCTCTTTCTGGTATTGTATTTCCATTTTTAATGTTCCTGCCATCTATGGGCTACAACCATCCTGAATACTTCCTACTCCTTCTCCAGATCTGATTAATCCACATCATCTTTTTATTTATTGGTTTTTATTAATTACACTTCCCCCAGAATCTTCCGTTGAGAAAAACTTGACTTAGCTCAGGTCAAAATTAAATTTCTAGATTTAGTGTCACTTCTCCTGTATCAAAACTGTATATAATAACTATGGATGATACGTATTGGTTATCAAGTGGCTGTATCAAAAAAAAGTGTTTTGCATTAGGGATCTGTTTCTAAGAGAAAATAATATTATAGGTAATAGTTATGATTGCTTAAATGTGACAGACATTTTCTAAAACAGTTTTATTGTTTGGGCAAACCCTTTCTTGTGTCTGATAAGACAGAGCTGTTTTGTTTCTATTATCACCTGTGCTGTAGTATCCTCTTCCCATGTCTCCTTGTGTCTGCCCATGTGCTAGCAGACATCCTTTTTATTGTACACCTTGTCATAAAATTTAGGAGAGAAACACATATAAACATTTCTTATGGAAACACGAGGTTTGCTCTTATAGTTAACTTAGAGCAGATAATCCCAAATGTTTTAATTCATTAGCATCATGTGATGCTTAGCCACTTGCATTAAACCATCGTCTCTCCAGTGGGGAGTTCTCATTGTGCCAAGGCACTAGAGGGTTACAGAAGTTCTAGCCCACTCATTTTTCCTCCCCTCCACTGAAAAAACATACACCTAGTTAGTTTGTGTCTCATAAGTCAACAGCCATCAGAGATGGCCCCTGGCATTGAAATAGCACTGTTCTCTTCCACTGACACTCAAGGTGGCCATACGCACATTGCCAGCTTTGAAAAATAAAGAAATAAATTTAACACTCCTCCAGAATCCAACATATATTTTGAAAACAGTCACATTTTGTATATTTTGTTTATGAACTCAAGGAAACAACACATACAAATGCATTCCTTTATCCACTATAAAGAAATAAATATCCCTATCTGAATATTTAGTATAGTGAAGCCAAACTATCAGCATTGCCAGCAATCAAGCTCTTTTCCTTATTGGATTATTATCTGTTGCAAAAGTATGCTTTATTATGATTTTCATATTTAGGAAAGGCTTCCTTCACAGTTTCAGGGAAAAAACAGTTTGACATCACATTTTCTCCTGTTCTTAATTTTAGATATAAAAATGCAAATTCTTCAGAGAAGTAAAACGCATTGTTGTGGAATATTGCAGTCTGCCCCATCAGCCCCAACCCCATGTCTCTGGCCTTGTTTTGGGGGTCTCTGTCTCTACCACAGTTCACAGGGCACTTTCCACAGCTACCTTTCTACTTCCTTGAAGGTGCACATCAGTGCATCAGCTGTACAATCCATCTGGACCCACAAAAGTCTTCTTATTCCTTAGAGTGAGAATTATATAGAAATATATTCAGGAGCCTAGAATTACTTTCTAGGCTTCACCAGTGCAATCACAGACTGAGAAAATACCAATTCCCCTCAGGCAAAATCCTAATCCTCTTCTTGAGGAAATCCTATTCATTTTTATATCAATCTTTAAATTGTCAACTCTACAATTGACCACAGTCATGTCCAAATATGCAACCCAGCAGGTGTTCAGATGTGAAAATTAGCCAGGATGCAATAAACAATTAAGACGCAAATAAAACTACAAATAAAAATAGAAAATTAAGCCAAATAATTATTTAATTAGCTATATACTTTTTGGGGTCATTGGTATTCACTATTACTTCATGAATATCTCGAATATTAAAAGTTATAATGTACATGAAAGCATTTTATAAATTGTAAAAGCATCATTTGGAGCTTTGTAACTGCCTGGCACGTACTTGAACTAGTAAATTTGTGGTATATAAAGGAAGGAAAAAATAAAACTAATAGATTCTTTTTATCTTTTATATATAACAATCAGAAACAATAATAAAGTATCTACTAGTCATTACAGAGCTTCACTTTCAAGTTAGTCCCCACTTTGTTTAAACACAAAGATATGAATGTCAGGAGTGTCACTTGGCAATCCTACTTTGAGAAATATGAGGAAATTCAGCCCAGCATTAGAAGCCAGCCTAAGATTTCACAGTTATATCATAGAGCCAATATAACTTTTTACATAGGGGGGGACTTATTTCAGGGAAGGAAAGGTCAAAGGTATTGATTGGGTGGGAAAACTCAGCCACCAAAATTCAACTGTCATGCAGATAGGAAATAATTTTACTTATAGCAATACACCCAAGCAACGACTTTGTTCCAGAGAGTATTTGCATATTTTTAGACACTGCAAAGATATTGGTCACAGGATTTTCCCTTCTTAGCAGTATTCATTACTATTGTATATACCTCAAAAATACAGAAATATATCCTGCTTGTGAAGAAAGTACAAGTTTGCAAGGTAGGTCTTAAATGACACAATAGACCAGATAGATTTAATTGATATTTATAGGACATTCCATCTGAACAGCAGACTACACTTTCTTCTCAAGTGCACATGGAATATTCTCCAGGATAGATCACATCTTGGGTCACAAATCAAGCCTGGGTAAACTTAGGAAAATTGAAATTGTATAAAGCATCTTTCCGACCACAATGCTATGAGATCAGAAATCAACTACAGGGGAAAAAATGTAAAAAACACAAACACAAGGAGGCTAAACAGAACATTACTAAATAACCAAGAGATCAGTAAGAAATCAGAGAGGAAATCAAAAAATACCTAGAGACAAATGACAAAGAAAACACGACGATGCAAAACCTATGGGATGCAACAAAAGCAGTTCTAAGAGGGAAGTTTATAGCAATAAAAGCCTACCTCAAGAAATAAGAAAAATCTTAAATCAACATTCTAACCTTATACCTAAAGGAACTAGAGAAAGAAGAACAAACAAAATCCAAAGTTAGTAGATGGAAAGAAATAATAAAGATAAGAGCAGAAATAAATGAAATAGACACAAAGAAAACAATAGCAAAGATCAAAAAACTAAAAGCTGGTTCTTTGATAAACCTTTATCCACACTCATCAAGAAAAAGAGGGAGAGGACTCAGATCAATAAAACTAGAAATGAAAAAGGAGACGTACAATGAACACCGCAGAAATACAAAGCATCATAAGAGACTACTAAAAGCAACTCTATGCCAATAAAATGGACAACCTGGAAGAAATGGACAAATTCTTAGAAAGGTATAACCTTCCAAGACTGAGCCAGGAAGTAATAGAAAATATGAACAGACAAATCGCAAGTAATGGAATTGACACTGTGATTAAAAATCTTCCAACAAAAAAAAAATCCAGGACCAGATGGCTTCACAGGTGAATTCTATAAAACATTTAGAGAAGAGCTAACATCCATCCCTCTCAAACTCATCCAAAAACCTGCAGAGGAAAGAACACTCCCAAACTCATTCTATGAGGCCACCATCACCCTGACACCAAAACCAGACAACGATACTACAAAAAGAGAAAATTACACACCAATATCACTGATGAATATACAGGCAAAAATCCTCAACAAAATACTAGCAAACCAAATCCAACAACACATTAAAAGGATCATACACCATGATCAATTGGGATTTATCCCAGGGATTCAAGGATTCTTCAATATATGCAAATCAATCAATGTGATACACCATATTAACAAACTGAAGAATAAAAACCATATGATCATTTCAATAGATGTAGAAAAAGCTTTTGACAACATTCAACACCCATTTATGATTAAAAAAACTCTCCAAAATGGTCATAGAGGGAACCTACCTCAACATAATAAAGGCCACATATGACAAACCCACAGCCAACATCATTCTCAATGGTGAAAAATTGAAAACATTTCCTCTACGATCAGGAACAAGACAAGGGTGCCTACTCTCACCACTATTATTCAACATAGTTTTGGAAGTCCTAGCCACAGCAATCAGAGAAGAAAAAGAAATAAAAAGAATACAAATTGGAAAAAAGAAGTAAAACTGTCACTGTTTGCAGATGACATGATACATAGATAATCCTAAAGATGCCCCCAGAAAAGTACTAGAGCTAATCAATGAATTTGGTAAAGTTGCACGGTACAAAATTAATGCACAGAAATCTCTGGCATTCCTATACACTAACAATGAAAGATCAGAAAGAGAAATTAAGGAAACAATCCCATTCACCATTGCAACAAAAAGAATAAAAAGCTAAGAATAAACCTACCTAAGGAGGTAAAAGACCTGTACTCAGAAAGCTATAAGACACTGATGAAAGAAATCAAAGATGACACAAACAGATGGAGAGATATACCATGTTTGTGGACAGGAAGAAGCAATATTGTGAAAATGACTACACTACCCAAAGCAATCTACAGATTCAATGCAATCCCTTTCAAATTACCAATGGCATTTTTTACAGAACTAGAACAAAAAATCTTAAAATTTGTATGGAGACACAAAAGATCCTGAATAGCCAAAGCAATCTTGTGGGAAAAAACACAGAGCTGGAAGAATCAGACTCCCTGACTTCAGACTATACTACAAAGCTACAGTAATCAAGTACTGGCACAAAAACAGGAATATAGATCAATGGAACAGTTTAGAAAGCACAGAGGTAAACCCACACACCTATGGTCAACTAATCTATGACAAAGGTGGCAAGGATATACAATGGAGAAAAGACAGTCTCTTCAATAAGTGGTGCTGGGAAAACTGGACAGCTGCATGTAAAAGAATGAAATTAGAACACGCCCTAATACCATACACAAAAATGAACTCAAAATGGATTCAAGACCTAAATGTAAGACTGGACACTATAAAACCCTTAGAGGAAACCATAGGAAGAAAACTCTTTGACATAAATCACAGCAAGATCTTTTTTGACCCACCTCCTAGAGTAACAGAAATAAAAAGAAAAATAAACAAATGGGACCTAATGAAACTTCAGAACTTTTGCACAGCAAAGGAAACCATAAACAAGATGAAAAGACAACCCTCAGAATGGGAGAAAATATTGGCAAACGAATCAACGGACAAAAGATTAATCTCCAAAATATATAAACAGCTCATGCAGCTCAATATTAAAGAAACAAACAACCCAATCCAAAAATGGGCAGAAGACCTAAATAGACATTTCTCCAAAGAAGACATACAGATGGCCAAGAAGCACATGAAAAGCTGCTCAACATCACTAATTATTAGAGAAATGCAAATCATAACTACAATGATGTATCACCTCACACCAGTTAGAATGGGCATCATCAGAAAATCTACAAACAAGAAATGCTGGAGAGGGTGCAGAGAAAAGGGAACCCTCTTGCACTTTTGGTGGGAACGTAAATTGATACAGCCACTATGGAGAACAGTATGGAGGTTCCTTTAAAATCTAAACATAGTATTACAATATGACCCAGCAATCGCACTACTGGGTATATACCCAGAGAAAACCATAATTCAAAAAAACACATGCACTCCAATGTTCATTGCAGCACTATTTACAGTAGCTACGTCATGGAAGCAACCTAAATGCCCATTGATAGATGAATGGACAAAGAAGCTATGGTACATATATACAATGGAATATTACTCAGCCATAAAAAGGAATGAAACTGGGTCACTTGTAGAGACGTGGATGGACCTAGAGACTGTCATACAGAGTGATGTAAGTCAGAAAGAGAAAAACAAATATCATATATTAACACATATATGTGGAATCTAGAAAAATGGTACAGATGAACTGGTTTGCAAGGCAGAAATAGAGACACAGATGTAGAGAACAAACGTATTGACATGTATACACTAATAAGATAAAATAGATAACTAATTAGAACCTGCTGTATAAAATTCAAAAAAAAAAAAAAAGCAGGTGAGGAACAAGGAAACTAGTGCAACAGTGAGAAAAGCTTAGATAACCAGATCCAGTGCAGTTGCTGCTTCTCAAAAATGCTGATATCTGTAATACTGGGCAACAGTCTCACCCAGAAATTAGCAACCTTATCGATTACAATAATGTGAGTCTGGTTGAAGTTGCTAAGTAACACCTGATTGCCCAATTTGGCATCTTTCAGCCGTGATATCCATGGAAGCAATGCTTCCATGAATATTAGTAAATATTGTAGAGAACTGGTCAGCCAACCTCTCCCCCATGTATTTGAGGTCCTGGGAAGACAACTGCATTTGGTGACCACAGTAACATGCACTTTAGAATTTCACACAATCGGATTTAAATCCGCCTCTAAGAGGAAATTTCTCTGATCCTCAGTAAGATGTCACTAGTGTGGTATCTACTTCAGAGTGTTGATGCCAGGATTAAATAAATTAAGGCATCTAAAAACACTTAATATGTGGTAATGGTCTGATCATAATTTTTGTTTCTAGGTACAAAATGCCCAGTCTACTCCCAGGGAACCAGGGTGAGGGTAAGTGAATGAGAAAGCATGGCAGGACATATGCACCTTACAGGCTAACTTGCCTTGCCCGACCTGCAAATCTAATCACAAAAGTCTAGAAAACCTAATTGAAAGAAAGTAATATCAATCGATATTTTTTTTTAATAGACCCATCCTGGTCAGTTCTGCCTGAGTATCTGTAGTGAATATTTCAGTGAAAAATCCACAAGACTCCCAATGTCTCTCAAAATCTCACAAAATGTATTTCCCCATCAGCTGCAATTTCAGAAGCTATCTGCCAGGATTGTAGGCTTAAATCCCCACTGGAAAGCTAATTCTGCCTTCATGCTCTGGGCTCTTGGGGCAGCCACAATGTCTTGAGCCTGGTCCAATAGCATCCTATAAAGTCTAGATTGTCACCTAGGAGCCACCTAGGTTTCCAGGTACACGGAGAGAAAAGCCTTGGTAACGCTTCTCGGGTCACCTGCCATTTCCCTTCCCCTCAGTTATTCCCAGAGGCTCTTCCCCGCCGAGACAGACATGAGAACAGATTGGAAGAGACTCCAAAATTCGTGCTGCCTTTCCTGCCTACTCGCCCCATAACTGACATCAGGAAAGCAGCATAAGGGCAAGGCCAGCAGTGCCCAGAGCCAGGCCCACCATAGACTCTTAATCAGTGTTTGTTAAATGAATGAGCTTCACTCATGGTGCCTGGGACGAGATACAGCCAGCTGTGAATCATGGACTGGTTCTTTACCTCGTTGGAATTCTGTCAAAGGGAGACTCTAATCCAATTAGTGAATCAATATCCAGAAAATATCAGAAATGTTTTAGCCATGGCTTTTTTGTTCAAGGTTATTATTCTCTGGCATTTTAATGCCTTCAAATGGCAAAAAAACAGTAGTAAAAAATAAAGCAACCTAAAAGTAATGAACAGATTGAAGTGACATAGTACATGATACACAAAGAAGCTCGGAAAATAACACCATGAAATTAATTTGAAACGTTATTGGTGTTTTGTTTTGTTTTTTAATTTTTAAACTATAAACTAGTGTAAAGGGGACAAAAAGACCTTTAGGAAGGACAACTAAATTTAATATAATTTTGAAAATCCTCTTTCTGAGACACTATTCTAAAAAATAATAAGATTTAAGTTAAATACACCAACCACCAAAACAACTTGGAAAATTAATGTCCTAATTTGGGCAAAATCAAATTTGGTTATCTTGGACCCTGATGGGCTCTGCCATCTCTCACCGTAAGAAGCCAAGCATGAAATGGTGCATGCCAAACCAATCTCCCTAATTGCCTTGGTCACCATCACAGGCCATTTGGACAGGAAGCCTGTTAAATAGCATCCCAAGGCCAAATAAGACATGACATTGAGAGTAATCTAGTTCCATGACTCCCCTTAGCCCAGTTGACTTCAAGGACAATGGTCTGTTTTGTAAACTCTGAAGGTGTAGAAAGTGCCAGAGTTCATGAAAATATCCACAAACTTCTAGAATGTTAGAGCTGGAGGTGACCTTGGAAGGTCACTATTTCTGTCTCTTCATTCTCCAGACAAAAAAAGGATGTAGTTGGGCTCCCTCTCTGTGCACCTGTGATGAAAGATCTTTACTGGGTAGCAGCAAGTATTGGCCTCTGCAGTATCTAGAACATATTTGTCGATAGGCAGCATGTTGTAGTATCAGTTACACATCTTTCCTCCCCCCATTTGCCCCACCTCTCACACACACACACACCACAGCTACATACATAAACACACTGCATACACACACAAACACCACACACACGCTTACATACACATCATGCACACACACACATATACACACACACCACACACGCTTCCATACACACCACACACACTCTTACATATACCATACACACACACATTCTTGCATATACACCACACACACACACACATCACACACTTACACACACACACAGCAAACCATTATCTGATATTTTTGGAAGGCAATAACCATGCTATTCACAGATGTGATTCCAAACCTGTCAGGAACTCAATAAAACTTGATTGAATAAAATTACAGAAGGCTCAAGCGATTCCCATATTTTGAATTAATTGCAGTCTCAGTGAACATTTTAAATTTTCCTTAAGCCCTTCATTCTGTCTCTGTCCAGGCCCTACTTGTCATGGGGTAGCTCTAGTTGTGGAGCCTAGATTGAGCGTCTGTTGGGGTTTCTCCCTCTGGTCCTGCACCAGCCTTTCCTGTTGGCATCTGCAGGGCCACAGTGCCACCTGCTGTGAGCAGTGTCACAGTGACTGAGGAAAAGCGGCCAAATACTGTGGGACGCCTTTGTTCTTCAAAACACAAGGCAAACTGCAATTAATCAACATTTATTAAAATTAATTCTAACACGTTCATTAACTTTTAAGGGAATTACAAGGCACACGGCATTATTGAATGTCTACATGAAGTGTTCTCTCCAGGATAGAGAACAACATTAATAGGATGGGAGGAACTGAATCTGTGGGCCTCAGATGCTAAAGCACTAGGTAGCTTACACAGAAAACTATTAATATGCCCTTTAGTCAGGTCTTCAGAAATCTTACACTGGAACCTTTTACGTTAGCTGCCAAACGTCCTTATCCTGCCACCATCTACAAATATGTGTTGCCCCACCTTTCCCAGAAATGACATTCTGACCATTTAAGCGATCTGAGACGTCATTTAAGAAAATGTCCTCAAAGGACAAGACCTCAGAGTATTGGTGAGTTATGGCTTTGTACCACCTTAACCTTATCTATTGAAAAAATGGATAAACAGGTGTTCAAACTTCCTTTAGAAGTTAGAATTCTCAATGCATTTTAAAAATAAGAACAAAACTTCATACTTTCCTCCCCTACAAATGGAATTCTATTTCTGTAGGCTCACAGAGAGAATTTTATTTCTCTTTCTACTGGGAAGTAAAATATTCAAAGATCTGAACATAAAAGAATAAACCGTTAGGGGTGGGCAGAGCAGGAATAGGAAGAACAGGTAGATTTTTCATTTGTTTGGGTTTTTTGATTTCGGAGTCTGCAGGCCTCAGAAGTTATACAACAGCGCCACTCTAGGGCCTTTTGTGGAATAACAGGCCAGGCTTGCCCAGCCCAATTTCCCCCTTGGTGTACCCCTCCTTTCATACAAGGCAATTACGCAAAGGGTTAACCTGGCACAAAATGTAATGGTATTTTAGTAGTGGCCTATTTCTTTTATTTTGTAAATTATGAAGCATTTAAAAACATTATGCCGAAGATATCAATTACTATTTTATTAGTCAAAATGTACCTACTAATCTAGATCAGCAGTCCCCTATATTTCTGGCACTAGGGACCAGCTTCATGGAAGACAATTTTTCCATGCACTAGGGTGGGAAGGGGGATGGTTTGGGGATGATTCAAGTGCAATACCTTTATTGTTCACTTTATTTCTATTATCATTGCATTGTAATATATAATGAAATAATTATACAACTCACCATAATGCTGACAGGAGGCGGAGATCAGGCGGTAATGCGAGCGATGGGGAGCGGCTGTAAATACAGATGAAGCCTCGCTCGCTCGATCGCCCACCTCCTGCTGTGCAGCCCGGTTCCTAACAGGCCATGGACTGGTACTAGTCCATGGCCTGGGGTTTGGGGACCCCTGTTCTAGATGGCTTTAAGACAGCTGCTCACTCTGTGCTCTTAGGCAAGTTCCAGTAAACTTCCTGGATCTCACTTTCCCATCTGTATAATGGATGGGTTTGTAGTCAATAGTCACAAGTGGCTATTTCAATTCAAATTAGATGAATTACAATTGAATAAAATTTAAAATTCAGTTCCTTAGTCATATTAGCCATACTTCAGATGCTCAGTAGTCACACGGGGCCCATGGCTACTGAACTGAACAGAGCAGAATAGAGAACATCTGCATCACAGCAGAGAGTTCTAACGGCCGGCACTGGCAGAGCTAATATTTATGCTTCCTTTCACATTGAGAATCTACATGCTTCTAGCAAAAAAATGTTTTACAGACCAAGTCGATCAAGGTGAACCATACAAAGAACAACGATTTGAAACGCCAAACAGAGACAGAGGAAGAAGAAAAAGAAAGGAAATGAAAATGAGAGCTGGGTTCTAGGCTTCCTGCCACATTCACTGCTGCTATCTGAGAAGCCACTCATGTTTTAATTCCAGTCTTCAAACCAACTCATCTGCAAAATGAGGAGAAATCAAGTGCCCGCATCCGTCGTCAGCATTACAAGCAAGGGAGGACCTAATGCGCAGCATAAATTTTCAGTGGTGACAGCTCAGGAAAGAATCTGCTGACAATTCCACGTTCACTTGACGAGCACAGCGCACACGGCAGGCTGCCTGGGTCTCTTAAGGACACTGAGCTGATTTTCGACCATTGCACATTGAAGGTGTCTCCTAACAAATCAGCTGTGTGCTGGATATTACAGCTCTGGCCCAGTCTGGCCCACCACCGTGGACCTTGGCCACACTGCAGAGAGCGGTGTGCTTGGGAACTAACAGCAGGAAACAGAGGTTTTGCTGATGGCATGTGCCTGTCCTGTGCCTGGAGCCACAGCAAGACACCTGGGCCACACATAGCTGCACCATAAACCCACTCAGCTAGTCCTGAAGCCACACACGCCCGGCTCTGGCCAGCACAGGCCTCAGCCAGGGATCTGCCAGCAAGCAAAGCTGCTGCACTCAGCTTCCCCAAATGTTCGCTTTTAGAAGAACACGAGGTGGGGTGAGGGGGGAAACTGTGGCATCGTGAAAATCTGGGGCTCTTTCCTCAGCCTTCAGTCCCCTGAGGGAGGCCTGATGCAGATGTCCGGATCAGTCCTTGTTCCCTGTTGAAATGCCATCAGGGTCCACAGCTCTGAGCATGGCAATGGCCTCTTAAGAGGTTGGGGTGAAGTCTGTATTGTTGCAGCTTCTCCATTGTTGTCAAGCCGACATCTGGAAGGTTAGGGAGAATGTGCAGGGGGGTCACTGAAGTGGTGTTGTTCCCCCTTGGGGAATCCTCCTGACCTTTCTGGAATGCAGCCAGGCTGGACACATGGTTCCCCGCCACTCAGCCCAGCTGGATCTGGGAAAGGAGGGAAATAGGGCCAGTGGGGATGTGGGAGGCGAGTGAGTCAGGCAGGAGAAGAGAGCAGTCGAGGGCGTTCCCTCGATGCACCCTAAGAAGCCCTGAGGCACAACCTCGGGAACATGGGGCTGAACAACCTGGGAGCATCAGTCAGCGGGACAGAGAGAGAGAGAGGCAAGGCAGCTGGCCAGTTGTGTCACCTACACAAGGCAGAAGGCCGAGCTCTATGCAGAACAGCTGCCTTCCAGGGTGGGGAGGTGCTGCACTGGGTGGGCTGTGCCCATCACTCCCCACGGATTCCCAAACACAGCAAAGAAGGAGCGTGTGTATCCAGCACAAAAGACAACAATAGCCGATTAGACCTTTACAAATCCTTCCCTTCTAACTGGCCCAGATGAAAAAACAAACTGCTGAATAGGACACCAAGTTCTTCTGAGGTTGGGCGCTCATCTTTTATGTTACGGGCTATTCCAAATCCTCCACATGGAAAAAGATGACAAGAGTACCCTGTTGCCTGCAGGGACAGGGAGGGTGGAGAATTGCAATGAAAAAAGTATATAAATGAACTCAGGCAGGCTGTGAATGTGAGCTGCGCTAGGGAAGGGCTGAATGTGTTCATTAAGGTCAGAGGTCAAGTCCTGGAAACTCCTGTTTCTGCCACCAAGTGCCGTGCTCTGTCCACGGTCACAAATGATCTGCCTGTCCTGGCCCCAGGAAGAGGGGACATGTGAGTAAGACTAGGATAAATATAAACACAGCTGGGGAGCAGATTCTGAAGCAAAGCCTACAGAGCATTTTTCATATTCAGTCATCAGGGACTTAGGATATTTCGTTTTCCAAAAAAAGAAGTGAAGTGTGAGCTGGGAGAATGCAAATTCACATTCAAACACACATGCCACATTGTGCACCCTCTTAATGACAAGAATTATGCCCTGCCTCGGCAGCAATGTGAACCTGGAGATTAAAGCAGTGCAAACCGCGGCCAAGGATAGAGAGATTAAGGCCTAACGACCCCATCTGTCCAGGCCACAAGGCACTTCCCCCCTGCTCTGCTCCAGTCTCGACATAAGTGGGCAAAAGCAGAGATCTCACCACTAGAAGGTCATAAAAATAGCCTCTGCTCATGGCTCTGTTTTCTAATTCAGTGAGAAGGAGATAATGCAGGGATGTTTCCAAAGGCTTCATCACTCCCTTATACAACTGGTTTTGACAGAAAATTCTCCTGCCACCCACCAGATCATTGAACCCTGTGAGATGATAACAGAGCTGGCAAACATTGATGTTATATAGCCATGGACCACTTGCTTTGGCTGTTCTTTTTGGTTACCGTGGCTACAGTGTTTCTTTCCTCAGTTCTTGTGATCTTTCCTAATATGACATTAGACAATCCCCCCTAAAACTGTTCTGTTCAAGGAAAACACTTCATTCTTACACCATTATAAAGCACCTGTCAGAACTAGAAGGTTGGGTAGGCAATACTCTCCTGTTTCTAACCTCATCTTCTCTGTCTTTAAGGTGACCCCTAGTCAGCTGAGCAACCACCTGGGAGAAAAATCTGTGATCAGGTAGTGATACTCAGCTACATGACATCTGCCCTGAAGACTATTCAAAGTTGGGTTAAGGGTGAGAAGATGGGTGAAATGGGGCCAATTTCCAGCGGGAGGAAATCAAATGCAGCAAAGAAGTCATTTCAGAACATGCCACCCACCTCTACTAGTATGGTCCCCACCCTGACTGCCGTCAGATCCACCTGAAAGGAGAAGCTTCTAAAATAAAGGTTCCCAGCCTCGACCCCAGAGAGCTGAATGAGATGCCTCAAGATCTCCATTACACAAGCCTGTTCTAGATGGTAAAAAGAGAAAGGATTTCTCTTCCTTAAATAAATCTCTAAGCTATGACAGTGACAATCTGAAATCGTTACTATTCAAGTAAAGACCAGTTTGGCAAGATGCTGTTTTTCTCTAAAATATATTTAGGTGCTAATCTGACATTTCTCCACAAGTCCCCTTTTTATACTCTGCTTTATCCAAGTGTAACATACACTCCTTGATATAGTCCTTTCAAGTCAATCTTCATCTCTCAGCTGTTTATCCCTTCATTTTCCTTAGGCAGATAATCAGAGTACCTGTCAATCCACCAGGAGGGAAATCATTCAGAAGAAACATTGAAAATAGAGGTGTTTTCTGCTCTCCTGAGGGGTGTGAAGAACAAGGTTAAACAACGCTGCTCCCTTCCCTGCCCCCGTCCAGGCATCCTGCACTCATCTGTCTCTGATGTAAGTACGGTGGCTCTGAACGGCATTTGTGGGGACTTAAATTGTGGAGTCACGCTTCCCTGACATGGCAAATCCAGCTGCCTTTTCTTACCACAGGGCATCTGTGCTCATTCACATCTTAAAAGCTCTCTTCCTCTATATAAAGGTGAATACTTAAGATGAATTTAATCTTCTTCATTAGAATAAGTACCAGCGAAGAGATTTACACAACTGTTTTATTCTACAAAGAATGCTATTTAGGCGCATGCGCTTTTATTTCTCCAGCTCATTTCTTTATGATTAAATGTGGTGGGCAGGACCGGAGTGGGTGGATGAGAGAGGGTAGAGAAAAGCTGCAAAAGCACTTAGACGAATGCATTACTTTCTGATCTGAGATGTCCTCCACGGATTTAGAATCTGACTTTTAAAACATGACACAAATGAAGTTAGCTATGAAACAGATGCAGACTCAGATGTAGAGAACAGACTTGTGGTTGCCAAGGAGAAGAGGGGACAGGGGAGGGATAGATTGGGGGGTTGGGATTAGCAGATGCAAACTGCTATATGTAGAATGGATAAACAACAAGGTCCTACTGTATAGCACAGGGAACTGTATTCAATATCCTGTGACAAACCCTAATGGAAAAGATTATATATATATGTGTATACCCGAATCACTTTGCTATACACCAGAAAACTAACACAACATTGTAAATCAACTATATTCACTTAAAAAAAAAAGAATCTGACTTTTCATCTTCAGGAGGATACAGGTGCATTAACTATGGCTGAGCAAACCATGGAACCTTCGCTGTTCCTCCTACAGGATCTTCCTCAGGAGCGAAAGTAGGGCAACAGCCAGGTAAGAAGAGCATTAAATTCCCTCCATTGAAGCTGCTGTATACGCTTGCCATATTTCCTCTCCTTTTGGGGGCCACGTAATGACCAAGCACCCCCCTCACTGACGACTGTTTCATCCCACAATCTGAGGCCACGTATTGTGTAGGGGCCCAGCCATTTATCAGGGCGAATCTGCACAGAGCGCAGCTGTGCGTGGTCTGTAGCAAAGAGAACACAAGTGGGAACATTCAACTGGGAGCTTGCTGTGAAAGTGCCAAGAACTCACTTGAACTCATTATTTGGGAAAGAACCAGAGTGAAGTGAATAAAGATCCAGGAACATGTAGCCCGTGTCTTTGTGGTGCCTTCTCTGTACCTTGTCCTCCGTAGGTGGCTTGCTTTAAATGTCAGTGCAGCAGTACCATTTCTCCTTTTTCTTTTCGAATTAGGTTATAAGTGGTTTCACTGTTGGCATTTTCCCCTAAATACAGGTTGCTCAGAGAACTTACATCAAAACAATATTCTCAATTTCCTTGAGTTTATTGACTCCATTCTAATCCATATTATTTTGTATCAGTGTCATGATGATGCAATGAAAATAAAGTTAGATTACCCTCTTTCCCTTTAACAGGCTTGTTTCTTGTTTCTAAATCTCAGTGAAGATTTAGACAATCATGCAATTTATTGAGCACATTCTATAGGCCAAGCAGTATGCTAGAAAGCATAAATTTGCAACTACATTTAATGTTCATGATAATTCTGTTAAACAAGCACAATCACTGCAACTTCACAGGTGGAGAAAATTGAGGCTCCTGGAGGCTAAACTAACTGCTTAAATTCTCAGGGCTTAAGTGGTGAGTCTGGAAACTGAACCTGATTCCAATGCACATAGTAAGTCCACTCCTCTATGCAACACCACTAGAATAGAAAAGAATAGACACCTGGGAAGTACAGTACACCCAACCTAGATTTCCTCTCCTTCATCTCACAGAGATGGGCAGAGCCAAAAAAAAATGACGAGCTGCTTCAAGAATTCTTCACTCAAAAAATTCACAGAGGAAATGAATAGATCAATATTTGTCAGGAAACATACACTGTGTCATCTTCAAGACAAAGTGCGTGTGTTTGGGGGTGGGGGGGTGTATGTGTATGTGTGTGTGTTACAAACTCACATGAAGATGTGAGCTGATTACATCCTCTCACTCTGTGTCCATGAAGTGTCCAACCAAGAAACACCCAGGCTACTGTTATTTTCTGTTCCTTCCTTTAAATTCCAGTGGAAGAGCAAAACAAAACTTATTTCAAAGTGCCAGAAGTGGATAGATTACACACAATTCAATCCTAAGAATCTGTCTAATCAATGTACTGGCCCGTATTTTTCACATTTTATGGGACAGAAGGGAAAATTGTTGAGAAGAGCCAATTTGCAGCTGTGCTCTTAATTACGCCTTCTACGTGAAAGGAGGCAAATTTTTCAGCAAGATACTGCAGCTGCATTCAGGAGGCAGGAAGCCCCAGTGTTGACAGCAGATAATTGAATGCCATAATGGTCCCAGATCCCAAGGTAGACCAAGCCACTTCCTCTCCGTGTGGCCCAGTCAAGCCACTTTGACTCCTTTGTGCCTCAGTGAAGCCTGCTGCCAAAGTGTGTTCAAGCAGCAGGAGCTGACTGAAAAACAGATGCTATATGTGGGTAGAACTGTCCTGGATAATTACATTCCCCCGAGTCACTGTCACTTGCAAAATAGTGGAGTTCAAAAGTTCCTGCCTGCCTTGAGTGTCTTTGAGCTGTTATACCGCTGAGTCACAATTGCCTCTCTCTCACATTGGGCAGTTTACTTTGGGCCATCTTGGAAAGAAAAGTATAAAATCCTGGGGTATCTACACTGATCAGTACCAGGTAGAGGTGCTGATCAGTATAGATATACCAGGGGTAGAGGGGAAGAATGGCAGGCCACCACCTCAGAAGTGCAAGAATTACAACTTCATTTTTCTACAACTGAACTCAATTCCTATTAAAATCCCTATTCCCTGAAGGAAAGAAAGAGGGCAGTTCAAGGACTGTCCTCATTTTCCCTGTGATGCCATTTAGCTATCAGTTTGTTTCTATGGCTTGCAACAAGGCATTGGGATAGCCATTGTGTCTGAGTCACCATCTCTGTATGTTGGCATCTCCAAAGACGTTGTGATTCCTGTCATGTATGACAGGTGGTCATTGTTGAGTTGTCCCTTGTTCCTTAATGCATGGCTCCTTGTATGGTCCGCCTAGGGCATGAACACACATGATTCTGCTGTTATAAGCAGTTCCGTGAGGCTGTCTGATGCTTTTCACCTCTTCTGGGCATCATTTAGGAACAAGGAAATCTTCCTACTGTTCCACTATCTTTGAGGCACGAGGGAAAATTAAGGGTCCATCTGAGTAAGTAGGCACAAGACCCCGCTCCTCTCAGGTCCCCAATCCTATCTGAATTTCTGTCCTGTGCCCTACCCTGGAAGCGAGGAGGGATGGCAAAGGACACAGGGCTCATCTTTCAGGTACACACCTAATTCTAGTATCATTTCACTTCCCCTCATATTCTTTCACTCTCTCTAATTCACCCTGAGGCCCTTCAGAGCCTGGAATTTCTGTTTCTGCTATAACATGCCTAACAATGGCCATGGATGTCTCTTGATCAGATAGAAAGGAACAAGGAACAGTAGAAAACACATGAATTCATATCTCAAACACTCCCACCCTAACATTCAGTTCATTGGCTTTACCCTGAATATACCCGGGTGAGTTTGTCTATTTCCTTCCTTTCCCAAACCTTGCCAAGTGAAAAGAACATGATGGTGTCTGCCTTAGCAACTAGAGGCCTGATTTCCATCCAGTAAGCGCTGGACAGGCCATATTGATTGTTAAAATACTGAAATTGTTCCATATTGGTTGATAAATAGAGGCTGTCGAGATTACGAGTTTTGCTACTGCTACCCTGTCAGCCCCAGCCTCTCTACCAGAAATGCTTGAACATCCAAGGGAATAAAACCTGGCAGATCTGGGGGGCTACAGGATTCTTGCTCCAGCCTATACCTAGTGTTCATTCTTATTGGTCAGTCATTGTGCCTGACCAGTTGTTTTATGTTTTAAATTTTACACCCAGCTATTTCCTTGAGACTTAGAGAGGGCAATCAGGTGATTACTCCTGAGGTAATCCTGGCCCTTGGAGGTGCACATCCATCCTTCAAGCAGAGTTGTTCAGACCTGTGAGTTACTGCTGAGCTGCTGGTTGGGAACCACTAAACTGGAGAACCCATCTAGATATCATGGCTAGTCCTAATAAAAGGCATTGGAGCTGGTGTCAGAACAAACTGAGTTTGAGCTCCCAAAGTCTTAGGACTTTGAACAATCTCTGTATGTCCTTATCTCTTTAAGAGGTGGTAATAACTCCATCTGTATCATAGGGAACAAATAAAATATCAAAAGAATGTAATGATCTGCTTCCCTTCCTGGATAATTCAAACTAAAAACAATTAGGTAGGGCAAGGTGTGACAGGGGCGGGGCAGAGAAGATGGGAGGTGGGCACAGCCCTACTCAGAGTGTCAGAGCCTGAGTGGTGAGATGGGAGACCATGGGACATGGCAAAGAGTGGAAGAGTGCTCCAGCAGGTGACGGCAGTGGCCCACTCGGAGGTTTGGTACCTGAATGGGGTGAGAAGTAAACATTCATGCAGGGTTTGGGGTGGGGGAAACAGTGATGTAAGAGATGTAAGAGATTGATCAAATAAAAATATAGATTCGGGGCTTCCCTGGTGGCGCAGTGGTTGAGAGTCCGCCTGACGATGCAGGCGACACGGGTTTGTGCCCCGGTCCGGGAAGATCCCACATGCCGCGGAGCGGCTGGGCCCGTGAGCCATGGCCGCTGAGCCTGCGCGTCCAGAGCCTGTGCTCCTCAGCGGGAGAGGCCACAACAGTGGGTGGCCTGCGTACCGCAAAAAAAATATAGATAGATTAGATAGATAGATAGATAGATAGATAGATAGATAGACAGATTGATTGATTGATTGATTTAAAATAATGGAAGGCAAGTTTTTCACTGTTGGAAAAGGAAGTTACAATATGGAAGGAGACAAAACTAGAAATCAACTTTGTAATGTTAGATTTGAATTCAAGTACATATCTTCCTTGACTTACAATGGGGTTTTGTCCCAATAAACCTATTTTAAGTTGAAAATACTGTAATTCAAAAACACGTTTAGTACAGCTAACCTACCAAATCACAGCTCAGCCTAGCCTACCTTAAACGTGCTCAGAACCTTTACATTAGCCTGCAGTTGGTCAAAATCAACTAACAGACTATTTTATAATAATGTATTGAATACCCTGTATAATTTATTGAATATCCTGTGTAACTTATTGAATAGTGTACTGAAAGTGAAAACCAGAATGGTTGTATGGGTACTGAATGATTGTAAGTGTATCAGTTATTTATCCTTGTGATCACGTGGCTGACTGGGAAATTTAGCTCACTGCCTTGCCCAGCATCATGAGAGAGTATTGTACCACATATGCTAGCCCAGGAAAAGATCAAAATTCAAAGGAAGGTTTCTACTGAATGCATATCACTTTCACACCATTGTAAAGTTAAAAAATCCTGAGTCAAACCATTGTAAGTCAGGGATGGAATATATTAGCATAACTCATAGTCTTCAATCGCATTGATAAATATAGAAATAAATGTGTGTGCTGTACATATTTTCACACACAGACACACACGAACACATATTTCATAGCTCCATACAATGAGAGGCTCTGAGAGCAAGATACCTCAAGAACACTGAGCACACCTACTACCAGATCTTGGTTTCTAAACAGTATTATTCACTAAAAGGAAGCAGGGCTCCCTGGAGAATTAGCTGGAGCAGAGATAGTACAAAACAATCCTGAAATTCTGTGTCAAAAAAGTTTAAAAGGGCTTTAAAAATGACAGAGAGATGTTAAGAAAACAGAGAAGTAGGCTTGAAGGAGTCCCACTGACCAAATCTGGGTCAATTTGAGCAGCAAAATAAATAATGATAGTAAAAGATTACATTAAATAACATAAGAATCTATTTGACTATATTGATATAAATAAACGAATGGAGAGAAGGAAATTTTTTTCTTACAATAGAATATCAACCAATAAAGGCAGAAAAATAACTGAATTATAAAAATCATCATTTGGCAACTGTATAGTAATAATCTATTTAGCTATTTATTAGTTAAACATCAATAGATGCTAAGCCAGTGGGTGAAATCTAATAAGGAATGTGATATTGACAAAATCTCAAAGCACCACCCTTCAAAATACATATTAAGTATAAAGAAAAACAAGAGAAACTCTACATTGGATAAAATTGACAAACACCAGCTCAATGAAGTGATTAAAGTCAACATCACCAGCAAAGGAGCAAATAAAAATCATATTAACACCTGACTAGATGCAATGAAAAGAACACAGAATCATGTCTGTGATATTCTGACCAAAAACACATAAACTGAATTTTTTCAAAAAGAACCATCAGATAAATCTAAATGAGGGATATTCTCAAAAGCAACCTGCCTATAATCTTGAAAAGTGCCAGGATCAGGGGGATTACTGAGGATTACAGATGAAAGTAGATTAAAGGAACATGACAATTCAATGCAATGTATGATGCTGAACTAGATCCTTTTGTTATAATGGACACTATTAGGACAACTGGTGAAAATTTGAAGGGGGTCAGACAATTAGATGACAGTAATATATCAATGTCCATTTCCAGATTTTGACCATTGTGTTGTGGTTATATAGAAGAGTATTTTTTTTGTTGGGATTACAAAATAAAGTATTTTAGGATTGTGAAGCATCATGTCAGCAACTTACTCTGAAAAGGGTTGAAGGAAAAAAGTTTCTTGATGATTGTTGTTTTTCTCTAAGTTTGAAATTTTTTTTTTTTTTTTTTTTTTTTTTTTTTGCGGTATGCGGGCCTCTCACTGTTGTGGCCTCTCCCGTTGCGGAGCACAGGCTCCGGACACGCAGGCTCAGTGGCCATGGCTCACGGGCCCAGCCGCTCCGCGGTATGTGGGATCCTCCCAGACCGGGGCACGAACCCATGTCCCCTGCATCGGCAGGTGGACTCTCAACCACTGCGCCACCAGGGAAGCCCTTGAAATTATTTTAAAATATATTTTTAACTAAAAAAAGAGAAAAATAAGAATATGTATAATTAAGAAAAATATCCTGTGCATAGGAGGAGAAAGAACTAGAATTGACCTATAGCAAGTACAAAAAAGGCAAATACTGTGAGATCCCACTTATATGTGTAATTGAAAATAGTCAGACTCATAGAGGAAAGTGGAATGGTGGATGTCCAGAGCGGCAGGGAGGGGGAGTGGGAAGGTGATGGTTAAAGGGTATAAAGTTTCAATCATATAAGATAAATAATTTTCAGAGATCTGCTATGCAGCATAGTGCCTATAGCTAACAATACTGTATTGTATACTGAAAATTTTCTAAGAGGGTACATCTTATGTTAAGTATTCTTACCACAAATAATAATAATAAAATAATGGGGGCAGGAGGAAATTTTAGGAAGCGATGATTATGTCCATGGCCTTGAGGGTGGCAATGGTTTCAAGGGTGTATACTTATCCCCAAACTCACTGAGCTCTATACATTAAATATGGACAGCTTTTCACTGTCAGACATCAGTAAAGTAGTTTAAAAAAAAAAAAAAGAACTAGAACTGACCCACCGTTGCTGCCAAACACATGAATGTGATGATTCATCTGTCCCTTTGCTCTGTCAGGATAGAAAGAGCCTCTTGGGCTTGTTGTCTGATCCAACCACATGTTAAAACAAGGGGAAAGAAAAGAATTAGATCTAGAGAATTAAGGACGGAAGAAAGTAAGTGATTAATAATACTTAGAGGATACACCACTGTATTATTTTAAATAGTTCTAATGGACTTATCCAGAATTGTGCATTAGAAATACAAAGCATGGAGATGTATCTTTAAATCTGGAATATTAAAATGTGGTCTAATAATGGCTCACGTCATTATCACTGTTAGCTCTCAACCAGAAACAAAATCAATTTAAAATGATTTTTATATCTCTCATTTCTTTAGCCAAATAAAAGCATCAAAATTAGTCATAATGGAGTTAATTACCTTTTCATCAAAGTCTGGTAGTGGCAATCTGACTTCTACTTCCTTGTAAAACCCCTGTGTCTGAAAGATTCCTTAATTACACATGTAGCTTATGCAAAGCAAAACCCAACCCAATTCTTCCATCTATTACTACAGAAAGAACTTCAAATTACTTTCTATGGCTGAATAGAGAAACTGCCTGAAAAATGCTGACCCAAACTTTCTTTTTCCTCATGGTAAAGAAATTGAAACAGATCCAGTAGAGTTGTCAAGGAGACCAGAAAATAAATTAACAAAGTGTAGTGTAGTGGTTAAGAGCACAAAGACTAGAACCAGACTTCCTACCTATAAATCCTGGCTCTACGACTATAGAGCTGTGTGACCTTGGGGAAGTTACTTAACCTCTCTGTGCTCCACGATTTTCATCTGTAAAATGAAGATGATAATAGTATCTACTGCATAAAGCTGTTGCAGAATTTAATGGATAGTTTGATGCAAAGCACTTTAAACAGTAACTGGCGCATGATAAGTAATCAGTAGGTATCAGGCATTACTTAAATTGCTATTATTTATCACTTTCTTATATGGCAGAAGCATTGATCTCAAAATAAAGTCCTCAGAGTTATTAAGATTATTTCATATTTCATGGTCAAGTATCCCAGTAGATACAATAAAACTATATGATACTCAAAGGAGGTCACTTTAAATGCCTTAACTGATTTGACTAGTTGTGTCAAAGCAAAGAAACCAAGTTGGTCTAGCAAAAAATTACACCAGTCATTAGACTGAACTATTCAAATCATGATGTGTGTTTCCAGATAATCTGACTGATACCTGACTAGTTTGACCAATAAAGCCAGTAAAACACACTATTCCATTTGTACACAAAGAAAGATAGCAATAGTCTAAGTTTCCCAGAGCACTTTAACACTGATCTCAGATACTGGTGGGAACAATTTTTTTTTTAATTGAAGTGTAGTTAATTTACAATATTGTGTTCATTTCAGATGTACAGCAAAGTGATTCAGTTATATTTGTTTTCAGATTATTTTTCATTATAGGTTATTACAAGATATTGAATATAGCTCCCTGTGCTATACAGTAAATCCTTATTGATTATCCATTTTATGTGTAGTCGTTTGTATCTGTTAATCCCATACTCCTATATTTATCCCTCCCCTTTGGTAACCGTAAGTTTGTTTTCTATGTGTGTGAGTCTATTTCTATTTTATTTATAGAATCATTTGTATTATTTTTTAGATTCCACATATAAGTGATATCATATAATATTTGTCAAGTATATATAATAGTAATATATAGTAGTAGCTCTACTAGTAGCTACTAGTAGTAGTAGCTACTAGTAGCTCTATAGTAGGTCCTTGTTGTTTATCTATTTTGTATATAGTAGCATGTATCTTCTAATCCCAAACTCCTGATTTATCCCCGCCATCCCTTTTGGCAACCATAAATTTGTTTCCTATGTCTGTGAGTCTGTTTCTGTTTTGTAAATAAGTTCATTTGTATCATATTTTAGATTCCACATGTGAGTGATATCATATTATCATATAATATTTGTCTTTCTCTGTCTGACTTACTTCATGTAGTATGATAATCTCTAGGTCCATCCATGTTGCTGAAAATGGCATTATTTTATTCTTTTTTATGTCTGAGTAGTATTCCATTGTGTATATTTACACCACATCTTCTTTATCTAGTCATCTATCAGTGGACACTCAGGTTGCTTCCACGTCTTGACTATTGTAAATAGTACTGCTATGATCATTGGGGTACATGTAACTTTTCTAATTACAGTTTTCTCTGGATATATTCCCCAGAGTGGGATTGCTGGATCATATGGCAACTCTATTTTTTTTTTTTTTTGAGGAACCTCCATACTGCTTTTCATTGTGGCTGCACCAGTTTACATTCCCACCAACACTGTAGGAAGGTTCCCTTTTCTCCACACCCTCTCCAGCATTTATTATTTGTAGACTTTTTGATGATGGCTATTCTGACCCGTGTGAGGTGATACCTCATTATAGTTTTGATTTGCATTTCTCTGATAATTAGCAATGTTGAGCATCTTTTCATGTGCCTATTAGCCATCTGTATATCTTCTTTGGAGAAATGTTTCTTTTCACTTTAGAGTTTTCGTCTTTTCTAGATATATGCCTAGCAGTGGGATTGCTAGATTATATTGTAGTTCTATTTTTAGTTTTTAAAGGAAGCTCCATACTGTTTTCCAGAACAATTATTTTAAATTCATTATCATATATGCTCTCCCAAACTACAAAACCTGAATAAGGCTTTGATAGAGACTGAAAATAATGACAGAAGCTTTCCTCTTCATATTAACACAATACTTCTCTAATAGCAAGGTTGTCATCATTTATTTAAAACTAAGAATGATCCTTAAGGTAAATGAGCCTCTTTTCTACATCAAAATAAAAATGAGAGGAAACCAAGAAATTAAAGGAAAAATAAGCATTTCTGATTATATAAGAATTTAAATAATTTTCTAGGTGAAAAACATCAAAACTAGCATTAAAAAAGGGGAAATAAACAGAAGAAATATTTACAACCCATAGAATAGGTTAAGGGTCAACTACAGAGTGCAAAGAGTTCCTACCAATTTATAGCAAAAGGACAACTTAGTCTTTAAAAAATGCACAGAAGTTATGAATAGTCACATAGAGGAAATTCAAATGACCCATAAATATGGGAAAATGTATTCAGTTTCACTAGTGATCAAGAAATACAAACTAAAGCTAAACTGAAACACTATTTTTCAGCTATAAGACCAAAAAAATTAAGAAAATATTAATATCTAGTGCCAACGTAATACATCTCAGTGGAAGTATGAATTGCTATACCAATTTTGGAAAGTGATTTGGAAATATTAATTAAAATTATAAATATATACCTCCTACGTTCCAGAAATCTCACCTCTATAGAAAAAATAAAAAAGTAACAATGAATAAATATATGTATATGGTATTACTATACATATATATATATATACACACACTATATATATATATATATGGTATTCATTTTCTATTGCTGTTACAACTTATCAAAAACTTAGTGGCTTAGAATACAAACTTACTAGAACAACTCAGTTACAACTCTGGAGGTCAGGAATCCTAAAATCAAGGTGTCAGCCAGGCTGCATTCCTTCTGGAAGCTCCCTTTCCAGCTTCTAGAGTCCATTTCCTTGCCTTTTCCAGCTTCTGGAGGCCACCTCCATACCTTGGGTCATGGCCTGTTCCTGGCATCAATCTGACTTCTGCCTCTATCATCACAACTTTTCTGATTCTGATCCTTCTGCCTCCCTCTTATGAGGATCCTTATGATTACTGTGAGCCCACCTGGATAACCCAAGATAATCTCCCATATCAAGATCCTTAATTTAACCATGTCTGCACAGTCCCTTTTGCCTTGTAAGATAACATATTCACAAGTTCTAGGGATTAGGACTTGAATATCTTTTGGAGGTCATTATTCTGCCCACTACATTTATACACACACACACATACACAAACATACAAACACACACACATTTGCTATTCAAAAGTTATATTGTAGCAAAAATCTCCATGAGAGAGAAATTAAAGCTAGATTGCTATCATGCACCATAACCAAAAATGAATTCTGAAGAACCTGAATACAGGAATGCAGAAAATAAAATTCTAAATCTATTAGGAAAGGGATGGGGGAATAAAAATTTGTTTAGAGAAATGATCCTTAATGCAGTCACAAAATGACCCTGCATTTGCATTTCTGAGAATATATCCCAGAGGAATTCTGATACACGTGTACAAGGAGACATGTACCATTATTTTTACTGCAGCAAGATTTGTAGTAACCAAAAATTATAAATGACCTAAATATCCATTAATAGGGTGATGGATGAATCAAATGTGAAACATCACATGATGAAATATTCAGCAGTAATTAATTTTTTTAAAAGCTTCATATGACTAGTTCTTCAAAACAATGTTAAATGAAAAAAATTATTTCATTCTTCTGTTCAAAACCCAGACATACCTCCTTGTTTCACTCAAAACAGCTAAAGACTCTACAATGGCCTATAAGGCCTTATACGACCTGGTACTCCTATAACGTCTCTGACCATACTTCCCATGCAGTTGGCTCCAGCCACACAGGCCTCCTGGTCACCCCCAGGCACATTCCCACCTTGGAGTTTTTGCACTGGATGTTCCCTCTGCCTGGAACTCTCTTCCCCTCTAATTCCCTCATCCTCAAATTTTTGGTCAAATTCCTTCTAATCAATGAGACCTGTCCTAATCACTCAAATTATAATGGTAACTCACAAATTAGAACACTCCCTAACACCATACATGAAAATAAATTCAAAATGGATTAAAGACCTAATGTAAGGCCGGATACTATAAAACTCTTAGAGGAAAACATAGACAGAACATTCTCTGACATAAATTGCAACAAGATCTTTTTTGATCTCCTAGAGTAATGAAAATAAAAGCAAAAATAAACAAATGGGATCTAATTAAACTTTAAAGCTTTTGCACGCAAAAGAAACCATAAAAAAAACAAAAAGACAACCCTCAGAATGGGAGAAAATATTTGCAAATGAAGCCACCAATAAGGGATTAATCTCCAAAATAAACAGCTCATGAAGCTCAATATCAAAAAAGCAAACAACCCAATCAAAAAATGGATGGAAGGTCTAAACAGTCATTTCTCCAAAGAAGATATACAGATGGCCAAAAAGCACATGAGAAGATGATCAACATCACTAATAATTAGAGAAGTGTAAATCAAAACCACAATGAGGTATCACCTCACACCAGTCAGAATGGTCATCATCAAAATATCTACAAACAATAAATGCTGGAGAGGGTGTGGAGAAAAGGGAACCCTCTTGCACTGTTGGTGGGAATGTAAACTGATGCAGCCACTATGGAGAAGAGTATGAGGTTCCTTTAAAAAAGTAAAAATTGGGCTTCCCTGGTGGCGCAGTGGTTGAGAGTCCGCCTGCCGATGCAGGGGACGCGGGTTCGTGCCCCGTTCCGCGAAGATCCCACATGCCGCGGAGCAGCTGGGCCCGTGAGCCATGGCCGCTGAGCCTGCGCGTCCGGAGCCTGTGCTCCGCAACGGGAGAGGCCACAACAGTGAGAGGCCTGCGTACCGCAAAAAAAAAAAAAAAAAAAAAAAAAAAAAAAGGAAAAATTGAGCTACCATATGATCCAGCAATCCCACTCTGGGGCATATATCCAGAGAAAATCACAATTTGAAAAGATACATGCACCCCAGTGTTCATTGCAGCACTATTTACAATAGCAGGACATGGAAGCAACCTTAATGTCCATTGACAGAGGAATGGATAAAGATGTGGTACATATATACAAGGGAACCATAAAAAAGAACAAAACAATGCCATTTGCAGCAACATGGATGGACTAGAGATTGTCATACTGAGTGAAGTAAGTCAGACACAGAAAGACAAATATCATATGATATCGTCTACATGTGGAATCTTAAAAAATGGTACAAATGAACTTATTTACAAAACAGAAATAGAGTTACAGATGTAGAAAACAAACTTATGGTTTCCAGGAGGGAAAAGGAGGGGAGGGATAAATTGGGAGATTGGGATTGACATACACACACTACTATACATAAAATAGATAACTAATAAAGACCTACTGTATAGCACAGGGAACTCTACCTAATACTCTGGCATGGCCTATATGGGAAAAGAATCTAAAAAAGAGTGGATATATGTATATGTATAACTGATTCACTTTGCTGTCCACCTGAAGCTAACACAACATTGTAAATCAACTCTACTCCAATAAAAAAAATAATAATTGTAACTCACCCCCTGATACTCCCAAACACCTTTCCCTGTTCTACTTTATCTTTTTGCCATAACACATCACTTTCTAACAATCCAATTTTTATTGTGTTTATTATCTACTGACAGTCTCCCTGGCTCAAACATAGCTCCATGAGGGCTGGGATATTGTTTTGTCCACAGGCATTTCCTAGGAGCTAGAACAATGCCTGACACATAGCAGATGCTCAATAAATATCTACTAAATAAATAAATACATGAATATTTATTGGAGCATTTTTGTAGGGGCAAAAAAAACCAAAAAAATCTTGAGAAACACTGAATGCCAACAGTAGGGAAATAATAGAATAAATTTCTTATCATGGAATGTCATGAAGCTATTCAAAAAACATGAATTAGATCCGTTATCTGCTGATTTCAAAGAGGTTCATGATGGAGAAGGGATAGCATGGTATGTACCAGACTTGGTACATTGGTTACCTTGAGGAAGAGAAGAGAAAAAATTTAAATAATAATAAAAGATTAATAAAATGGAAAAAAACCTTCTGATGTAACATTAAGTAAAAGTATAGACTACCGAGCCCTATCTATATTATTACCGCAGTGTATAAAAATTTTAAACAGATATGATCAATGATTATGAAATAACTTGGCCACATAAAAATGTTGACTAGGTTTCAATGGGCAATTTTTGTCTCAGATTTCTTGTTATTTTAATAGCGTTCATAATGAAGTAACATTTTTAAAAGAGTATATAAAGAAATCTTGACCTATTATATTTTCATTAAAAAAAAACCTGAAAAGAAGCATTTTCATTTATTTTTGAAGTAGGAAAGACTTCCTGGTTAATTAATCTTTTTCCACATGCAAACACATTCCGTCCTGGAACATATCACATTCACTTTTTCCCTAGCATTATTAAAGACATGAATATTTCCCAAAATAAATCTCTAATGTGCAATAAAAATCTGCCACTTAAACCTATTTAGCATTGGCAACAGTAAAAGTAAATTGACTGTTTTCCTCTCAATAATATTATTATGTTATTTTACACAAGCAGTATACTTTATAATTACTTTTCAAATTGCTTTCAAGTAGTTTTTTCTTATGATCCTTTTCTTAAAAAATGTTATAAGAAACTGGTAGAGAAGATATTATTAGCCTGATCTCATAGATGAAAAGGAGAAAGTTTGAATGACTACCCAAGGTCACTCAGCTAGTTAAGTAGGAACAGTGCCCAGTTACCCTGCCTTCTACTTCACTGTTTTTCCATTTTTGTCAGTAAGAATCTGACAGTCACATTCTTACAGCAGCTTTTTAAAGTAAAAATGAAATATTTTATTAAGACTCTCCTGTCTTCCGCTGAGGTGATCACTTACCAATTGCTTTTCCTTTGGGATAGAAGAAAAATTGGATTTTCTAACCACCAGATCATAGTCACCTCCCAAGAGTCACCAGTGCAAATAAAGATCAGATTATTTAGAATGGCGTCAACATCCCTGTTTCTAATTCATAACCACCAAACGAAAGGAAGTTTATGGAAAACTAAATAAAGTCGATAACAAAATATACATTCTGAATAATTGGGCCAAAATTAGTTCTTCTGATATTAAGTAAAAAAATTTTCACCAATGTATGTTATAGATATCCAACTGTTTTTTCATTTATTTTTCAGTTGACAAGAATAAATATAAATGCAAACTTATCCTCCCCCCCCCCCCCCCCCCCGCAAGAGAAAACAGAACAGATCAGGCTAGGAAAGGCTAGGAATAAAAGGATAAGAAAACCCAAAAGGAAGGAACAAGAATTATTAGAAATAGTTTTCCCCTTTGGTGCTGTGTTGTCCTAATCCACCTAACGTAGCCCCTTTAGTTACTTTTCCCTTTAGAGGTGATTGACTTGTGCTGATTCTTTATGTTCTCATTTTCCACTGAAGAAGAGCCTGCATTTGCAGGATGGATGATCTGTCACGGAGTCACTCTCTGAGGCCAAGTAAAGAATGAGGATGCCTCCTCTTCCAGTGATAAAACATTCATTGTCAATTGACTTCATTACTACTACATGCTCCTGTGCCCACAAACTAAGGAGAAGAGATGAAGTAAAGAAAGGAGGTAAAGAAGAGAAGAGAGGGCTTCCCTAGTGGCGCAGTGGTTGAGAGTCCGCCTGCCGATGCAGGGGACACGGGTTCGTGCCCCGGTCCGGAAAGATCCCACATGCTGCGGAGCGGCTGGGCCCGTGAGCTATGGCCACTGAGCCTGCGCGTCCGGAGCCTGTGCTCCACAACGGGAGAGGCCACAACAGTGAGAAGCCCGCGTACCGCCAAAAAAGAAGAGAAGAGAACCTTGGAGTACAGAAGGGTGGGTGCCAATGGTATCCAGAATTTCTCTTGCAGCCTTCTACTGAGACCAAATAGAAATGCAGGACATTTCCTAGTGGACATAGCTGACTCCTTACACTTCTGACAGCGCTATCATTTCCATGGGTTACCCACAGCGCTCCACCCCACCCCACAAACCATCTGGGAAGTTAGATTAGCAGAATTTGTGCTGAATCTATGGGGTGGGGGGAGAGAAAGAGAAAGAGATGTGGAAACCAGAGTACTGAAGTTTCTAGCAGAATCAAGAACAATGTAGTGTCAGATTTTAGCCCCAAGAAAATGTCATAAAAAGAACTCCAACCAAACTTGGACTTTTCAAAATGGCTATAAAATTGCAGGGTCCTGCCCACTTACCAATTCCCCCTGCTCCACACACACACACACACACACACACACACACACACACACACACACACACACACATTCTGAAGTGTGTGTAGCTGCCCAGGTGTGGTATTGGTGGAAGCGGTGATTGTTTTAGTGGGATTGGTTTATTCTGGTTTTGCTTTCATTTTATATCAAGAGTCGGAAATGTAAAACACCTTTAAGTTGCCCCTTACATTTTCACAGATAAGATATTTAGGTGGATATGTTACAAGTGTAATACAAATATATTTAGTGGCCATGAAAAATAAAATGTATGGATTCTGGGGATATATTCTGACAGTAGTAAATGTTTTCACATCATATGATTTTATGGTATGGTCAAAAATTCCCCTAAAAGTAATTAGCTGAATAAAATGTGACATCATGTAAAGGTAGCCCCTATTAGCAATTGTTCTGACAATCAGTATGAATAAAGCCAAAATAAAAACTTTATCAGATCAAGAGGATAAGATTACATTTCTGGAAGATGGCACGCATGAAACTACATGTGCTGAGACTGGGGAGACAGAGGACACCATCCCAGCCCAGGTTCCCTCTGCCTGGCTCCCCTCCACAATGCTGTCCTGGATGAAGTCTGGTGTCTTCATTTGTACAATGACAGAGCAACCCAGTACAACTCCTAGGACTGTCATGAGGTTAAAAATAAAATAGTTTGGTAAGAAAGTATATAGAAATCTAGAAAATTATGTGTCACTATTTATTATGCATTAATATAATTATCAAAGATAAAACCATTCTTAAGATATGCGGGTAATTAAATACTGGGTGAGAAACTGAAATAAAGGAGCAAAGACTTATTAGAGGCTACATTTTTGTCATATTATCATTTACAAAAAACTAGGACAATGCATTCTGTTTAGTAGAATGTTTCAGGAAACACAGTAATAACAACAGCAACAATAATAATAATAAGCTTTGCATCTGTATGCTAAACAACTAAAACCTCACTTCACCTTCCCAATGTGGATATTATTCCTGTTTGATAATCAAGAAAAACATTTAGCCACCTGCCCAAGGTAGCTCAGCTCTAAACTGCAGAGCCAAGACTGAAATCCAGTCTCCTGACATGTCCTCATATGCTCTTTCCAAAAAGTGCTATTTAACAAGCAAATTTGTTAATGAAGCTAGATGCTGCTATTAAATGACAAAATCAAGTAAAAAGTTTTTAAGAACAAATAACACAGAAAATAACAAGTGTTAGTGAGGATGAGGAAACTGGAATCCTTGTGCACTGCTGGTGCAAATATAATATGGTACAGCCACTACAGAAAACAGAATGGAGTTTCCTCAAAAAATTAAACATAGAATTACCATACAATCCAGCAATTCCACTTCGGGGTTGAAAAGTCCACTTCTGAATTGAAAGCAGGGTGCAAAAAGATCATTGCAACCCATATTCATAGTAGCATTATTCACAATAGCCAAAAGGTGGAAGCAATCCAAGTGTCCATCCACAGATGAATGGATAAACAAAATGTGGCATACAATTATAATTCAGCCTTAAAAAGAAGGAAATTATGACACATACTACAACATAAGTGAACCTTGAAAGACATCTGGCTCAGTGAAACAAGCCAGTCACAAAAGACGAAATGTTGTATGATTCAACTTATGAGCTGCCTAGAGTGGTCCAATTCATGAAGACAGACAGTAGGATAGTGATAACCAGAGACTGCAGGGGAGGAGAACTAGGGAGTTATTGTTCAATGAATACAATTTCAGTTTTGCAAGATGAAAAGAGTCCTGGAGACCGTTGATGGTGACAGTTGTGCAACAGTGTGAAATACTTATGTGAACATACTTATGTCACTGAACTATCCATTTAAAACTGGTTAAAATGGCAAATATATTTTCCATAATTTTTAAATAAATAAATTGTACTAATAAAAAAGCATCCCTTCAATGAAAAGTATCTGTGATGGTTAATTGTATCCATCAATTTGGCTAGACTATGGTGGCTAGACTAGTTTGGTCAAATACTATCTAGATATTAATGTAAAGGTATTTTTTAGATGTGATTAACATTTACAATCAGTTGACTTTCAGTAAGGCAGATTACCCTCTGTAATGTGAGTGGGCCTCATCCAATCATTTAAAAGCCTTAAGAGCAAAACGGAGGTGTCCCAAGGAGAAAATTCTGCCTCCATACTGCAACATAGAAATTCTACCTGAGTTTCCAGGCTTCAGACTCAAGACTACAACATCAGTTCTTACCTGAATCTGCAACCTGCAGATTGTCCTATAGATTTTACACTTGCCAGCCCCACACTTGCATAGCCAATTCCTTCAAGTAAACTAAATGCCTCTCTCCCTCTCTCTCATATTCTACTGATTCTGTTCCTCTGCAAATCCTTGATTAATATAGTATCTAAAAATCTTAAAGAGAAAAAAAATCTTAAAAAAAAAAAAGAAACTCATGTGTTTAACACTAGTAGCCAGCAGAAATGCAAATTAAAACCACAGTAAGATATCATTACAGACCTATCAGAATAGCTAACATGAAAAATGTCAAATGTTGGCAGGGATGCAGAGAAACTGGATCACTCACACGTTACTGGTGAATGTAAAATGGCACAGCCACTCTGAGAAATAGTTTGGCAGTTCCTTTCCCAACTGAAAACGGAATTATTATATGATACAGTGATTGTACTATTGATCATTTATCCCAGAGAAATACACATTTATTTTCACAGAAGAACTTACATATAAATATTCATAGCAGATTCATTTATCTGAGCCAAAAACTACAAACTACCCAGATGCCTTTCAAAGGATGAATGGTTCAACAAACTGGTATATCCATGCCATGGCATACTACTCAGCCACAAAAACCAATGATCTACTACATGCAACCACCCAAATGAACCTCCGAAAATAAATGATGCTGAGTGAATAAAGTAAATCTCAAAAGGATTCGTACTGCAAGATTCTGTTTCTGTTACAATCATGAAATGACATAATTATAGAAATGGAGAACAGATTAACGGTTGCCAGAGGGTAGGAAAAGGGGAGGAGATGGGAATGCTATAAGGGGGGAACACAAAGGAGCTTTGTGGTGATGGTACAGTTGAGTATCTTTATTGTGGTGGTGGTTACCGAAGTTACACATGTGACAAAATTGCATAGAGCTACATACATACACACACACAACTTGTACATATATAACTGATGAGGTTGGAGTAATCTGTATGGATTGTGCCAATGTCATATTCTTGGCTGTGATATTATCCTGTAGTTGTGTAGGATATTGGCATTGGATGTTTAAAAGGGATACGTGGGACTTCCCTGTACATTTCTTTGTAACCTTCTATGAATCTATAATTACTTCAAATTAAAAGTTAAATAAACTAATAAAACACCTGTTTTTTTAATATTCATGTAAACTTTCTCTCTTTAGGAAATTAGAGCTTATTCTAAATAAATTCTTCGTTCTAGAGTTTCTTTAATAAACATGCATTTTTCCTGATCCACTCTAAGACCAATTTTTTTGTCCATTTAATCTGCCAGCAATTTATTTCCCAAACAATAACTGCCTATGTAATAAAATAAAATTACCAGGAGGCAAACTTACATCTATTAGGACTGTTTACAGGTTTGTGAAATGTAACTACACAAAAGATATCAAGCGCAATGAACAAAAGAGTAATTCTACTTATGCAAATAATGTGATTCTATTATTTTAATAGTTTATGACCCCCTTTAAGACAAATAAGCTTCAAGATTAGGAATGCCACAGACCATTCCACCACTAGACATTTCTATTGACTGGGTTAGTTCCCTTTCAATACCAAATTAATGAGCAATCATGGCAAACAATCTTAGTAAGGTAGTTTGCATATTTATGAAGACCCAGTAGCTTAATAAACTGTTATAGGGCAATGAAAGTTTATGGAGATCACTAGAAATGTCAGACTAGTACTCTAAGATACAATAAAATTTAGTAATCCTCATTTAAATCCCAACCTATCTAAAATAGAAACCAGTAGGGGATTTTTTTTATTAGCCTTGTCTAACTCATAACAGAATCTAATTTTCTTATGTAGTGTTCTGTTTACTAATATTTAGTTGACCGTATGGAAGGGCTGCCATGAGCTAGATTGTATATAATAAATTTAAGGGATTTAGGTTTAATTTTATGAAAGATGATTTCTACTCTCTTTAGCTGTACATATAAAAGTTGATGGATAGTTAGAGAGAAGGGGTATGGTAGCTAAGATTATAAATAAAACACCGTACCAATAAAACTACAACAACACTACCCCTAAAGCTAAAATATTATGCTACCATGTCACAGTAGGGTTTGGAACTAGGTAATGAATCAGATCTTCCGGTTTTAAGCAGAGCATTTATCAGCTCAGAGTTTATCTCCACATTGATGACTGTCACTGCTCAAAGTAAAATCATTGTTAAGCTTTTATGTATTATGTAACAACTAAAAGCCACTGACAAGTGTATAATGATAATAGCCTTTAAAGGCAGGATTCTGTAAGTTACTTGTCAAGCTCTAGTTAGTGGCTGGCCCTTTTCCTCCCAGCTGCAGCATCTACCAATCTTCCCCACCCCTGAGTCTGTTAGTCTCCTCCCTCTGTGGGGGGTCACACACTGGGACAATCTGGACCCATTTTCATGTCTGGCTGAGAAGGAAGGAAAATATTAGCATCTAAAACTATACTATATATCCCAGCCCATCACAGCATATAGGATTATTAAAGTGATCTCTGCAAAAATCAAAGAAGAAATGTTTCTGAAAAGGTATTTCTTGTCATTTTAAGTAGCTCGCAGAGATTGCCCCTGAGAAAATCATAGTGGAATTAAAATCTCTGACTCAATAAGGATGGATACGTTTTTTTAATTAACTTGCTAAATATTTTTTCAAAGGGGTGTCTCTTTATAAATCCAGCCAAAACTGTTTGTACTTAGAACCCAAATGCCTCAACAAATATGTTTTCTACATATTCTACCAGCCAATGGATAATGTTTGCAACAGCTAAGGATAGAGGAAAAAAAATCTGGATCTAAACCAAACCAGAGGGAAAAGAGGTACTAGATTTTGCATCCTTTATTTTACAGTCAAATTAAATAATTTTTGAGAAGACTTAGAGTTTAAATATTAGAGTGGAAGCTTTTCTCCTCCACATCAAGAGTTAATACCTTTAATTTTTGAAGAGCACATTTAAATGTATAAGAAAACAATTTCTAAAAAGAAAAAGAATATAAATGGAAAAATTTCAGAAAAAAATTATTGAATAGCACATTGTATATGTTCAACTTCATTAGTGGTCAAAGCATGTTGGCCAGGTTGTGATGAAAGTATGGTAAAGGTGCTGCCAAAGGCACTGTGAACTGGAAAATCCATTTGAAAAGGACTATAAAAATATGTAGTAAGGAAGGTAAAAAAAAATTCATGGCACCTTGATCTGATCATCCCACGCCTGGGACTGTATGTTAGATGTGGCAGACACTGCAGAATCACCGACTCATCCTTAACCCTTTCCTGTGTGCCATCTTCTGGCCAGGTGTGGCCACATATCACAGTTCTAGTTAAGGAAAGTGAGAGCAAGTCTGCTGGGTGCACCTTTCTTTCTCCTTCCTCCTACTTTAAATGGGAAAGTGGTAGTTGAAGCTGTAGCAGCCATCTTCCGGACATAAAAGAAAGATCGTAGAAACACTGGCCCTGAAATCAGTGAACCACCGAATCAATGCCAACAACCAGCACATAACCTCCAAATTTGCTGTGTAGGAGAAATAAACCTTGGTTTGTTTGAGCCACTTAATGATATACAAAGGAATAAATTCAATAAGAGAATTGCTTAACATGCTTCTGACTAATTCAAGATTTTTCTACAGGAGTGAAAAAAGGAAAGCAACCAATTGCTTCCTAATTGGGAGATGTTTAGGAAGAGTGATGCAAACAAATCAGATGATCAATCTGAAGATCATGTGTTTGGTGGATTGATTGCATTAATGACCCCAATTTTTTATCCTTTCCTAGATTCACAACTTTTCCCATGAGGCTTTTCAGTTACTCTCAAAAAAGAGACAAGATGACTCTCCTGCCCTTGATTCTGAGTTCAGCCAAGGCACTTGCCTTTGAACAATGGGATGTTAGCAACCATGGCAGAAGCTGTCTTGAAAAGTACTTCTGCAGCGTACTTGTCCTCACGCTAGCACCTCGGCCATCTTCATGAAAATCATTCCAGGCGAGCCTGCTGAAGGCCAAGACATGTGAGTAGTGCCAGGTCTCCCCAGTTGTCTGAGCTGAGGCCATTCTAAGCCATCTGGCAGCCAGGCAACTCTCAGACAAATAAGAGAGCCCAGCCAAGATCAGCAGAGCTGCCCTAGATGGCCCATGGCTGCCACATAAGGAAGCCCAGATGAGATCAACTGAGCCCACCCCAGACCAGCTGAACTCTATAGACTCATGGAATATTTACTGCTGCATGTCACAAGAGGTTTTGTAGTCGTTACACAGTATTTACATGGCAATAGGTAATTGATATAATGCAAAAAACAAATTTTATTTAATATCTGATGCTCATCTACAATATACCAGGCCTTATGTTCAGCAAAAAAGAAACAGGATTGTATTATTCTGTGAGGACAAAGTTGTAAACTGTATGACATATATGGGAAAGGCTAGGAAGGATGCTAATGCCATATATTGTCTTTATTTTGTTTGTTTGTTTTGTCTTTCCTTTAAAATGGCTTTCACCTGCCAAGTTTGTAGGTCGGTGGCATGCAAAGGATGAAGGAGTAAATGTGAATTGAAAAAAATGGAGAGAATGAATGACAAGAATGGTGTAGAAGTGGGTAAGGAGACATTAGGATGACCAATAAGTCCTTTTTGGGATGGAGAATACAGAAACATGTTCGTAAGCTCAAATGAAAGCACTGGAAAAGATGGAGCATTAGAAGAGATGAGAGACAGGAAAATTGATGTGTAAAGTCAGTGAGGAGAGGCAGGAAGACACAGGTTGCCCAGCACAAGTGAGGGCTGAGATGGAAGGAAAAGAAGCTACCTCTGTCTCTAAAACAGTGGAAAAGGATGGAAGAGTTTTATGTGCTTTTAACTGTAGAAGGTGATAAAGCTGCTACCTCAAGGGCTGTACTTTCTTAAGCCGCAATGCAGCAAAATTATGTACCAAGGGTGAAGAGAATGAGGTGGGAAGGGAGCAAAAAGTGTTTGAAAGAAATAGTGAAGGTCTGTGAAAGGAGGCTGAGTGTAGGTAACACCAAGGATTCCTGAATTGTGTTGCAACTTATTTCCTGTCTCAAAGAAGAAGTTATGTTTCAGAAGAATATTTAAAAGCACTTTAAAGTGACAGCAGAGAAAAATCTATATAAAAATAATGCCTTCATTAATACCTTGCTTACTGGTATTGCTGAAGTCTCATTTTTAAAACTCCTTGATAGTTTATTTAGGGGTCAGCATAGATTCAATAAGATATGGAAATTTAGGTATAAGGTATAGTGAATTAAAATATAGACCAAAAATGCACAAATGAGAAAAAATTTTAAGTTATCTTCATGCACTCCACTTACAATTATAATTTTAATTAGAACATCTTAACTGCTCCATTACTTGATGAGGATTTTCTTTTCCTAATTCTATTTTTGCTGCCTTAATAGTTTCTGCCCTTAACTGCGTTAAAAGATTCTATGGTTGTAAATTCCTTAGTAGCAGTTTGGGAATAAAATAACCCAAAAAAAATGGATATTACCAAAAATACACATGTAAGAGATAATGGTGTTTAGTGTAAAAAGTAGGATTTAATTTCCCTTCCCTACTGCCACCATGTTACTTTTTTTTAAAAGGAAGGGGAAAGAGGCTGATATTAACAATTTTAAAACTAGTTTAACTTTGACAACCAGGGAATTAAAAGTCATAAGTTTTGAGGAAAAGAATGGAGTAGGGTCCAAAGTTACTGACATCCACAACCTCCTTGACTTCACTCAGTTACAGCATAACTTGAGTAAGCAGTCCAGTTATTCCTGTACTCCTGTATGGATATATCGACCCCCCAAAAAAGTACTTTATGTGCACAAACACTACCACATTTTTTCCAGAGCTTTCTAACCTGTTTGGGGCCATAAACCCTCTAAAAACACACATTTGCACACATACATTGAAATTTTGCACATAGTTCCCGGGAGGTTTATAGATCCCACAAAGCCCACCTAAGGGTCCTCCTTGAATCTCTTCTAGATCCTGTTTTCCAAGGTTCTACTAGATTAATGAATCTATGAAACTATTTTTGTTCTGTTCAGCGCTGCATCAGCCTTACCTAGAGGGACAGTTGAGTGTTACCAAATTGATGTTTCACCTGAGGCACTGAGATGCAATAAATCAAAATGAAGAATTTACAGAGAAAATTATGAAAACTAGTCCCCTGACTCTTGGACCAGTCAACCAGGTTAAAGATTCTTTTTAAAGGGGGTCGAAGGAAGGATTTTTTTTTTTTGGACCCAACAACAGTCTCAGCCTCCACTACCCCTCTCCTAACTGCACCCTCACCTAAAGCCTATTAAGCAGGGGCAGGGGTCTTCAGTGGGACAGTCGGAGACCCCATTACATGTGATGTATGTCTCCCTTACTCTGCAGCAGAGTGGACCGGGGGCTGACTCCTAACCTGGGAGATCCAGAGGGGCAGAGAAGTGACCAACTACTACAGAGGGGAATTGCTGTGCACCACTAAGAACCAGTGTGGGGTCAGTAGGTGAGGAAAGACTCAGCAACAGAAAGCTCAGGTAAAAGTCAGAAGTCCTAGGGCTTACAGATGGAAGCTCAAACATCCACTGACATCAATTTGCATCCCCCCTCCTCCTTCCAAGGCAGCTGCAGGTGAGAAGTTCCTAGAGATGGGGATCACGGAGGGAGCTTTGAAAGAACCTCACAGAGAACGAACTTCAAGTCTGCCTGAGCCAGCTCACAGCAACACCATTTCCGGTAAGAACTTTATTATAGTTTTTACACCCTTCACCTGCGAGTTGAGAGAAGCGGTGAAGAAGAAAAGAAGGGCGATGACACTCTCTCACAGAGCAAGGGACCAGCTGAGGGAAAAGAGAAGATGCTTGACAGATCAATTATGAAATTTTGATTATTGTGGAGGACTGAAGACTCTAATTTCTGAACTGAGAATGTTTATGCCTTAAATCCATTGTGGGCAGGTCTTTTACTTACCAAAAGTCCTTTGAACTTGCCTACAGTTTTCAGTGGAAAAGTCTCTTCCATTAAATGCAATTTTAGAGAAATCAGGGGAGACCAAAACAAAATTGCATTTTGATTGTGTCTCTCAAATTATTTGTTCAGTCTATAGCATGAAACAGCATTTCAGAGGTTGCAAACTCCTGGCATGCATGCTTGATGAGTCTAGGAAATAAGTGTGTCTAGTTGCTGAAGTGATTTTTAATGAGTTAATTTAACGTGAATGCCTTCTGGTGTCATTGGTACCCCCCAGTTCAGCCTCACGTCCCCTACCACCGACCGTTCAGTCACTCATTTATGTCCCTGGCTAGTCGGTGAACGCACTTGAGTTTGAGGCGGGAAGGTCTCCACCTTAGAGTAACAGAGATGGATTTTATGTAGATTCCAGCAACTCTAAGTCAAAATCTTGGCTCAAGCATGTATTGGCTTATCCTGGACAAGATATTTAATGTTTCTGAAAGGTCTTGTCTATAAAATATGTTCAATATCTATCTCATCAGTTACTTAGAAGCTAAATAAGATACTGTGTGCAGTGCAAGTCACCTATCACAGAGTGATGGCCCGATGAATATTAGCTTCCTTCCTCCCCTTAATTTTTTATTGCTAAGTACATCAGATGAGAAAATAGGGTTGTATAAATAACTGTTCATTGCATATACTGCTAGCTTTTCATTTAGCCGTTTTGAAGTCTTTATAGCAAAATTACATTAAGAGAAAATTCCACCTAATTATAAATAATAACCAAAAATTGAGTTGGCCTCAATTAAAACAATTTCATCCAAGACTCTTCAAAACATTAAAGTTAAAATATGTGGCAACAATATAATTAAAAAGTCAAAAGTCTTGTAATTGCCTTGTTTTTGCAGTGAGTAAAGGTAAATGCATGAAATTTTTTAATTCTCTCCAAAGGACTGTTTACCTTTCACATGGCCTCATCAATTTTTATTTGTTTTTTGTCATATTAAGGTCCTTTTCAATTACTATTTCAATAACTATAGCTTCAGGGTGATTAAGCTTTGTCTTTGAATGAGTAGTTTTAACTGCTGGCTTTTCTGAGGAATTACACATTCTTGACTGGCATTGACAACTCACAAAGTGAAGAGTTACAATGGCCTGTTGATAGATCAAATTCTAAATGAAGGTCATATTTATGTTGACATGACTAGGAATTAAGACATAATCAAAGCAGCTCACATAAAAGCAGTTACCTAGTCTAACCATGCATTCTGTGTGTGAACCTCTCAATTATATCCCTGATAAATGATTGTCCCCCTTTGCTTGGAAACCTCCAATAAAACAACTCACCACGACCATGAGCATCTGATTAAATTTTAAAACAAGTGTAAGTTTTAGAGACTGTTTCCTTATATGGAACTAAACCAACTGGCTCATTAGCAGAGATCCTGCCAGTCACTGCCACCTGATACCTATATACACAGCCATTCCAATTTTATCTGCCCAGAAACCTCAGCTAAAACGTCATCTAAGATGAATGCTGCCCAGATGGTGGCATGCTATAGTTAAGCCAGTTGATAATTGTTGCCAATGGCATCAAAATTGATCCCTTTTAAAGTTGCCTGTGTGCTTTAAAACTTTAAAAGTCCATGTGTGTGGGGTGTGTGTGTGTGTGTGTGTGTGTGTGTTTAATTTCTTTATGAGTAAAACCTGGGATAAAGAACATTCTTGATCAGCATTGCTGAGAGATGGTATCTAAAAAACTGATGTCCTCAACTTATGAGAAAAAATAAAATCCCTTTTTCTGTGTCACCTCTACATTCTTCAAAATGAAGACACTGCTGGAAAAGAAGCTGGGGACCCATGTGACCAGCAGTGACTTCTGTGATGTCAGCTCTGCTTTGTAACAGACCCTGAGCTAAATACCTTATTCTCATTTAAACCTCCAGTCACCCACATGGTAGGTGCTATCATCATTGCTCTTGAGTGAAGAAACTGAAACAGAGAAAGATAAAGCAATTGTCCAATGTCATACAACTAGTCAGTGAAGGAGGCAAAATTTTTACACCATGAGTTGGAACTCAGAGCCCAATCTCTTCACCTCTGTGCAATTAGTGTCTTAACCAATCATTGTAATCCCATCCCTCTTGCCAGTGATTGGTTCAGCAACCAAGGTTTAAGCCAGTTAAAACACTCCATAGGTTCCCTTGGAGACAACTTCTGCCCCAAGGATGAGCTGGTGATCTAAAGTGATTCACAAAACCTGGAGAGTGAACTTTTTTCAGAAAACTTAAACCTAACTCACAAAAACTTGAAGTAAAACCGATAGTTTATTATTCTTTAATGTAAAATTCAAGCTGATAAGGTAGCTCTCCTCCACAAAACTGTCAGATGTCCCAGCTACTTCTACCTTACTGCTCTGCCCTTTTCCATAACAGACCATCTCAAGGACTAAGCCCACCAACAAACTTTCATTCCATCATGTATGTGTGTGTGTATATATATATATATATATATACACACACACGGACAGAGACAAGGAGAGAGAGAGATTGGAAGAGAAATGTTATTATAGGAATTGACTCACGTGATTATGGAAGCCACAAAGTACCACAAGCTGGAGAACAGGAAAGCCAATGGCTTAATTCAGTCCAAGTCCAAAGGCTTCAGAACCAGGGGAGTCAATGGTGTAAGTCCCGTTAGGAGTCCCAAAGCCCAAGGTAGGGGGGTGGCCCAACTTTGTAAGTCCTGGTCCAAGTTTTAAAGCCCAAGAACCAGGAACACTGACGTCTGAGGGCGTTCAGCTCAACACAGTGAGCAAATTCACCCTCCCTCCCCCTTTTTGTTCTATTGAGGCCCTCAGCAGATGGAATGATGCCCACCTGCATGGGTGAGGATTATTTGCTTTGCTCAGTCTACTGATTCAAATGCTAATCTCTTCTAATGTGTGTTTCTAGAAGACACATTTTACCAGATATCTGAGCATTCCTTAGCCTTGTCAAGTTGACACATAAAATTAGCCATCACAAGGAAGAATAGATATTGGGTTATAACTAAGGTGTCTGACATATTCAAGAAGACATATTTTCTTCTGGACATGACCAAGGAAGCATGCTTCCTTGGATGTTGCTGGCAAGCATGTTAACACAATGGGAGAAGCCAGCCTGAGAATAAAGACAAGGCAGAGAAGAGGGAAGAGCCAACAGAACAACAGAGAAACAGAGCAAGCATCCTGATTTCCTCATGCCTGAGGTCCATGCTACCTGTTAACCACCTGTTAGGTGAGATAATAAATTTCTTTATTGGTTGAATTAGGTTGCCCATTAATTGCAGCTGAAAGGACTCTAACTACTACAATGGCCAAAAGACAAACAAGAGCAGGGAAGGAGAGAAGCAGCTGGATCCCAGTGACCTCATAATAATTAATGAGGGCTTTCGTTTCTCTTTAGGTATAAGAACAAACTTCTCTACTGCTTTTTACTTTATCCTCTCAGTAAATTCTTAGTTTTCTACAGGAATGTTGTACATCATCTGTATTTGAAAACAGAACTAATTTGATACCCCTGACAGGATGGGCTGCCTTGTGCTGAATTGCAGGTCTCTCTAAGTGTGGTACACAGTGATACATCTTAATTAGAGAGGGTCATTGTAATCTCTAAGTCAATTAAAATTGCTCAGTGGCTTAGTTGTAAGTAGTGTTCAGTGAAGCTGCAGAATTGTGAATAACAATCTAAAATCATCATCATTGCACATTAAGAACAACACCTAATATCAGCATAAAGCATAAAAGTACAAGAAGGAATGAAAATGCAATGTTTTCATCATGCTATGTAATGCCCTGCAATTACTTAAATATCCACACAGCATACACTGCAGTTAAGCTGTTCTAGGTTTTAACCCCTAATTCTATAACCAAGTTTAGCTCATAAGTTCATACCTCAGCCAGAGCCATATTTACAGTCCCATTACAAGGACTAACTTATGCTTTTGCCACACACCAGGAAAATGACTATTTCTGTCACTCGTTAAAACAGAAATCATACAATATACCACCTGGTTTTGCAGGGGAAATCAGTTGTAAGGCAAACAAAACATAAAGACTGTATCAGTAACATTGCCGTTATATGTAGCTTAGTCTACACTGTAAAATATTCACCATATCCCTCAGTCCATCCCAACCTCCCCCCTAAAAAAATGTGTTCCTATGTTTAAAGACCTATGGATCACTCTAATCCTGGCTGGATGATTAGTACTATTACATCAGTTCTAAATTAATGAATAACTGCTCAGATATTTCTCACACATGGATACCTCCAAATTATTACAGTCTAAATTTTAATTTTTCCCCCATAGCAATCTTACCCCAAGTCAAGCATTTCAGATCATGACAATGCATATTCTTCTAATATCAACTCATCTAATATAGCATGAAAGAAAATCTTAGAACATTTCCTTTGCACTGTAGTATTTTCTGATCACAACACTTCTGAAAGCGATTTCAGTTTATCTGTAGAAGTTATTTTATTTAAAAAAGTACATAAATACATATATACTTACATCATGGTAGCTTGTATTTATCAGCAAACATTCACGCTACCTACTCCCACCCTTGCTCTGTGGGAAGAGTATACTTCTCAGCCCAGTTACGGGTTTGGTCAGAAGACTTTCTTTGCAAATGGAATTTGAGTGAATATGACTTATGTCCAAGCAGGAACTTTTAGTACAAGTTTCTATCACTCATTGAGCTCCAGCCCTCCACCATGAAGAAAACTTTCCCTACATAATGGTTGCTCATTCCACTTAGGTCCCCAGAATGAAAGAATATATGAAACAGACTTGAACCCAGTCCACAGCCTGAAGCCCAGTCCAGAGCAGCGAAGCAGAGCTGAGCAAAGCTACAACCAACCTGTAAACACATGAGTGAGAAATAAATATTATAAACCATTGAAATTTGGTGGGTGGTTGTTACTGCAGGAAAAGCTCACTAATATATACCCAATGCTTCTGAAGGGCATTTAAGAGGATATATAATAAATGTAACCCTAAATTAACCACTTTGAATCAGATACTTAAAAGTTATTTGACCAGAACATAGTCAACTGGAAAACCAAAGGGCCATTTTCTTCTTCTCACTTTAATAGGCTTATTTTTTGTCTGCTCTGACACCTCTCAGTAGAGACAAATAGCCCAAAACTGCTATACAAGTCTTTGAACACTTGAGGGTAAAGGATGGGAAATCCCTATGAAAGAGTTTAAAATTCTATCTTGATTAGGATAGAATGGAGCCAGGTCAAACCCTGAATCTAGCTCCTTCCATTTTCATCTACCTCTCAGCTACTCTCACCTTCATGTCATTGGGATATGACATTCCTACATTCTAAGAACTTTTAAGGATAAGATAGGGACCCTGTCATATTCATTGCTGTATGAATTCCCCCAGTGTTTATTAGTGCCATCCATAGAGTAGGCCTTACATAAATAGGATGATAAACAGAGAGACAGCTAGATGCATCTAGCTATCCCAGCCCCTGGTAGATTTAACTGCCGCATTACTAGAAGCATCTACTTCATTGGATTCTCATCGCATGCATTCCACATGACGTCAGCCCAAATCCCCCTGTTTGCAGTTCTGCAAATTCACCAATCTCTTTCCAAACTGTAATTCTATCTACAGGAGCCCCTTACAGGAATGGCTTTCCTCCCTTTTCACCAAAAAAATACTTCAAGACATGGTTTAAAGTCATCTCCTCTGTCTTTCCCACTAAAGTGCCAGCTCCATGAAAACAGACTCATCTTTCTTATTCAAAGCTGTATCTTCAGCATCTATCTTGATGCTGGTATGAGGTAGATGCTCAATGAACACTTCTTGAATGGGGAAAGAAATTAATGCAAAAGCTCCCCTAATCCTCACAGACTGCTTTGAACCTCTCTTCTGGTCTCCTATTATAGTTAATAAATACTTTAATTAAGGAATTGACAAAACTGTATGATGACTATCTATCACAGTACCCAACTGTTAATGACCAATAAATATTTGAGGAGTGAAATATTTATGGCAGAAACAGACTAAGATTCTCAAATCTGTGCCTGTGGGGGTTTTTTTTTTAGCACACATAACTGAGAACTGGTTTTATAATGAGAGATTAAATAATACAGTTTGCTTAGGTTGGTCATCTCCAAACCCTGTTTTCTTTTCTAGCAAACTGTCAGCTTGAGGATGACCAGAGACTGCTTTGGGTATGGCTAGGCACACACACACACCTCTATTTTAATTTTTTTCACCATTTTTGGCCCTCTTTGTCATCACTAAAATTGCCTTCAATGATATTTCTTATTTTTTTCTGAGTTTTGCTTCCACTTTCAAATTATCTTAAATCATTTTCCTGCCTATAAGGTGTTAGACTCCACTTCCCAATGTAACACGGCTCATTAACTTAATAAGCATGCTTTGTTATCTCCTAACAAGTCATTATTGCAACATGAAGCCTGGTTTCTAGGACAACAAGCCTCCCTGGAACATCACACCATAAGGTTCCCAGGTTGGTGTTAACCACTGATGCCCAATCTTTGAAAATAGTCCTGAAACCAGTGATCCAGGTTTAGCCCTATATTCCTTAATCCTTTCTTTTTTTTTAATGAAGCAATCATTTGTTGATGAATAAGTGTCTTTTTCCTTTGTCCAACATTTAATTGGCCCACATTCAAAGAAAAGTTTAAGAAATGACAGCAATGTTGGATTTCAGAGATATAAAAAATACCTCTTGTTGGTCATTCTTGCCCCCCAATTTCCCTCAAAATATTCTCCATCAGCTTCCCAGTTTCTGAAATTCCACCATCAGTATTCTGTTGATTTGTTTCATTTCCTTTCAAAAGATAAATATCTAGGGGTTAAAGTAACAAAGAATTTTCATTAATATCTAAGCATTAATTCACTTATATCTAAGCATGAATTCACTTTGGGGAGCAAAAATAGAGAACCACTAGGGGAGCTTACATTTGAGAGTTCTGGAAATCTAAGAGGAATGAATGAAAAGGAGGAGTGGGCTCAGGAAACAAACTGACCCACTTGTAGAAAAAGTGAAGTAGATTAAAACTCAAGAGTCTTGCATGCAGACAGTCTAAAGAACTCCTATAAATCAAAATGAAAAAGACAACCCACTAAAATTTGGCCAAAAAATTGAACAGGCACTTCACAAAAGAGGATATTCAAGTGGTCAATCAGTATACGAAAAGATGTCCAACATTTTAAGTACTACTGATACACACAACACCACAGATGATATTCCAGACAGATGTTGAGGAAAGAAGACGGATATGAAAAACTCTAAACTGCATGATTCCATTTATATGAAGTTCAATAACATGCAAAATGAATCTATGGTAATAGACATTAGAGTCATGGTCATGTTTGTGGGATGGGGTGATTTGACTGGAAGGGGGCACAAGGAAGCCTTCCAAGTACTGGAAATTTTCCATATCATGACACGGTGGTGATTTCATGGGTATCACCATCTGTTTAAAGCCACCAAGCTATACATTCAACACAGCTAAACTTTTCTGAAGGTATATAATATACCAATATTTTTTTTTCTTTTTCAAATCAGAAGCCTTTGGTTGCAATGTGAATGCTGCAATATTTGGGTCCTTGGGTCACACATCTTGAGTTACAGAATCCAGGCTTTGGACTCTCTTCCCTCATGAGGAGTTGGTAAGGTGACTATACAGATCCTTTCCAGGCCTGGGTGAAAGCTTCTGCCTCCTTTGGTTCTGGACTTTGCCAGGTCAACTTCTGATTTCCCCACAGAGTCTTTAGCTCTCTCCTGCTTGTCAGTCCAGGATCTTAGAAACAAGACTTAGGGTCCCAGATGGTAATACCCAAATGTGAAAATGTCATTCTTGGATTTTTGTTTAACATTTTTTTCCTACTGAGACTGAACTTTTTGAAATAAATTGCTTATCTAGTACTCCATGGAGTAGTTAAATAAGAACATCAATCAACCAACTTGCTGGATTAAGTGTTTTCTCCAGTTCTCTTATAATAGCTATGGCATTTAGGTTCTTGGTCATCCCTGAGACAAAAGGATGGAAAAACTCTTGTCTTTACTTAGTCACCTCTTCCATTCGACTGTGACTTCCTTGAAGACAAGAAATTATCTCATTCTTCTTTGTATCCCTGGCATCAAGCCCAGTGCCTGGTACATAGTAGGTGCTTATTAATTTTTCTTGAATTAAAATGAATGAGTAAGACCTTCACAAAAGCTTTTGTCAGAGGCAATTTTAACTTGCATTCAACATCCAATGAGAGTGGGCGTGCTGCTTTGGCTCTGACATTGAATAATCTGGATGTTCCAAATTTCTTCTTGCTCATTTATCCTCAGGAAAAAAGGGAAGCAGGGGAAGATCATGTTTGTGGGCCTGGCAGACACATCTCAGACTCATCACCCTGTGTGACAGATCAGATGAAGCAGGAGCAAGACCAAGGCCACCTGCCCTGCTGTCTTCTGACTGCTGGTGTCGCCTTAATCACCGAGCCGATGCAATTTCCTGCTGCTAACCCTTGCTATGGTCCACTGGGAGGTCTCATTTGTCACTGTCATTACCTTTCAGATCAGCAAAACATCCGTCTTTAGTTGGGCCTTCCTTCAATGCCTTGTTCAGGTATATAGGAAGCTCATGGTCAGCATGGCAATCCAGGACAGTGGTCCTCAGTGCCTCAATATGAAGGTGGATTCATGCACTTTGATATACTAACTCTATCAACAGTAATTTTGAGGAGAGGGTGAACCTCAGTCTCATTTCAAAGGAGTAACACTTTATTTTTATATATCCTTTATAGAACATATTTTTTGTGTTTTTTTAATAACTCGCATATTCTATGGAAAGACCTTGATTAAATGTATAGCTCCAGGGTTTCCCTGGTGGCGCAGTGGTTGAGAGTCCGCATGCTGATGCAAGGGACGTGGGTTCGTGCCCCGGTCTGGAAAGATCCCACATGCCGCGAAGCGGCTGCGCCTGTGAGCCATGGCCGCTGGGCCTGCGCGTCCGGAGCCTGTGCTCCACAACGGGAGAGGCCGTGACAGTGAGAGGCCCACGTAACGCAAAAAAAAAAAAAAAAAAATGTATAGCTCCAATTCCACCAACGCTCTCACCTCTGTTACTACCCTGAACCCAAATCAGTCCTCTTCCCCCTCCACTCAGCTGAAAAACTGAAACATACCTGACCCCAAAAAGGAATCTGAACCATATGCAAAATGCACCCTCTCACATTTGACTTGAATAGAACTGGCTTTCTTATCTGACAAACATCTGTCTAGCATTCACTATGTGCCAGACACAGTTCTAAGAGTTTTGCAAATATAAACTCATTTATAACACCAGAATCTCATTTTATGGATGAGGAAATGGAGGCACAGATAGATTAAGCATCTTGCCCAAGGTCACATGGCTAGTAAATGAAACTCTAACCCAGTGCATCCCATTCCTGAGTCCATGCACTTAATCAATCACTACAGTCAGACAATAGGGGGTCTTTGGACCTAAAGGCCAGGCCCAAAGCTTCCAGTAGTGTTCTGACAACATTACTTAATTACCTAATCAATTCTTTCAGCCCTGGTTCAGAACAGAGGAGAGGGGTATGTGTAGGTGTGGGTGTGGGTATGTGGGGGTGGGGGTGCACATGTGTGAGTGCACAGTGAACAAATAGTCCACAAAACTGTACCTCTACCACTGTCTCTCACATTTTCCATCTCATGGTCACCAGTTGGGTCTCCAGAAGCAAATGTTCAGAGAGAATCTGAGGCACAAGATGTTTATCAACCCCTGTGAAGGGAAGGGAAAGGAGGCAGAACTGAGCAGGGAAGAGCCCAACTGTAAGGAAGGCCCAGCAAAGCCTCAGTCAGGCAGCAGAGAGTCTGGAGCACATATGGGTCATCCAGGTAACCACCAAGGGCTGAGGCAGCTGGGCCTTTGTTCACCCACCTTGCTCGGTTATCAGTCTGGGGCTGCCCCACGAAGGGCAGCCTCAAAAGAGGCAGCTCTGCAGCTAAGGCAGACCTTGAAGGAGCACAGTCCCGCAGGAGGGCATCTAGACTTTCCTTGAAGGAGGTCTGGGTGGCGCAATTCCACATGTACCAAACCAAAATCCTACACAGTCTGTGACCCCATTGCCTCTCTGACCTCACCCCCCGCTTCCTGCAGTCTCACTGGTCTTCTTGCCAAGCAAGCCCCTACCTGAGGGATTTTGTCCTTGTGTTGCCTCTGCTTGCTCTCATGTCCACAAGATTCGCTCTTTTGGCTTCTTCATATCTTAGCTCAAATACTACATCTCAGTGAAGCGTTTTCTGAACACTATTTTAAATCTCTCTCACCACCCCCCAACCCTACTCTGATACCCCCAATCCTTCTTCCTGCCATATTTCTCTCCATATCATTTATCATCTTCTGACATAATATATAGTTGGTGGCTTACATATTTTTAATTCTTTCTCTTCATAAGCACTATGAAGACAGAGGATGCTTTCCCCTGTTGTGCTCACTGATTTATCCTCAGTACCAAGAACAGTGCCTGGCACACAGTAACCCTAAGGCAATGAATGACTACACAGAGAGTAAAAGAAGGAAGCTTCTGTCTCCTCAGCGCCCTCCACAAGCTCAGGACAAGAGAGATGCCTTCCATGCATTTCCTACCTTAGAGGCAAGGAACCCTGAACATGCAAATCTCTCATGTCATCTCTATTAGACACAAGGTAATTCTTATACTTCAAGCAACAATAAATATGCTTTAATTCTAGTTCCTAGAACAATCAAGCACTACTAAATTTTCCCACCAAACTCACATGGATTATTCACTAGGCTGATCAGAGCGCCCAGCTACACACTCCATTATCAGTAAACCCCATCGGTTCCAACTGCAGTTTTGCATGAAACCCATTCTTGTATCCCCTGCTGAAATATCAGTGGATTCTTGTCCCCTTCTCATTCCCTTTCCCACTTGGGGTGATAGCATTGAGAAACTGAGCTACTACCATTCTTTTTCCCATTATATCAATACCAGGTCTTACCAGTTAAGCTTTTTAGTAAACACTGCTTTGCTCCATTGGTTAAGAGGGCGGGTTCATGATATCTACAAAACAGAAACAGACACACAGACATAGAGAACAGATTTGTGGTTGCCAAGGGGGAGGGAGTGGGGGAGGGAAGGAGTGGGAGTTTGGCATTAGCAGATGCAAACTGTTATGTATAGGGTGGATAAACAAGGTCCTACTGTATAGCACTGGGAACTATATTCAGTATCCTGTGATAAACCCTAATGGAAAAGAATATGTATATGTGTAAGTGAATCACTTTGCTGTACAGAAGAAATTAACACAACATTGTAAATCAACTCTACTTCAATAAAATTTTTTAAAAAGAGTGTGGGTTCCTGGCTCCCCCACCTACCAGAAGGGTGTCCTTTGGCACATTGCCTAATAACCCCATGCCTCATTCTCCTCACGTGATCTGTCACTTAAGGCACTTTAGACACATAAAGCTCGGGGCCTGGCACATTGTTGGGACCTAGGAAATAGCAGTTTCTATGACTCCATAATTCTCTCTCTCCTGCCTGCCCCACCCCCATCTTTGTCACTGGTAACTGCGTTGCTCTCAATTTTTCCTTCTCCCTAAGTCCTTCTTCCAAGTTTTACAGCATCCTTAAATCTTAAAGTCTTACAGTCTTCTTGCCTCATTTTAAAATCTTTTTGTAAGTGGCTTCACAGATATAGAATATAGTAATTCCCAGGACTCAGGATGACCCATCTGGGGCTGGGTTAAGTGATAAAAATGGATTAGACGCCCACTCAAAAGGAGCATCATCGCCAGCAACAGGGACACGTTCCCCTTCCGTACTTGTAAGTTCCTCATTGCAACCCCGTGGAACCGCCCAGTAGTCCCCTGTCCCACAGGAAAAAAAAATTCTGTAGCTCTTTGAAACACATTGAAACATAAAACATGGCATTTCATGAAGCCAGTTTCTTAATTATGAAATCTAAGAAGTCACAGTTTTAGTTACTTTGCAACTAGACTAGTAATTTGTCATTGTTGTTTTACATTAAGATGGAAACCAAAAGCAAGATAACCTGTGAGCATCACCTTGTAGAGAGATTTACAACCACCACAGCAGCTTGGACCCCATCAATCTTCATTCACTGAATTAATGTGCTGGTGCTGGGGAAAGGGCAATAAACAGATAAAAATCCTTGGAGTCCTGGAACTTACTTCCTAGTGGGAAGACAGAAAATAAAGATCAGTAAGGGAAATATATATTAGATGTGGTGAGTGCTGTGGAGAAAAAAGCAAGGATGAGAGGATGAGAGGCAGGACATGGGAATGCAATTTAAAATTTAAAATCAAGTAGTCAAAGACCTTACTGAAAAGGTGATATTTAAATAAAGGCTCTAGAGAGAGGAAGGGGCCAGTCATGCAGTTACCTGGGATAAGAGCCATTTAGGTAGAATGGCACGTGCAAAGCCCTAGCCCTAAGTGGAAATATGTGAGTGAATTTGAGAAATAGCATTGAGGGCAATGCCCAGAGTGAGCGTGGAGGAGATGGCAGAGTCAGAGGGAAAGCAGGGGCCCGATCACACGGGGCCTTTCCGGTCATAGTAAGGATTCAGCTTCTACTCCCGATGAGATAGGAGCTTCAAGAGGCTTTGAGCAGAGGAGTAAGGTGATCTAACTTCCTTTTTAACAGGATTGCTTTGATTAAAGGAGTTGGAGACAGAAACAGGAGATACTGCCTTTAGACCCAAGCAAGAGGGGCCCCTGCCCTGGGCCCCATGTTGTACGGGGTCCTGCATAAAACAAACACACAACATGTACATTTATGATAGTACCCAGGGCATCCTTCTCAGTGATCAGGCTCAATTCCGGCACAGAACAGCCTGCAGTCGTAAATATGTATTCCCATGACTACCACATTTTAGACCCTTTTAGACTCTTCTCCACACCTCTTGCCACATTTTAGACCCTTTTAGACTCTTCTCCACACCTCTTGCCTCTTGCCCTTTTAGACTCTTCTCCACACCTCTTGGCACACCTCAAACAAAAGATGACTGCCTCCAAATGCCATCAAGGCTGCAAACATGGGAGCTGGACACTGCTTAGGAACGTGGGGAGGATTTGAGAAATGGATGTGCCTAATTAAGAGAAGTACGACTTCGCTTACTTACTTCCTCTTGGAGAGCATAAGTGCCATAGATAACAACATATTATGTCTCAGTTGTGCTGAGAGTCCATTTCCTTGCTTCTCTTTGTGTTCCAGTTCAGCATTCTTGAGATATTCACGAATGGCCCAGGGTTTGCAATGGTTGCATACTTAATGGCTAGAAATATTAAACAATTCATATCTCTCTAAATTTGTATTTATGCAGGTCCAAACAAAATTCATGCTGGAGCTAAATTCTAGAATATTGTTTCAAGAGATGATGCAAATGGCAATATAAGTGATCATAGTTTATAGGATGAAATTTAAATATTTTGAAATATTGTTTACAATAGTGGTAATGTATCATCTGCAACCCCAATTACAATACTTGAACATGATATGTAGAAGTTGTGGTTCTTATTGCTAGTTCAGATGAGCAAAGTTTCTCCAAACTGAATTGAAATTAATATGTTTAATTAATTTTTAAAAGACAAGGACTCAACAAGAGTGGTCTCATTTGATAAAACTATCAATAGAACATCAATTACATGGAAATCTTGGTTATGTGGCATATATTTTACTGAAATTAAGTTTTAAAAATAACATCTACAGGATAGACATATAGTAATTCATAACTTAAACTCTTTTTGTACTCATCCAAATATCACCTACCCATTAAGAGAACACCCAGACACACACAATAGTAATTCAGTCACCTGTTATGTTTTGCTTACTGTTGGTCATATAAAAATCATTAATTGTTTCTTACTTTATGAGTCAATCTAACAAAGTTATTTAAAATATGTTCTATTAAAGTAGGAGGATAGAACATATTTTAAATAACTTTGTTAGATTGACTCATAAAGTTCAAATATTTAGATATTTATTATGTTGGGTCCCATTTGTATTTTGGCCCCTTGTATCTTAGGGAAATCCAATTTGGAGGTTACTGTAATAAAAAAAATCCTGGCAATAAATGATGGTGGTCTCATCAGGGTATGGCAATGGAAATGTGAGAAGTCATCAAATTCTGAATACTTTCTGAAAGAAGCACCAGAAGGATTCCTGACAGACTGGATTTAGGTGTGAAAGGGAAGAATCAAATGACACAAGGTTTTCAGCCTGAGCATCTCCATAAAAAGTTGCCATTATGTGAGCTAGGGCAGGATGTAGGAAGAGCAGCTTGGGGAGACTTTCAGAAGCTTGTTTTGTCATGTTAAGCCTGAGATGTATTTTAACTCTCAGCAGTTTTTTTTTAATACATTTATTTATTTACTTACTTACTTACTTTTTGGCTGCATTGGGTCTTCATTGCTGTGCACAGGCTTTCTCTAGTTGCGGCAAGCGGGGGCTACTCTTCGTTGCGGTGCGTGGACTTCTCTTGCGGTAGCTTCTCTTGTTGCAGAGCATGGGCTCTAGGTGCACAGGCTTCAGTAGTTGTGGCACGCGGGCTGAGTAGTTGTGGCTCACGGGCTCTAGAGCGCAGGCTCAGTAGTTGTGGCGCACAAGTTTAGTTGCTCCGCGGCATGTGGGATCTTCCCAGACCAGGGATCGAACCCGTGTCCCCTGTTTTGGCAGGCGGATTCTTAACTACTGTACCACGAGGGAAGTCCTCTCAGCAGTTTAATACTCTGGGGAGGCATTCAGGGGAGAGGTCAGGATATGCAACGGTCATTAGGGTAGGAGCAGGATATGGGTTGCATTCAAATCCTTGGGATGCAAGACATCCACTCTTTGTTTTTGGGCTTTCAACGAGATGGAAGACATGGTATAGTTTAAAGAAGGGACATTGTTGTGCCACTTCACCCTTGTAGCAGAGAGTGGCGTGCAGAACCCAGAAGTCACCTCCCAAAGCCATCCCAAAGGCTAAGAACTTCCTTAGTTGGGATGCCCTGAGGAAAATTCATAACTAACCACCAACCCTGGATCCTAACCCTAAACTCTTAAGTTCAGACTTCCTGTAAAATGTTTACCACAAACACACATGTAAGACACCGCTGGATATCATAAATCCTCCATGTGAATTGTTCCTCTCTTACTGGCCCTCTGCCCAGCTGCCTTTTGCATCACATCCTTTGATGTGGTTTCTCTTCCATCTTCCTAGGTTAGTTGGTCTCAGCCTCCCAAATCCCTCCGACACAAAGATGGAGAAGGCATAAAGAAAGAAATATATCTATAAGAAAATACAGAGAGACAAAACTCTAAGTTCCTGGAATCTCTTCACTATCCCGTCCTCAAACTGGAAAAGAAAAGTCTAAGTGCAAATATCACTGTCTTAATCATTTGTGAATTCTTACTCTCCCTGTGACAAATACAAGCAAAGCCACAATTAAAGCAATATTGCAATCTAAATAGAGAAGAATTGCTGAAGCAAGGGCTAAATGTCAAGAGTAAACTTTATCCCAGCCTGCTGGGTAATCTTTGGATGAGAAACTAATGCAACATTTCCAAAATTGGCATCTTACAGAACGCTGTTCCATGGGATGCTGCTTGATGAGTTCTATGCTCAAAATAAATATAGTATCACTGGACAAAACAAAATTAAACAGATTTCTTTTCTGTGGGAATATCAGGGACTACACTAACATGCTCTATGAATCTTTAAAAGGGAGATAGAATATAGCATTTCCAACATTTGTTTGACACAGAACCCACTCTTTGCAGTAGCTTATAATAACAACTTCCAGTAATGGTTTTCCTCTGAACACAGTTTGAGAAGTACTATTCTAATATATATATACATATATATGAAGATCAAAAATAAATTATGTTTTTCAGAGTTTGTTTATCTGGCAGAGCAAGGCCAAAATGTTTCCCATCACTCACTCCCTGATTTGACTCACCAAGATTTGCAAATCTGCATAACTATATGCCTTCATTAAACCAAATTCAATTTAGAGTCAACAAATTCACTTCTTAATAAATGAGGCTGTTGAGTTATTATATAGTCACAGCTTTAAATATTCACATTGCAAGTGAATTCCCAAATACCCACCTGTTACAGCAATGTTATCACTGAATAACTAGAATTAATTATTTTAGAGATGATGATAATGAAGCCAAAGAATTTATCCAAATTAAGTGTTCTTCCATGAAGAAAGGGCTGAAACTTTAGATCAATAATGATTTAATTTTACTCTGAAATCTTTGGGGGACATTCAGTTCTTCTAAGCACAATAATTAGATGAATCGCTGGATCTTTGCTATGATGAAACAATATCGATATCAACTTTCTTTTTACCTTTTACCCAACACACAAGTCCATATAATACAGGTTTTTTATGAGCAAACCCTTACACACTGATTGATCTTAAAAATACTTTAGCTAGTCTTTACTATTCTTTCTGTGTATTCTCCCTGAATTAAACTAACATGGGAATAGTTCTATTTTGTAGGAAGGCAATCCTCCCAACAGAATTAGAAACTTTTGAGAAATACCTACCCATCATATGTCAGCTGTTAGCCTCACATTCACACTGAAAAGAGTTACACACATTTTTATGAGACAGAAAATATTTAGTAAGAATATATTTATTTATTACAAATTTCATTCATATTTTTGTATACAAATATTATTTAAAGGGCTTGAGAAATGCCATTATAATGCTAAATGAAAAAAGCTAGCTACAAAATTAATAGACACATGCTCTCAAATACATATAAATATTTTTTAAAGGTGATGTTCTAAAATAGGAATTATTGACTCTAGGTGATATAATTTTTTCTTAATTTTTCTGTATTATTTTTATAATCATGAAAAAAAATGAAGCTTACTTTTTTCAATAGCACTACCCAATGTTACCTGACTTACTCCACTAAATCCAAACTACAGTGTTGAAGATACAAGTTTATGGTGAAATGCCAGGGTTTTCCTCTGGGTACAAAAGGAACCCAGTAAAAATGCTATCATCCTCAGCACTGACATACACCCCATTCCAATCTTTTGAAACTTCCAGCCAGACTTGGTCCCCTGCTTTTAATTTCAAGATGATGAGGAGAGAAGCCTGGTCTATTTCATGACCATAGAGCGTTTCTCTGGACTTGAACTGCTTCCTATTCCAGGCCACCAGGCTGATCTGAGCAGGTCGGCCCCTCACGGTGACGTAGTAGGAAAAAACATATGCCCCAGGAATACTACAGTTAAATTTCCCAGTGACAGGGCTGTAGTTCCCTTGGTCGTTATAGAGAACCTTGTCAAACTTGATAGGGGCATTTGGAGGGGGGAAAGGCTTGGATAAAGCAGCACTGAAAGCTGACTGTGGGACTCTGGCCACCTCCCCCTTGGAGCCCTTGAGGCCACGAGAGCCCTTCTTCCCAATAGACCCTCGGACCCCTTTGCTCCCAAGTTCACCCTTTGGCCCTGCAGGTCCCACAAGACCAGGAGGACCCAACTCTCCCTTTTCTCCTTTAACTCCTGGATCACCTTGGGGCCCAGGCAGCCCGTCTGAACCACTTTTCCCTTCCATTCCAATATCTCCTTTGCTACCTTTTTCTCCTTTCATGCCCTCCTCGCCTTTTTCTCCTTTTCCCCCCCTCTCCCCAGAATCTCCACAGTAGCCCTTATCCCCCATCTCCCCCTTGTCTCCCTTGGCCCCAGGCTCTCCATTCAAGCCTGGTGCACCCACAGCCCCTCGGTCTCCTTTATCTCCTTTGGTACCATTGGCACACGTGTCCCCCTTCGAGCCTTTTTGTCCTTTCACTCCTGCCAGGCCAATATTTCCTCTATCCCCCTTAGGACCAAGTCCACCTGAAATGGAAAAATTAAAATAATGGTTAAGGCTCCCATATGGTATGACCATTATGCTATTATCAGAGAGCTCACAAAATGAAACAAAACCTCTTAACTGGAGCTGGAAACCTGCTTCTTGCCTGAGCAATGGCCATGCAGAGGAGATTCTTACACTGAGCCATTCAAATCAAGCGACTCCCTCATAAAGGAAAGAGTTCATGCTACTGAGAAGCAACAGCTTATATTCAGATCTTATATATCTAGTTTGTCTGTGTTTGTCTGTTTGACTTTTAAGATGATGAAGAATATTAGAACTATAGTTGCCCGTTGTGTTCCATTATACTTTGCATTTTGGCCCAACCCAGCTATTCTCCTAAATCTCCATATTGTCCATCCAAACCCAAAATCTTACAGGCAAAACACCTGCCACCCAGAAAGATTTAGAGGTCTTTTTCCCAAGGACAGCGAGAAAGAGGTGCAGAGTTCAGATACTTTTACCACTTCCAGACTCCTACACTAGTGCTGATAACACTCCATCCAATCAGTACGCTAAATTATTAGAAGATTATTACTAATTGATATTTCCATCTTACCTCCCTGATAACTTTAAATACAAACAGGAAGAAAATTAAGGGCCATACTGCACACGTGACTACACACAGTAGATATACTTTATACACTACCTGGTACTCCAGGTTTTCCTGGGTATCCTGGAACTCCGTTTGTTCCTTGTTCCCCACGTTCTCCCTTACGTCCTAAAATGATACCAAGATTAACTTTTTTCTAACTATATTAGCTATGATATAACAAACACCCATTTCACAACTGTGTCACATTCTAATGCTTCCTTTACCAAAATGTGTAAAGGTAAAACAATATGGAAAAAGAATTTATTGAGCAACATTAGGAATATTTTATTCCAATTGATGGTGAACCATTTAAAGTATATTTGGAGGTAATGCCAAATCTCTTCAAACAGATTTCAGCTTTTCCCTCAGCATTCTTGTAGCTCTTCAAATCTCTTACAAAACCTATGACATTCTGCCTTACATTATGTATGTCTGTGTTTGTGCTCTTCTTATTACGAATTCTGAACGACAGTTAAAAGGTCCTCTTTTTTTATATCCCTCACAATGTGTGAGAGATCGTACCATGGACCATATAAGCTAAAACACAGAGCACAACACTCTGCAGTCAGCTAAAACTATTCATGATAAAAACCCACACAGGGGGCTTCCCTGGTGGCGCAGTGGTTGAGAGTCTGCCTGCCGATGCAGGGGACACAGGTTCGTGCCCCGGTCCGGGAGGATCCCACATGCCGCGGAGCAGCTGGGCCCGTGAGCCATGGCTGCTGAGCCTGCGCTCCACAACAGGAGAGGCCGCAGCAGTGGGAGGCCCATGTACCGCAAAAAAAAAAAAAACAAACCTCACACAGGATAAAAAATATTGTCCTTGATATACATAAAGCACCAAGGAGAAGCTAATTTGCATTTTGTTTGGAAATTTTTTCATATACTCTTTGGGCAATTATAAAGCTGTGAAAATTCATGTTTGAAAAAATAAAAATATCTGGGCTTTTAGATATTTGCCATATTACCACAAAATGGACTTTTATACTGGGCCTGGCCAAAGGCCCATCCTGTTACAGTACAGCCACTCTAGATTTATTTTAATTGTAACTAATAATAGCAAAAATAACAGTAACAATAATGCCTAACTCTCATTGAGCACTTACTTTGCACCAGGTAATGTTCCAAGCTCTTAACATGAATTTTTAAATTTCAAACTTTAGTTTAATATTAATTTTTATTTGATAATAAAACAGCCTCTCATATAACAGGGAGTCTCACATAACAGAGCACATTTCATCAACTGGAATATTTTTCATTTACAAAAGTTTGTAGCATCTCCCATCAAGAAAGGTAGAGCACATATTTTTGTCACCACTTTCATCACAAAAGAAACTGAGGTATGAAAAAGTTTAGCAATCTGTACAGAGTCAGACATATATTGGTTGGCATCAACTTACCAGCCATATTATTTATGATATAACCAACATATTTTGTTTCATTTTTTCCAGGGAAAAAGAAACCCTAAGTCAAATTAAAAGTCATGAGAAGAGGGGGCTTTTCAAGATGGCGGAGGAGTAGGAGGACATGGAGTTCATCTCTCTCCACAAATGCATCAAGAATACATCTACAGGGCTTCCCTGGTGGCGCAGTGGTTGAGAGTCCGTCTGCCAATGCAGGGGACGCGGGTTCGTGCCCCGGTCCGGGATGATCCCACATGCCGCGGAGCGGCTGGGCCCATCAGCCATGGCTGCTGAGCCTGCGCGTCCGGAGCCTGTGCTCCACAGCGGGAGAGGCCACAACAGTGAGAGGCCCACGTACCATGAAAAAAAAAAAGAATACATCTACAGATGCAACAATTCTCACAGAACATGGGCTGAACGCTAGTAGAAGACCTTGGACACCAGAAAGGACAATAAAGATGCCTGCATAACCAGGCAGGATGAAAGAAAGGGAGAAAGAAGAGGAGAGGAAATGGGATGGAACCTGCTCCCCAGTTGGGGAGCTGAAGCAGAAGAGAGGTTCCCACATCTGGGGAAGCCCCCTCACCGACAGAGAAATTGGTTGGGACAGAAGGGAAGCACCTGAGGCTGTCAGAGGAGGGTGGAACGGCCAGTCTGTGGCAGAGAGCACAGAGTGAGACCTACACAGACAGTCCATGCAACAGCACTGCATGCCCCACACTGGGACGTGTGTCCACTGGTGCGCACGGCAGTGGGAGCTGGAGCATGGGGATTGGAGTACAAACCCAGGAGGAGTACTATTTTTGGCTGCAAGGAGACAGCCGATGGGGATGGGAGGGAGGAAATATGCAACTGGGAATGCCTATAGAGGAAACCTGGACTGCCATGGAAGCAAGGCACCACTGTTGAGTGACATGCAGGGGATGGAGCCACCGCTGCAGCCTCTCTCCCCATGCACCAGCCCCTGCCCATCCCCGCAGGTGCTAGGAGAGGGCTGGCAGGGCTGGCCCTCGCACACCTGCCACTGGGCACTAGAAAATGCTCACACTAGGCCAGATCTCTTGTGCCTGTGGCTGCCACTTCCCTGCACATCTGTCACCACTGGAGCTCCTGTGACCCAGGCAGCCATGCCACCTCCACGCCCTGTCCTCACTGGGGCAGGCCCAAGTGCTCCAGGGCAGCCTAGGGAGCAGAATCCTGTGGGTGGCCCACATGCAGAAGTGGGGCTAAAATCACAGCTGAGCCCCAGGGGCAGGGTGACTAAGGAAGAGGAATAAAAATCTTTCCATCAGTTGCACAAGCTACATATTAAGGCCCTGTGATCAGCTTCGCAGACCCTGCATCTATGGATCTGAATGGACAATGAGTGTTCCCACAAATGAAACTGGTCTAGCTCTGGTAGCTGTGGACTTTGGGGGCAAGCACACGCATGAGCTGGGCCAGATCAGAGTCTGACCTGTCCTCACAGTGCCCACAGCAGGTCGAGAGACCAACCTAGAGGCACTGGAGGGCCTACTGGGGAGGTGGAGGTGGGCTGTGGCTCAGAGCAGGGGCTAGTACAATGACAGCTGAGACCCCAGGAAAATATTATTATTACTATTATTATTATTATGTTTTGATTTGTTCTGTTGCTGGCTTTGTTTTTTGTAATTATTATTTTTATTTAGTATTTTGGGGGGTTTTAGGTTTGTTTGGTTTTTCTCTGTTTTTTTTTCTTCCTTTTTATAATTTTGTTAATTTTTTTGTTTTTATTTTTAATTGTTCTGTTTTTTCCTTTTCTTTGTTCTATTTTGTTTTTATCTTTTTTTCCCTCTTTCTGTTTTTTCTTTTAATCCTTTTTTAATTGTTTTTGTGTGTCTGTATTTGTTTGCTTTATTCTTCAGTTTGCATTCTGTTTTAGTTTTGTTTTTTGTTTTCTGTTTGTGTTAGTTTTGTTTTTAATTGTTTGATTTCATTTTGGGGTTCTGTTTGGTTGTTCTCTTGGGTTTTGTTTTCTTTGGTTTTGTTTTTGTTTCTTTTTGTGTGTGCATGAGTTTGTTTTCATTTTTGTTTGGTTGGTTTTGCTTTTACCATTTGGAGTTTTGTTTGTTTTTTGGTTTTATTGCTGTTGTTGCTATTTGTTTCTGTATTTGCTATTTCTCTTGGGTTTTGTTTCTCTTTTTGTTTTCCTTTGTTTTCTCCCCCCACCCCTTTTTTTCCCTTTATTGCTGTGATGTGTGGCTTGTGGGGTCTTGGTTCCCCAGCCAGGGGTCAGGCCGGAGCCTCGGGGAAGGGAGCACTGAGTCCAGGATGCTGGACTGCCAGAGAATTCCTGACCCCAAGGAATGTTAATTGATGAGACCTCTCCCAGAGGTCTGCATCTTGAATACAAGACATGGCTCTACCCAACTGCCTGCCCGCTCTAGTGCTGGATGCCTCACAGCAAACAACAAGCAAGACAGGAACACAAAACCACCTATCAGCAGACAGGCTGCCTAAAGTTGTGCTAAGCTCACAGACACCCCAAAACACACCACCTGACATGGCCCTGCTCATCAGAAGGACAAGATCCAGCTCCACCCAGTAGAACACAGGCACCAGTCCCTCCCACCAGGAAGCCTACACAAGCCACTGGACCAACCTCACTCACCAAGGGCAGACACAAGAAGCAAGAGGAGCTATGACACTTCAGCCTGTGGAAAGAAGACCTCAAACACAGTAAGTTAGACAAAATGAGAAGACTGAGAAATATGTTGCAGAAGAAGGAGCAAGGTAAAAACCCACAAGACCAAATAAATGAAGAGGAAATAGGCAGTCTACCTGGAAAAGAATTCAGAGTAATAACTGTAAAGTTGATCCAATTCTGTTAAACAGAAATGTTTAACAAGGACCTAGAAGAACTAAAGAACAAACAAACTGTGATGAACAACACAATAACTGAAATTAAAAATAAACTCAAAGGAATCAATAGCAGAATTACTGAGGAAGAAGAACAGATAAGTGACCTGGAAGATATGATGGTGGAAATAACTGCCATGGAGCAAAATAAAGAAAAAAGAATGAAAAGAAATGAGGACAGTCTCAGAGACCTCTGGGACAACATTAAAGGCACCAGTGTTCAAATTATAGGGATCCCAGAAGAAGTAGAGAAAGTGTCTGAGAAACTATTTGAAGAGATTATAGTAAAAAACTTCTCTAACATGGGAAAGGAAATAGTCAATCAAGTCCAGGAAGCACAGACAGTCCCATACAGGATAAATCCAAGGAGAAACAGGCTGAGACACATATCAATCAAACTAACAAAAATTAAACACAAAGAAAAAAAACTAAAAGCAGCAAGGGAAAAGCAACAAATAACATACAAGGGAATTCCCATAAGGTTATCAGCTGATTTTTCAGCAGAAACTCTGCAGGCCAGAAGGGAGTGACAGGATATATTTAAAGTGATAAAAGGGTAAAATCTACAACCAAGATTACTCAACCTGGCAAGGATCTCATTCAGATTTGATGGAGAAATCAAAAGCTCTACAGAAAAGCAAAGCTAAGAGAATTCAGCACCAAAAAACCAGCTTTACAACAAATGCTAAATGAACTTTTCTAGGCAGGAAGCACAAGAGAAGAAAAAGACCTACGAAAACAAACCCCAAAAAATTAAGAAAATGGTAATAGGAACATACATACTGATAATTACCTTAAATGTAAATGGATTAAATGCTCCAACCAAAAGACACAGATTGGCTGAATGCATACAAAAATAAGACCCATGTATATGCTGTCTACAAGAGACCAACTTCAGACCTAGGGACACATACAGATTGAAAGTGAGAGGATGGAGAAAGATATTCCATGCAAATGGAAATCAAAAGAAAGCTGCAGTAGAAATATTCATATCAGAAAAAATGGACTTTAAAATAAAGACTATTACAAGAGATAAAGAAGGACACTACATAATGATCAAGGGGTCAATCCAAGAAGAAGATATAACAAGAGTAAATATTTATGCACCCAACATAGGAGCACCTCTATACATAAGGCAAATGCTAACAGCCATAAAAGAGGAAATTGACAGTAACACAATAATAGTGGGGACTTTAACACTCCACTTATATCAATGGATAGATATCCAGACAGAAAATTAATAAGGTAACACAAGCTTTAAATGACACATTAGACCAGGTAGACTTAGTTGATATTTATAGGACATTCCTTCCAAAAGCAGCAGAATACACTTTATTCTCAAGTGTACGTGGAACATTCTCCAGGATAGATCACATCTTGGATCACAAATCAAGCCTTGGTAAATTTAAGAAAATTGAAATCATATCAAGCATCTTTTCTGACCACAAGGCTATGAGATTAGAAATCAATTACAGAGAAAAAAACAGTAAAAAAACACAAACACTTGGAGGGAAAACAATATGCTACTAAACAACCAAGAGATCACCGAAGAAATCAAAGAGGAAATCAAAAAACACCAAGAGGGGGCTCCTGGTGGCACAGTGGTTAAATATCCACCTGCCAATGCAGGGGACACAGATTCAAGCCCTGGTCTGGGAAGATCTCAAATGCCACAGAGCAACTAAGCCCGTGCACCACAACTACTGAGCCTGCACTCTACAGTCCACGAGCCACAACTACTGAGCCTGTGTGCCACAACAACTGAAGCCCACGCGCCTAGAGCCACAACAAGAGGAGCCACCACAATGAGAAGCCCGTGCACTGCAATGAAGAGTAGCCCCTGCTCTCCACAACTAGAGAAAGCCTGCATGCAGCAGTGAAGACCCAACACAGCCAAAAATAAATAAACAGAAATTTAAAATACCTAGAAACAAATGACAATAAAAACACAATGAACCAAAACCTATGAGAGGCAGCAAAAGCAGTTCTAAGAGGGAAGTTTAAAGTAATACAATCCTACCTCAAGAAACAAGAAAAATCTCAAATAAACAACCTAACCTTACACTTAAAGCAACTAGAGAAAGAAGAACAAAAAAAAAAAGTTAGTAGAAGGAAACAAATGAAATAGAAACAAAGAAAACAACAGCAAAGATCAATGAAACTAAAAGATGGTTCTTTGAGAAGATAAACCAAATTGCTAAAACTTTAGGCAGACTCATCAAGAAAAAAAGGGAGAGGACTCAAATCAATAAAATTAGAAATTGAAAAGGACGAGTTACAACTGACATTGCAGAAATACAAAGGATCATAAGAGATCCTTTGTAAGCAACTCTATGCCAATAAAATGGACAACTTGGAAGAAACGGACAAATTCTTAGAAAGGCATAACCTTCCAAGAATGAACCAGGAAGAAATAGAAAATATAAACAGACCAATCACAAGTAATGAAATTGAAACTGTGATTAAAAATATTCCAACAAACAAAAGTCCAAGACCAGATGACTTCACAGGCGAATTCTATCAAATTTTAGAGAAGAGCTAACACCTATCCTTCTCAAACTCTTCCCAAAAATTGCAGAGGGAGGAACACTCCCAAACTCATTCTATGAGGCCACCACCACCATGATATCAAAACCAGACAAAGATATCACACAAAAAAAGAAAATTACAGGCCCATATCACTGATGAACATAAACGCAAAAATCCTCAACAAAATACTAGCAAACCAAATCCAACAACACATTAAAAGGACCACATGCCATGATCAAGTAGGATTTATCCCAGGGATGCAAGGACTCTTAAATACATGCAAATCAATCAATGTGATACACCATATTAACAAATTGAAGGACAAAAACCACATGATCATCTCAAGAGATGTAGAAAGAGCTTTGACAAAATTCAACACCCATTTAAGATAAAAAAAACTCTCCAGAATGTGGGCATAGAGGGAACTTACCTCAACACAATAAAGGCCATATATGAAAAACCCACATCAAGCATTATCCTCAATGGTGAAAAACTGAAAGCATTTCCTCCAAGATCAGGAACAAGACAAGGGTGCCCACTCTCATCACTATTAGACAACATAGTTTTGGAAGTCCTAGCCACAGCAATCAGAGAAGAAAAAGAAATAAAAGGAACACAAACTGGAAAAGAATATGTAAAACTGTAACTCTTTGCAGATTACATGATAATATACATAGAGAATCCTAAAGATGCCACTAGAAAACTACTAGAGCTAATCAATGAATTTAGTAAAGTTGCACGATACAAAATTAATACACAGAAATCTCTTGCATTCCTATACACTAACAATGAAAGATCAGAAAGAGAAATTAAGGAAACAATTTCATTCACCATTGCAAAAAAAAGAATAAAATATCTAGGAATAAACCTACCTAAGGAGGCAAAAGACCTGTACTCAGAAAACTATAAGATACTGATGAAAGAAATAAAAAAAGACACAAACAGATGGAGAGATATACCATGTTCTTGAATTGGAAGAATGAATATTGTGAAAATGACTATAATACCCAAAGCAATCTACAGATTCAATGCAATCCCTATCAAATTACCAATGGCATTTTTCACAGAACTAGAACAAAAATTTTTTACAATTTGTATGGAAACACAAAAGACCCCAAAGCCAAAGCTATCTTGAGAAAGAAAAAAGGAGTTGGAGGAATCAGGCTCCCTGACTTCAGACTATACTACAAAGGTACAGTAATCAAGACAGTATGGTACTGGCACAAAAACAGAAATATAGATCAATGGAACAGGATAGAAAGCCCAAAGATAAACCCATGCACCTACAGTCACCTTATTTTTGATAAAGGAGGCAAGAATATACAGTGGAGAAAAGAGAGTCTCTTCAATAAGTGGTGCTGGGAAAACTGGACAACTACATGTAAAAGAATGAAATTAGAACACTCCCTAACACCATACACAAAAATAAACTCAAAATGGATCAAATATCTAAATGTAAGGCCAGACACTATAAAACTCTTAGATGAAAACATAGGCAAAACATTCAATGACATAAATCACAGAAAGATCCTTTTTGACCCACCTCTTAGAGAAATGGAGATAAAAACAAAAATAAACAAATGGGAAGGACCTAATGAAACTTCAAAGCTTTTGCACAGCAAAGGAAACCATTAACAAGACCAAAAGACAACCCTCAGAATGGGAGAAAATATTTGCAAATGAAGCAACTGACAGAGGATTAACCTCCAAAATATACAAGCAACCCATGCAGCTCAATATGAAAAAAACAAACAACCCAATCCAAAAATGGGCAGAAGACCTAAACAGACATTTCTCCAAAGAAGACATACAGATTGCCAACAAACATATGAAAGGATGCTCAACATCAGTAATTATTAGAGAAATGCAAATCAAAACTACAATAAGGTATCACCCCACACCAGTCAGAATGGCCATCATCAAAAAATCTACAAACAATAAATGCTGGAGAGGATGTGGAGAAAACGGAACCCTCTTGCACTGTTGATGGGAATGTAAATTGATAAAACCACTATGGAGAACAGTATGGAGGTTCCTTAAAAAAACTAAAAATAGAACTGCCATATGACCCAGCAATCCCACTACTGGGCATATACTGAGAGAAACCATAATGCAAAAAGACACATGACATGCACCCCAATGTTCATTGCAGCACTATTTACAATAGGCAGGACATAGAAGCAACCTAAATGTCCATCAACAGAGGAATGGATAAAGAAGATGTGGTACATATATATAATGGAATATTACTCAGCCATAAAAAGGAATGAAACTGGGTCATTTGTAGAGACGTGGATGGACCTAGAGACTGTCATACAGAGTGAAGTAAGGCAGAAAGAGAAAAACAAATATCATATATTATCCCATATATGTGGATTCTTAAAAAATGGTATAGATTATCTTATTTGCAAAGCAGAAATAGAGACACAGATTTAGAGAACAAACGTATGGATACCAAAGGGGAAAAGGGTGTGGTTAGGATGAATTGTGAGATAGGGATTGACATATATACACTATTGATACAATATATAAAATAGATAACTAATGAGAACGTACTGTAAAGCACAGGGAACTCTATACTCAATGCTCTGCAGTGACCTAAATGGGAAGGAAATCCAAAAATGAGGGCATATATGTATATGTATAGCTGATTCACTTTACAGCAACTATACCCCAATAAAAATTTTTCAAAGAAGAAACCAAAATAATTTTTTTTAGTTTCTTAATCTCTTTTATTTTATTTTTTAATTGAAGTATAGTTGATTTACAATGTTGTGTAAGAAACCAGAATATTATCAGTGTCCCAGAAGACTCTATTGTGTCCCCTTTTTGTCACAGCCTGACCTTTGAGAGTAACTACAGTTGACTTTTAGCATCATAGACTTTGGGGGGTTTGTACTAACCACTATATAATTGAAATTGTATAGTATGTAATCTTTTGTGTCTGAATTCTTTTGCTCAACATTATATTTGTAAAATTGATTTATACTGTTGCATATAGTTGTTTGTTGGTTCTCATTACCATTGTATAAATATGCCAGTATTTAATAATCTACTATAAAGAATTTATTAATTTTACAATAAAAGCACAATGGCTGTAAATAAATAAATAAATACATAAATAAAAGTCATGAAAAGCAATTCAGCCAAATTTCATAAGACTAGCTAGAGAAATCCCACCATAAGCTGCTCAACAGAGTTTTCTAAGTAGCTTGCTCCTCTTTATCATTCCATTTAAAATTTGGAAATTAGGGCTTCCCTGGTGGCACGGCACAGTGGTTAAGAGTCCACCTGCCGATGCAGGAGACACGGGTTCGTGCCCTGGTCCGGGAAGATCCCACATGCCGCGGAGTGGCTAGGCCCGTGAGCCATGGCCGCTGGGCCTGCACGTCCGGAGCCTGTGCTCCGCAACGGGAGAGGCCACAACAGTTAGAGGCCCGCGTACCGCAAAAAAAAAAAAAAATTGGAAATTTACCCATAGGCCATCAGGAGAACATCTGTATACCTTTGAAGATAAAGAACATAACTATGAATGGAAGTGAAGGAATAATTCTATTCCCAGTCCTTGTCAATATTCATATCCTGACCTTCACTGCAGTTATTCTGGTTCTCGAGTTCATTTAAAGAGTTTAACTGCTTATAATGAATTTACTCAATCAGATAATGATTAAGTAAAAAATACAGTCATTCTACTCATTTATTTTTTTAACTTTAAGTTTTAAATAAGAGTCCAAGTTAAGTGGAAGTAAAAGGAAAATACAGTTGTCACTTTATAGAGACTGGCTAAATGATTTTATACTTTTGATCCTTCATCAAAGCATATTCTTAAGAACCTCATTTTATAATACTTCCCTGTTGTTTTCTTCTACTTCCAGAAGTCTAACTTTCAAAATGTATGAATCGCTGAGGAGGTTCATCACTCATCTTTATTTCACAGGGCTTTCTGCTAACATAATTCAGCCACAAAAGGATTAAATGCTTCCAAGAATGAAAACCGCATAACTGACAAGTGCGAAGTGGCTCTCTCTTACCTTAGCATCTTTTTTGAGTAATTACTTCACTGAATGTTCTACCAGAAATGAGTTAGGCGGTTCCTGAGCCATGCAGAGGGTGATGTATAGATGATATTATGTCTTTTGACACGTGACACTAAGGCTAAAACATTTAACTTGATGGATATATAGTATTTCTACAGGCTGGTGGTATTCCCTGAGGAATTTCTAAATGTCCCAGTGAATCTATAACCTTCCCTCAATACCTTGAAGCACTTATAGAAACAGGGATTTCCCAGAGCAGAGCACCCTCTTTGCTGATACATCTATGGAATTACAGAATTTCTGAGCTGGAAAAGATCTAGGAAAGCCCCCATAATGACAAATCTTCTTTAAACAGGGTACAAATAAATATCTAGTCTAGTCCTCTCAATTTCCAGATGAGGTAAAGTGACAGGTCCAAGCTCACTGCAAATAGCTTGACTTCTTCCATTTTAATTCATTCTCTTCCCACCGTTGACACTGCCCCTGATTTGAGAGCAAGCCAAAGGATATGTCATACTCTCCTTAGTAGGTAGGCTATCCATCTATATGGAATATTCTAGAGGATTGCCTGCTCTGATTAGTTTTATGTAGTATGAAATTAATTTGCATCATAAAGAAGAACTCAAACAGGAGTATATAGGAAAGGACCCTTCCCCAGAGTCTATGCCCTGTGGCTCCCAGTCACTGAGTCAGCCAGGTGGACTACAAGGAACAGAAAAGGTATGTGTGGGGGAGGGGAGTATATTACCAGGCAAGTTTAAAATTTCTCAATTGGCTATTTATAAAGTTCACATTTTTATATCAAATATAACTCACAATATGCTTTACCAAGTTTTTACATTTTAAAAAATAGATCTACCTGCAAGAATCTGGTATTTACTTAACAAGCTGCTCTTCTTAAAAATGATGCAGAACATCTCTTGAGTTTTGACATGAAATGGATATAATTACCTACCCTTCTCTCCTTTCTGGCCTTTTGGACCTTGGGGTCCAGTGACTCCTGGTGGCCCTAGGATCCCCATACCACCAGCTTCTCCCTTAAAACCTGGAAATGAGATTTAAAAACCATCAGGGTAGAAAAATTCTCTTTTGAAATTCATTACTTCCCAAAAAATCAGTCATTTTATTGAGGCCAATGACTGTCAGTATCCTAATGATAAAATCTGGGTGAGAATAAACTATTACAGAGTTCTAAGGCCAATATTTTTGTCTGATTTGCAATTTTGCACTACCTGAATAGATAAATTCAGCCCATTAGTACTTGTCACTGAATTCATGGCAGTGATCAAATGATTCAGAGAAGCAGTACTATATCAAACAACAAGAAAAGATGATTATCTGACTCTTAACCTCATGTGGACCACACTTTCAAATTGGAAGTAAAACCACAATACCTAGCACTTTTGGTTTTCCCATTCCTTCACTTATATACTCATTCAGGAAAAATTGCTGAGCCCCCCTACACACCAAGCATCCTGATAGGTGTCAGGAATCAGCCATCAACATTCCAGCAGTCCCTTCCCTCATGGAGCTGAGAGTCCATGGAAGATAAACATGAACAAATAACCACACAAATAAATAGAAATGGCCACACTGTTGTTAGTTATGTAAAGACAAGAGAAAGTTCCTATTGTAGATGGTGGTTTAAAAAAAAAACTGATTTATGGGATCAGAGGATACCTCCTGGAAAAAAATGTCATTAAGCTAAGACCCAATGAACAAATTAGAAATTTCTGAGACAAAGAAAAAAAAAAAAACATGGATGAGTATTTCAGGAAAAACAAGAGTAGAAAAGACCATGGTGTTTTTAAGAAACTGAAAGAAGAGCACCATGGGCGGAGCTAGCGATCAGGGTAAAAGAGGCTGAGGGGCAGGGGAGGGGCAGATGGTGCAGGACTCAGACCTCACTGGTGTCCTCGCTCATCCCAGCAGCCCAGGTCCACTTCCACTTACCTGGGCCACACAGACACCCAAGCCTAGGACAGTTATTGTTCCTGCAACCCCAGCCCTGTTCAAGCTTGATTGGAATAATTTATGGCCAGGTTCTTTGAAAGTTAACCATATAAATAAGTACACTCAATTAAATTGTAATCTTTCATCTTAATTATTATAATTAAGTTGATGGGATGGAGAAAATTATTTTCAATCTGTTGAATTTCCTCTTTGAAAGAACGCTGTATTTGTTTAGATGAAAAGCTTTAATAAATTGCATGCAATGGAGGTTAAGGCTGAAGGCAAGCTTAAGAAGCCAAAGTGGTGGTTAAGTTCTTCTGTCTAAAAAAGAAGGAAGAGCAGAGAGGAAAGGAATGGAGAACAAAGAGCAGGGGAGGCAGAAGCAAGCAGAATGATCAATTACAGTTCACTGTGCAGTGACCCCCCTTCCTCACGACCCCCAAATGCCCAATGTGGTTATGAGGGAAACACACACGGAGCACACAGCAACTGCCTGCAAGGGCACAAGGGGAAGGCAGGCTGCCCCTTCCATCTAGGCAGGGTGTACATCTTGGTTAGTTTAGTGTAAATATCGGAAGGCTGGACCTAATGGAAGAGCTGGGGCTGGAGGGTACACAAACCGAGTTTGACACCAGGTTCTATACCCTCAGGTACTATAACCTCTAGAATTACCTGAAACTCTCTGAAACGCAATTAAATTATGCACTGAAATGTAATAATATTTTAATCATTTTCTACAAAGATGAGAAACAACATAAAGTGCTTAACAGTTATTGGCACATAGTAGGTAGCTATTATATAACTGAATTAATGAGAGAAGCTGGAGATAAAATTTCAAATGGAATTTTACCTTTACGAGCTATTAGATAGAGCTGAGCTGTATACTTCAAAACACTTTCATTCAGAAACTCTGTAAAATTAGGCTCATAACTTTTAAAGTCTACATTTATTATTCACATTACAGTAGATAACACACATGTGATGTATGTACTATGTGTGTTAATTAATGTATGTAATAAGCTGAGCTCTAAGAACAGTGCAGCTAAATCCACCACTGGGTAAGACAAAAGCCCTGATGCTATGACTTATAAGACAGTTTAGCAACCAGCTGTGTTTACATGACCCCCTCCCGCTCCCTGCTAGCAGCTTGCCAGACATGATACTAAGAGAAATCCTGGTAAATATAATTTTCTCAGTCTAATTAGATCTCCAGTAATGTTTTGGCAAGCCTGAAATCTTGGTTCCCCAGACCCCTGCCCAGCTTCTTTCCCATTCAATACCACCTCCACATAAACACTGATCACATTTCCCAAAAGCTTCCTGAAATGGGATGAAATAAATGAAAAGCTTAATGAGGATGCAGAATTCCTGATTTTATAACTTTAAATTCTTCAGGCAAGACACAACAAATATTTATATGTAATTCTTTCAGGGAAGAGTGGATTTGAAATTGACATTCTGATCTCACTTTTTCCTTGAATTCTCTGCTGTAGGACATGTGAAAGCTGAACTGTATTACAATAAAAGTGAGAGTATATTCATACTGTATACATGAAAGACATCTGAAATTTTGAAATATTTAACCGTGACGTTCAATGGAGAAAACTGCTGGGCAAGGAGACTGTGTTGCCTCAGAATTTCAATAGAAGTGAACTGAATCCTGCCTCTATTCTCCACCTCACAGGCATTCCATTTCTAATCCTAACTACAAGTAGAACTCCAAAACCCCATCAGTCAGTATACATTCTTACCAGACCACAGAATTTTCACTTACCCTATTTACATCAGCCATTAATGAAAAGATTGTGTAACTGGAAGGACTACACACCAGTGCTAGGGTTGGTAGGCCAGTCTCTGCTCTAACCAGCAACATCCAGTAGAACTTTCTGCAATTATGGAAATGCTCTATATCTGTGCTGCCCACTGGCCACACGTGGCTACTGAGCACTTCAAATGGGACCCGTGTGACTGAGGAATTGAATTTTTAATCTCATTTAATTTTAATATTAATAGCCATACATGGGACTCTGGCTACCCCACTGGGCAACAGAACCCATTGCATTTGTCACAGTGTTACACCTAGGCTTGTCCCATTCGCATGACAATGTAGAAACCCTTGGGGCAATTCCACCACCAAACCACCACCTCTCAATTCAGGATGTACAAATGAGAAATATAGGGCCTTGTATATTTTCAAATACCTGGTTTTCCAGTCTCTCCAGGTTCTCCTTTTTGCCCTGGTCCAGATGAACAACAATCACAGCAATTCAAGAAGAAATCAGCCGTGTCAAGAGTGAGGTTTTCAGAGGGGAAGAGGGTGGCAGCACCAAAGACAGAATTGAAAGCTGAGGGGTCAGGGGTTGGTTCTGCCATTTCAGCTGCTTCTGTGAAGGGAGTTTCTTCTTCTGGAGGTTGGCCACTGGATGGCTTTGGACCCTTTGGCATCTCTTTTCCCTCAGACTTCTTCGTGAATTTGGTATATGGTGTGGTCTTTACTATTGTGTCCACACCAGCAACAGCCAAGATAATCAAAATGGCACAAAACCAAGAAAATATCCACATATTTGAGGCTAGAAGAAAGATATAATGGGAATATATACATATATTACAAACAAAAAGACAAAGTGATATAGATATATTCTTATATGAGAGGAATATATATACATATATGAACCATAAGAATGAACAGTATGCATAATACTAAATGATTTTTATACATTTCATATGTAAATGTATGCTTGATTCACAATGGAATATTTTATTTACTTAAAGTATTTATTGTAAGGAACATTTTGCTTCAATTCTCCTTTCTGGTTGTTTTCCCAGTGTTACACGTACTAAAATACTGTTCTCAATCGTTAAAATTATCTTGCCAAAAAGCAAACATGATCTATAATAAATGCAACATGACTTAATAGCTCATATACCCTGTGGAAAACAAATATGAATAAAATCATGACTGACTTCACCCAGATTTATAGGAATCAAATACATCTGTATTAGAGGGAGATGAAAAATATTGAGCTGAATTGTTTATTTCAGCAAACTCAATTATTTCAAGAAAAAATACAGGTAAAAGAGTCCTTAAATCTACTCAGGATAATGGTCTTGTTATGAGAACAATCTTTTAGAATCTGTTGTAATAAATAGAGAGAATAAAAAATCATAAATTTAAATATGTGTTATGTCTTCAGATTCTTCACATGCCATTTAACTCTCCAATTCTTTGCTTTATAATTTAAGGGTTTTTCTGCAAACTCACATTTATCTTTGTATTATTTTAATGGGCCAAATAGTGGTTATTCTTATTAAGGCTTTTATCACTGTGCAAAGGGATATAAGGTTCCTGATGAAATGAAATTTTGAGAGTTCATAATATTCCATTCCCCAGACACTCCCAGTAGTCCAGTGGCTGCTAACAGGTAGCCAGGGTTAGAAATGCATGATTTCTGATTGGAAAAGGAAGGAGTGTTTAAGATAAACAGTAAGAGAGAAAAGAGAATGGAAATAAGGATAGTAACAACACCTACTATTTATAGAATCCCTACAAAGAGTAGGTGCCTTATATTCATCAATCCAATCTGTTCTCAAAACAGCTCTGCCAGGTAGACAACACTCTCACTCACCTTCACAGATGAGGAAAGAGGCACCAGGTGGTTACATACCTTGTTCAAGATCACACAACCCACAAGTTATTAAGTCAGAACTTAAATCCACGTCTGAATAATATCAAAGCCTCAACCATAGGACCTTCAAGATGGCAGGGAAGTAAGATGTGGAGATCAACTTCCTCCCCACAAATACATCAAAAATACATCTACATGTGGAAAAACTCCTACAGAACACCTACTGAATGCTGGCAGAAGCCCTCAGACTTCCCAAAAGGCAAGAAAATGCCCACAGATCTGGCCGTGGGGCTGACAGGGTCTTGGTGCTCTGGCCGGGTGCCAAGCCTGTGCCTCTGAGGTGGGAGAGCCGAGTTCAGGACACTTTTCCACCAGAGACCTCCTGGCCCCACGTAATATCAATTGGTAAGAGCTCTCCCAGAGATCTCCATCTCAACACTAACACCCAGTTCCACTCAATGATCAGCAAGCTCAAGTGCTGGAAACCCCACGCCAAACAACTAGCAACACAGGAACACAACCCCACCTATTAGCACAGAGGCTGCCTAAAATCATACTAAGTTCACAGACACCCCAAAACACACAACTGGATGCAGTCCTGCCCACCAGAAAATTCCAGCCTCATCCACAAGAACACAGGCATTAGTCCCCTCCACCAGGAAGCCTACACAAATCACTGAACCAACCTTACCCACTGGGGCAGACACGAAAAACAATGGGAACTATGAACCTGCAGCCTACGAAAAGGAGGCCCCAAATGCAGTAACTTAAGCAAAATGAGAAGACAGAGAAATACACAACAGATAAAGGAGCAAGGCAAAAACCCACTAGACCAAAAAAATGATGAGGAAATATGCAGTCTACCTGAAAAAGAATTCAGAGTAATGATAGTAAAGATGATCCAAAATCTTAGAAATAGAATGGAGAAAATACAGGAAACGTTTAACAAGGACCTAGAAGAACTAAAGAGCAAACAAACAATTATGAGCAACAAAATAAATGAAATTAAAAATTCTCCAGAAGAAATCAATAGCAGAATAACTGAGGCAGAAGAACAGATAAGTGACCTGGAAAATAACATAGTGGAAATAACTACCACAGAGCAGAAAAAAGAATGAAACGAATTGAGGACAGTCTCAGAGACCTCTGGGGCAACATTAAACTCACCAACATTCGAATTATAGGGGTCCCAGAGGAAGAAAAGGAAAAGAAAGGGACTGAGAAAATATTTGAAGAAATTATAGTTGAAAACTTCCCTAATACGGGACAGGAAATAGTAAATCAAGTCCAGGAAGTGCAGAGAGTCCCACACAGGATAAATCCAAGGAGAAACACACCAAGGCACATATTAATCAAACTATCAAAAATTAAATACAAATAAAAAATATTAAAAGCAGCAAGGGAAAAGCAACAAATAACATACAAAGGAATTCCCAAAAAGTTAACAGCTGATCTTTCAGCAGAAACTCTGTAAGCCAGAAGTGAGTGGCAGGATATACTTACAGTGATGAAAGGGAAAAACCTACAACGAAGATTACGCTACACAACAAGGATCTCATTCCGATTCGACAAAGAAATTAAAACCTTTACAAACAAACAAAAGTTAAGAAAATTCATCACCATGAAACCAGCTTAACAACAAATGCTAAAGGAACTTCTGTAGGCAGAAAACACAAGAGAAGGAAAAGACCTACAATAACAAACACAAAAAAATTAAGAAAATGGTAATAGGAACATACATATCGATAATTACCTTAAATGTAAATGGATTAAATGCTCCAACCAAAAAACAGAGACTGGCTGAATGGATACAAAAACAACATCCATATAAATGGTGTCTACAAGAGACCCATTTCAGACCCACTTCAGACACATACAGACTGAAAGTGAGGGGATGGAAAAAGATATTCTAGGAAAATGGAAATCAAAAGAAATCTGGAGTAGCAATACTCATATCAGACAAAATAGACTTTAAAATAAAGACTATTAGAAGAGACAAAGAAGGACACTACACAATGATCAAGGGATCAATCCAAGAAGATATAAAAATTGTACATATTTACGCACCCAACATAGGAGCACCTCAATACATAAGGCAAATGCTAACAGCCATAAAAGGGGAAATCGACAGTAACACAGTAATAGTAGGGGACTTTAACACCTACTTTCACCAATGGACAGAAAAGCCAAAATGCAAATAAATAAGGAAACAAAAGCTTTAAATGATACATTAAACAAGATGGACTTAATTGATATTTATAAGACATTCCATCCAAAAACAACAGAATACACTTTCTTCTCAAGTGTTCATGGAACATTCTCCAGGATAGACCACATCTTGGGTCACAAACCAAGCCTTGGTAAATTTAAGAAAGTTGAAATCATATCAAGTATCTTTTCTGACCACAACACTATGAGACTAGTTATCAATTACAGGAAAAAAACTGTAAAACATACAAACACATGGAGGCTAAAAAATACACTACTAAAAAACCAAGAGATCACTGAAGAAATCAAAGAGGAAATCAAAAAATACCAAGAAACAAATGACAGTGAAAACACAACGACCCAAAACCTATGCAATGCAGCAAAAGCAGTTCTAAGAGGGAAGTTTACAGCAATACAATCCTACCTGAAGAAACAAGAAACATCTCAAATAAACAACCTAACCTTACACCTAACAATTACAGAAAGAAGAACAAAAAAACCCCAAAGTTAGCAGAAGGAAAGAAATCATAAAGATCAGATCAGAAATAAATGAAAAAGAAATGAAGGAAATGATAGCCAAGATCAATAAAACTAAAATCTGGTTCTTTGAGAAGATAAACAAATTTGATAAACCATTAGCCAGACTCATCAAGAAAAACAGGGAGAAGACTCATATCAACAGGACTAGAAATGAAAAAGGAGAAGTAACAACTGACACTGAAGAAATACAAAGGATCATGAGAGATTACTACAAGCAACTATATGCCAATAAAATGGACAACCTGGAAGAAATGGACAAATTCTTAAAAAACACAACCTTCTGAGACTGAACCAGGAAGAAATAGAAAATATAAACAGACCAATCACAAGCACTAAAATTTCAACTGTTATTAAAAATCTTCGAACAGACAAAAGCCCAGGACCACATGGCTTCACAGATGAATTCTGCAAACATTTAGACAAGAGCTAAAACCTATCCTTCTCAAACTCTTCCAAAATATAGCAGAGGGTGGAACACTCCCAAACTCATTCTATGAGGCCACCATCACCCTGATACCAAAACCAGACAAAGATGTTTCAAAAAAAGAAAACTACAGGCCAATATCACAGTTGAACATAGATGCAAAAATCCTTGCCAAAATACTAGAAAACAGAATCCTGAAGCACATGAGAAGGATCATATACCATGATCAACTGGGGTTTACCCCAGGAATTCAAGGATTCTTCAGTATAGGCAAATCAATCAATGTGATAAACTATACTAACAAACTGAAGGAGAAAAACCATATGATCATCTCAAAAGATGTAGAAAAAGCTTTTGACAAAATTCAACACCCATTTATGATAAAAACTCTCCTGAATGTAGGCATAGATGGAACTTGCTTCAACATAATAAAGGCCATATATGACAAACCCAAAGTCAACATCATTCTCAATGGTGAAAAACTGAAACCATTTCCACTAAGGTCAGGAACTAGACAAGGCCACTCTCACCACTATTATTCAACATAGTTTTGGAAGTTTTAGCCACAGAAATCAGAGAAGAAAAGGAAATAAAAGGAATCCAAATCAGAAAAGAAGAAGTAAAGCTGTCACTGTTTGCAGATGACATGATACTATACATAGAGAATCCTAAAGATGCTACCAGAAAACTACTAGAGCTAATCAATGAATTTGGTAAAGTAGCAGGATACAAAATTAATGCACAGAAATCTCTCGCATTCCTATACACTAATGACGAAAAAACTGAAAGTGAAATCAAGAAAACACTCCCATTTACCATTGCAACAAGAAGAATAAAATATCTAGGAATAAACCTACCTAAGGAGACAAAAGACCTGTATGCAGAAAACTATAAGACACTTCTGAAAGAAATTAAAGATGATACAAACAGATGGAGAGACATACCATGTTCTTGGATTGGAAGGATCAACATTGTGAAAATGGCTATTCTACCCAAAGCAATCTACAGATTCAATGCAATCCCTATCAAACTACCAATGGCATTTTTCACAGAACAGGAACAAAAAATTTCACAATTTGTATGGAAACACAAAAGACTCCAAATACCAAAGCAATGTTGAGAAAGAAAAACGGAGCTGGAGGAATCAGGCTCCCTGACTTCAGACTATACTACAAAGCTACAGCAATCAAGACAGTATGGTATTGGTGCAAAAACAGAAATATAGATCAATGGAACAGGATAGGAAGCCCAGAGATAAACCCATGCTCATATGGTCACCTTATCTTTGATAAAGGAGGCTAGAGTATACGATGGAGAAAAGACAGCCTCTTCAATAAGTGGTGTTGGGAAAACTGGATAGCTACATGTAAAAGAATGAAATAAGAACACTCCCTAACACCATACACAAAAATAAACTCAAAATGGATTAAAGACCTAAATGTAAGGCCAGACACTCTAAAACTCTTAGAGGAAAACATAGGCAGAACACTCTATGACATATATCACAGTAAGATCCTTTCTGACCCACCTCCTAGATAAACGGAAATAAAAGCAAAAATAAACAAATGGGACCTAATGAAACTTAAAAGCTTTTGTACAGCAAAGGAAACCATAAACAAGACAAAAAGACAACCCTCAAAATGGGAGAAAATATGCGCAAACAAAGCAACTAACAAAGGATTAATCTCCAAAATATACAAGCAGCTCATGCAGCTCAATATCAAAAAAACAAACAACCCAATCCAAAAATGGGCAGAAGACCTAAATAGACATTTCTCCAAAGAAGATATACAGAATGCCAACAAACACATGAGAGGATGCTCAACATCATTAATCATTAGAGAAATGCAGATCAAAACTACAATGAGATATCACCTCACACCAGTCAGAATAGTCATCATCAAAAAATCTATAAGCAATAAATGCTGTAGAGGGTGCAGAGAAAAGGGAATCCCTTTACACTGTTGGTGGGAATGTAAATTGATACAGCCACTATGGAGAATAGTATGGAGGTTCCTTAAAAAACCAAAAATAGAACTACCATATGACCCAGCAATCCCACTATTTGGCATATACCCTGAGAAAATCATAATTCAAAAAGAGTCATGTACCACAATGTTCATTGCAGCTCTATTTACAATAGCCACGACATGGAAGCAATCTGAGTGTCCATCAACAGAAGAATGGATAAAGAAGATGTGGCACATATATACAATGGAATATTACTCAGTCATAAAAAGAAATGAAATTGAGCAATTTGTAGTTAGGTGGATGGACCTAGAGTCTGTCATACAGAGTGAAGTAAGTGAGAAAGAGAAAAACAAATACTGTATGATAACACATATATATGGAATCTAAAAAAAAAGTGGTTCTGAAGAACCTAGGGGCAGGACAGGAATAAAGACACAGATGTAGAGAATGGACTTGAGGACAAGGGAAATGGGAAGGATAAGCTGGGACGAAGTGAGAGAGTGGCATGGACATATATACACTACCAAATATAAAATAGATAGCTAGTGGGAAGCTGCTGCATAGCACAGGGAGATCAGCTCAGTGTTTTGTGACCACATAGACGGGTGGGATAGGGAGGGTGGGAGGGAGATGCAAGAAGGGGGGGGATATGGGGATATATGTATATATATAGCTGATTCATTTTGTTACACAGCAGCAACTAACACAACAATGTAAAGCAATTATACTCCAATAAAGATGTCAAAAAAATAAATAATTAAGAAGGAAAAAAATTATAAAATAAATAGCCTCAACCCTTTCCCACAAATCATGTGACATTTATAAGGGTGAGATTAAAGAATAATAAATCTAAGTGTAGGATCAATGAAACAGCTACGGAGGAGACAGATATAAATCAAAGCAGATGAGAAGGGATGAAGGATGCTGCATTTCCAAAACACGATAAAGATCCAAAAGTGCTAATCTTCTTTCAAGCTGTCTTTGCTACCATATTCATCCATTCAACCAATATTAACTGAGTACTGACAGTATTACAAGCACTGAGAAATTTTATGTGGTAACATACAGTAATACAGAATAAGCCATGGCCTGTGCCCTCTGGGAGTTGACAATCTAGCAGGAAAGATGAGAAACAACAAAAGCAAAGAGCAAAGTGTGAAGGGCAGATGATAATAATGCATCTCTCCAAATACAGATCCTACAGCCCCACTCCCCCCATCTCTGCAACACTGGGCACATAAACAAGGTTACTGTGCATCGATAAGCTAAATCCAGCCCCAGCCAAAACCAGACAACACAAATATTCAGTTTAGATATAAAATAATTCAACTTTCATTAGTTCATACAATTGCATTCAATGAAACATTCATTTGTTCAACAAACATTTACTTAAGCATCGAAGAAGTGTCAGGTCCTGTGCTGGGTCATACAATATAAAGACAAATAAATCGAGCCCCATCCCTAAAGATCTTGTCTGCAGTAAACATTCAAATATGGCAAATATCCAAAGTGCAAAATATGCAAAGTGAAATATTGGTAACTTTTAATTTTCTTACCACTTTGCTATAAAAATAATTTGAGCTTACAAAATGCTGAGTGTTAATGCTCTAAGGCATTGTTTATGTTCTCTTAAACAAAATGAGGTTATATGGGGAAAAAATAGGGTTTTTATTCCTTACTAAAACATATCTGTATTATTCTTCTAGGCACACAAAGTATTTTTGATCCCGAAAACATGGTGTGATAGCCCCTTGGTAAACCAGTCATGAGGTGGCAAATAAGAGATAGCTATTGGGATGGGGAAGGAAAAGGAACTAACACTGAGATCATGACAGACATTTTCTAAGCACTTTGTAATTATTATTACAATTACCTCACACGTGAACCATGCAAGGTAAGATTTACTATGCCCACATAATGGATTATAAAACTGAGGCACGGAGAGGTTAAGTAGCCTGCCCCAGATCACAGTATTAGTAAGCAGTGGAGCTGGAATTAAAACCTAAATCCATTTGACTCCAAAGTCAGCCCACGTGCTCCCCACTGTGCTGTGCTGCCTGGGGATTAATGAGTGATCAGAGATGCTGCAGAACAAACTGAGTTAGGCGCTTCAAGGAGCTCAGCCTGAGGCCCTTCAGTGGAAGAAAGTGGGACAAGAAACGGGAACCTAATGGGAGACATGAGGAAGAGGAAAGACAAGAAGTCTGGCTCTGACCGTGGAACATATTAGTGTGGGGCAAAGTTACAGAGGGGAACACAGCCCATCTGACAAGAGGCTAAAGGACCACAGAAAGGAATGAGCAGAACCAACCAATATTATGAAGGTGCTCAGTGTCCCTATTGGAGGGTGTGACTTGTCCTCATAAATGTCTTCCTTGCATTGTAGCTTCCTGCTTCGCAATTTAAATACAGATAGTAAAGGATAATGTAGTCAGTACCTTAAGACTATGATGAAGCTCCCCAAGAACTTGGAGATGAAGCCCTTTTTAAAACAGTAGAGCAAGAGTTGATAGCAACCCTATTGATGGTGCATATATATTATTTCTTTGCATTTGGATTTTTTCATGTTTCTGTAAAAACACAAAAACTTAGCCAAACAAAACCTCCACAATGAGTCAAGCAAGTAAGGGCTTTTGACCAAATTTTAAGTCACTAAAACAATAAGACATGACTCAAATGCTAACTCTGAAGTTTAACACAGGTATAAATCTTAACAGAGGGGTTAGAAGTAAAGATCTAAAAGGAGATTGAGGTCCCCAATAAACCTAAATACGGTAAAAGCCCTTTTACTCCTCCTGAAGTTCGCCTGGACTGTAGGCATTTCAAGAGCAGAAAGTTAGGTCTCTTTGGTTTCTGTGTTCCCAGTGTCTAGCATAATATGTATCTCATAAATGTTTGCTAAAATGAAATGAAGTAAATGTAGTAGATTGCATTATTGTCTCCAATTTTCCACCCTTCCCTGTACTCACACTCTTTGATGTATGAGTTTTGCACTGTCTCCCACAAAAGAAATGATGTCTATATTCCAGCCCCTTGACTTTGAGTTCAGCCATGTGACTTTGGCCAGTAGAATGAGGTGGAAGTGACAGGATACCATTTCCAAGCCTAAGTCTCAAGAGGCCTTATGTGCTTCCACTTGCTCTTGCACTTTGGCCACTGCCATGAGATGGATATGCATGGCCAACCTTGCTTTTCACGGAAAGAGGATGAGAGCCACATGGAGCAGAGCTTCCCCAGGTAAGCTGCCCCAGCCCAACTCAATCTAGATGAAAGTCCACAACTGATCCACAGACGTGAGTGAGCCCAGGTGAGACCAGTTGAGGCCAATCTAGATCAGATGACCCTCACTGATCCCACAGACATGTTCCAGTCATCTATTGCTGTGTAACAAAGTACCTCAAACTCACTGACTTAAAATAACCATTTTACCATAGCTCATAATGTCATGGGTCAGGAATTTGGGTCTAGATTATTTAGGTTGATTCTTCTGTTCCAGGAGGCATCAACTAAGGTCACTCAGCAGTATTCAGCTGGTGCATGGGCTAGTCTGGAGAGACTTCACTACAAATCCAATGCCTTGATAAAAATGGGGGGAAAAAAGCTGAGCTCGTCAATCACAATCATCTCCCTAGCACGTTAGTCTCAGGATTGTCAAATTTCTTCAATGAGACCTCAGAGTTCCCAAAGAGAGTGTTCTAAGAACATGGAAGCTACCAGTCTACTTAGGCTGTACCTGAGAAGTGGCACAGCAACACTTTTATTGAATTCTATTAGTTACAGAAGTCACAGAGGCCAGCCAGACTCTAAGGGAAGGGCCATAGACCCCATCTCTTCATGGAAGAAGAGACAAGTAATCTTTGGCCATCTTGAATCCACCGCCGACACTCAAACTATAATTTGTAAGCCATGGAGTGAGTTTGGGAAAGTTTAGGCAGCAAAAGATATTACCAATAGTTCCAGCCTCTAGCCTAACACTATATTTGCTACCATTGAGACAAAAGTGACTAAGCAGCCTCCAGGCAGCACCATCTTTCCCTTTCCCAGCAGCAGGTATCCTATGTACTCCTCCCCCTTGTCAATCAGCCCCCATAGTCTTGGACATTGCCCCCATTGAAAGTTCTTAAGCAGAAGCTGGGCCATGTTTTGTTGAGATGCTACTATAAAGAATCTTGAAGACTCTTCAACCTTGAATGCCCTGTCTAACCTTAAATTCTATGATGTGGTTTTATAACAGTAGACATGTTATCAATATATGAAAATGAATTCATACCATAAAATTGCATTCTAAATACAGGAGACATTACATTCCTTCTAATGGTGTACTCTTTCTTCTCTCTCATTAAGTTAGTGCCCATGCTTGGGACGATGTTCTTTAAAGATTCATTAGTTTTTTTCCCCAAAATAAGTGAGGTATTTACACCAACTTAATAATGTATATTTGTAAGATGACTGGAAAATTTTATGTTGAGGCTAAGGCCATGGATTATAAATAAATTTAATAACTGACTAGCAAGTAATATAGTAAAAGGACTAAAAGCCATTGGCTTTGTAAACAGTGAGTCCTGAGTACAAGATTCAGATCTTCTATTTACGGGTTGTTTGACTGGGAGCAAGATATTGTACCTCTCAAAGTCTTAGTTCCTTTTTTTTTTTTTTTTTTTTTTTGTGGTACGCGGGCCTCTCACTAGTGTGGCCCCTCCCGTTGCGGAGCACAGGCTCCGGACGCGCAGGCTCAGCAGCCATGGCTCATGGACCCAGCTGCTCCGTGGCATGTGGGATCTTCCCGGACCGGGGCACGAACCCGTGTCCCCTGCATCGGCAGGCGGACTCTCAACCACTGTGCCACCAGGGAAGCCCTAGTTCCTTATTTTTTTAATAGAGATAATAATAGTAGAGACATATTTTACGGTTGTGAAACTTAATGATGTAATGCATGTAAAGCTCTTAACACAGTGCACCTGGTTGTTACTGTTGGCTATTATTTTTAGTGAGGATTAGAGCTAATGAAATTAGCCAGAAATAGTATTTTAAAGCAGTGACAAGTATTTCCTATTCTCATATTGTACCAGATTGGCATTTGGCCCCATTTCCATCCCTTTATATGCTCTCTCCTTTATCTCAGGAACTCAAAGCCTGAGAACTACTTGTCCCAGAATCTCTTGCCATCAGGGCTCCAGTTTAGTTTCTGCCAGTGAGAAAAAGTTGCATGGGATGTGGAAGACAGAAAGGAAGCAGAAGCCATTATACTTCTGCCGGCAGCAGCTAGTGACAGTATGGACTTTGGCAGAATCGAAGTTTTGCAGTGTTCTCTGGTACAACAACATGATTTCTTGCCCTGGTTGTGTAGCTGGCTGTGACCATCACTAGCAAAGTCTTAATTCTCTGAAGGCGGGTGACAAACCTGACAGCTAGTGGCAGCCCTTCCTGCCCTGTGCTCCTTCCCCTTCAATGACTGCATGAACACCTAATTACCTGTATCAAATCCCTTTCTGCCTTACACAGCTACAGGTGTCCCAGACTAAATCCTACTATAGTCTTCTTCTTCTCCCTTTACTTTTACTTCCACTTCTCTTATTATAAACTCCCAGCCTGCCTGCCTTAGCCTGTCTTATATCCAATCCTACATTCTCTTTTTTCTTAACCCAGTCACTCCTCATCCATCCACAACATCTTAATCTCTTAGAAATTAGCTGGATCCAATTATATCCCAAAAAATTTTGTCAAAAGATCCTCCCACAATGTTCTGAGCCTGCAAATACATCATCCACACCAGTGATGCATCCCAGTTGCATTCTTGAATGCTGACTCCAGTATAATTATAAAGACTTTTGAAATAATTTTAGGCACACAGATAGGTATGGATATGTTGTTGGGCTGTAACAGTGATGGCCTTTTTCGACCTTTTGTAGAGAATTCTTCCCTTCTGACACTTGTATCATTATATAAGATTATAAGATGGACTTTTATGTATATAGCATTCCTTTCCTATGTGAACAGTTACTTTTAATATCTCACAACACTTCATTATGAACAATATTCCATGCTGTGTTCCTTCTCATACCCATGTTTCACATTCATTCATTCTTTCAGTCAACAAATGTTTATTAAACACCTATTTTGTGTAGACACATTATATGCAGGAGTCATAGAACAAAATATCTGCTCTCATAGAACTTACATTCCAATGAGAGTAATAAATATCTGATGGTAAAAAAAAATCCAGTATTTCAGACTGTAATAGTGCTATGGAAGAAATAAATAGGGGTATTTGATAAGGAGTGACAAGGAAAGATCGTTTCAGACAAGTGGCTAGAGAAAGCATATCTAAGGAAGTGATACTTAAGTTAGGAAGGCCTGAGGAAGGAGCATTGATGAATCAGAGCAGCCAGTCTCAGAAAGAGCAAGGAGAAGAACTTTCCAAGCAGCAGGAACCAGGCGTGCCCTTGGTACTGGAGGCCTGACCATATGGAGTGAGGAAGAGAGATTACTGTCATGGTCACCCGGGATGCACTTTGTAGGGTGCTGTAGACCATCATTAGGATTTGGGGTTTCTTCTACAAGCTCTAAGAAGTCACTGAAAATTAAAGCATGAGCGAGACCCTGGCTTCTGTGTAGAGGATGGTTGCAGGTGGATCAAAACAATAAGCAGTAAAAGCACATGGGAGCTGCTGCAGTCCAGGCAATAGGAGATGAGGATGGCTTACAACAGTTTGTTGATGTTAATTCACAACTAATAGGTCAACCCATTCTGGAAAACAAGTGTTACTTTAATTTTTATCTGAAAAGTGCCTCTTTCCCCAATGTTCATCACAGTGCTGTTTACAATAGCCAAGACATGGAAGCAACCTAAATGTCCATCAACAGATGAATGGATAAAGAAGATGTGGTACATATATACAGTGGAATATTACTCAGCCATAATAAAGAATGAAATAATGCCATTTTCAGCAACATGGATGGACCTAGAGATGATCATACTAAGTGAAGTAAGTCAGATAGAGAAAAACAAATATCATATGACATCAGTTATATGTAGAATCCCCAAAAATGATACAAATGAACTTATTTACAAAACAGAAACAGACTCACAGACATAGAAAACAAATTTATGGTTACCAAAGGGGAAATGTGGGAGAAAGGGATAAATTAAGAGGTTGGGATTAAGGTATACACACTACTATAAATAAAAAAGGTAATCAACAAGAACCTACCATAGTACAAGGAACTATACTCAATACTCTGTAACAACCTATATGGGAAAAGAACGTTATGAGGAAAAGAGGACGTTTTATTAGAGGGCTGAGCCCCAGTCAAGAAATGGGATGACTTCAGGGCTTGTTCCTAGGATGTCGGCAGCCCCCTGTGACCTTTCCGCCTAAACAAGTAACCAAAAGTGGAGTTGAGAGTCAAGAGCCGCAGACAAGTGAGATCATTAACATCACACTCATTTCAGGCATGTTTACCCCAAGGAAGAAGGTCCCACAACAGAGCATATTATATAAGGATGTCAGGAAGAGGAAAACAGGGAGGGCCAGTTGCTGCCACTACTTCCTTCTCCTTCCCTGAGAGCTACATCCATCGAATAATCTCCTCTTTTCCTTTTTAAGGTGCCTGCTGTTGAGCTCTCAATGCTATGCAGCCATAAGGGTGAATTAGGGAGAATTTCTGAGAAGCTGTTTTCTCTTGCCTGGATGCTTCCAGCAAACTGAGGCAGGCCTCCTTGAGCTCAGAGTTTGAGTTCACAAATAAAACACCATCAAAAGGAAGGAAGAGAAACTTTGCAACTAGAGATTCCTATTTCCCACTTTATTTTTTAAGGGCAACTCCAGAGTGACTGTGATCAGCTCTAATAAGGCTTGCTCATCCCTTTGTGTCAAGAGATGCAGCAAAAGCATCATAATTTCCGTTATCCAGTGGGAGACTATTTCTCCCAGGGTGTCAAAATAAGTGAATCCATTACAATTTTATTAAGCACATTGAATATAACATTACCTTCTACTCAGTTAAATGCTTCTTATATTTAACAAGTATGCAGTAAAATAAAAACATATTCTCATCATTTTTCAGTTAGATAAAAGGGATTAGCTTTGGTTCAGAGTCTAACACCATTTAAAAAAAAAAAAAAAAGTCCGGCAGCAAATGTGGATGCTTTTTTCCTTCTGTGCATGCCACCACTTTTTCAGTTACACCTCTTCTCCGCCCACTTTGTGTTAAATCCAGGTAGTATGACAGGAAGCAAAATGTTCTAAGTGGCAGGCGAGGCCCATGGCACAGAATTGGGTGCAGAGAAGGAATCGCATTCAGGAGAGCTGGGAGCAGTCAAGCTAAGGCAGGAGGAAATAATCATTCAGGTGACCGGCTGGTGGAAAAGCCAACTCGACCCACACGGATGAGCAGATAGGTTATAAATGTACTTTAATTTAGGCATGAAAATAAGCCCTGGCCCCAGATCTCCAAAAACCAAAAGAAACCTTCAAGAATGGAATTAGGCAAAGGCAAGAATGAAATTCTTACTACTCTGGTTCATCTTTGTTTATTTCCCTCACAGGGATTCTGAGTGTGTCTGCTGTAGTGGTTTTCCTATTTTATGGAGAGAGAGAAAGGAGGTGAGAAAAGGGACAGTGTGACTGGGTGGGTAGACAGTGAGCCACTGATTGTAAAAGGCAGTGGATAACTGCGTGTGAGGGGTGGGGGGATGGGCACATGGGACTCTCTGTACTTTCTGCTCAATTTTCTGTAAACTTGAAACTGCTCTAAAAGATAAAGTCCATTGATTAATAAAAAGAAAAAAGCAATGGGGCCCAAACATGATTGATTTGTTCCCTTACTTGTTTATTAGTTGGTCCTGGTGGCAGTTAATAATCTATCGAAGTTTCTGCTAAAAAACCGAATTTAAAATTTACCTATGCCCATGATATATTTTTGTTAAGTTTTGGCATGTTAACAAAAATCTATGGTGGAGCCAAACTGGCTTCCATGTTAGAAACTTTCTTCACGAAGCAGAGATTTCACTGAAATTTTTCAACTTCCTTGACATAAATTATTTAGACACCCATTTAAATAAGTATAACCAAACCTAAGCAAACCACTTCATGTTTCTGTCGACCAAGCAGAAGGTCCGTCGTGGGTGTTCCTCAGTAGGGAATTATTATGGAAAGGAGTGGAAGCCAGCTCATTCGTGCTCCATCAGGTCCACCCGAAAATTAGCCAGAGGTACCCTGATGGGGAGGTTCTGGACAACCTTGAGGATACAGAATCTAGCAGATTGGAGGGTTTAAAGAAAAGAAGTTTGTAATAACCTGTACTGGAAAAGGATCTAAAAAAGTATATAGATGTATATATGTATATGTAACTAAATCACTTTGCTGTATACCTGAAACATCATAAATCAACTATACTTCAATTAAAAAATAAAAATAAAAAAGCAAGGACAAGGAGTTTGTCTTTGAAGCAAAAGGTATTTTTCAGATAACATGATGGATGAAAATTTTCATCACTAGTAGCTTACCTTCTGCTGGTAGCCTTGCTTCTCAGTGTTGAAAGATTAGTGTTGATCCTTTTATCAGCTTACTCACATGCTCATATGTAGGGAACTCAAATATGAAATAAATCTACTAAAGATATGGCATGAAATAGATGCTTTATTATACAAAGATATTTCTAATTACCAAACTTCTATTTGTCTTCCATTTCTGCAGTGTTTAAGATCTCCCTTTTTCTAAAATCCAGTGTTCCAAACTTATTCCAGTGCTCTGAATGTCTTATAAACAAACATTAGGAAAGTAAAACGTTTGAGGATGCCAACAGACATTACATATATCCCAAAAGATATCAGTTCCTATCCTGCCCACTGGAATCCGAACTAGTAACAGCTGTTTAGCATCTTAGATCAAGGCAAGAGCAGGCCCCATAGAAACATTTTAATCATAAGTTACTAAGAGAAATCAATCTAGGCCTATAGGTAATGGAGTTGGTCCTTACCCTGCCTCTAAAACATTTCCAAAAGTTTTTGAAAAACCGTTAATTACTTCCCACCACTCATAAGGTCATTGTCACTGACCCATACCATTGACCCAAAAAAGGCAGGAAACAAGGATATTGGCCACACTGCATTTTTCTGGGTCGTACTGACATGCTGATTCTAGCACTTTCCTGCTTTGCTCTAACTCCATAATTTGGCATTAATTTCCAAGACTTCATCATGGATATGGATTCTGTTAACTCCATAAAATGAAGTCAAGAACCTGGGTCACTAACAGCTGTGAGAGACCTGGGGCAAGTCAGTTTACCATTAAAAACAATGAGTTTGGACTAGATGAGCCAGAGTGATAAACCCTTTTCTAATTCTAAAGTATTAAGACTCTTTTCCCAACAAACCCTGGCTAATCATATTGCTTGAGAATTAAATATTGTTACATCCTCATTTTGTCACCTGGTCCAGGGCCTATTCCGGGACTTGAGAGGCACGTCATGGAAAGCTCTGCCTGTGGCAGTGGCTCTGGAAGACCCTTTAGAGGTCAAGGGCTCTCCTGGAGAAAGCTGAGAATCCCAGAATAACAGGGATCTCTGATGAGCATCAGGTTTGGTATCAGCCCAGAGAAGAACAGAAGGGAGTCTGTCCCTGAAAAAGCTACCAAGAGGTTAATGCTTCACATGCAAACCAGCAGTCCATTTCCTCTTCCAGAACAGCCATGCTATTTAATACCCCAAAAGATCAAGGACAAAGAATAAGCACTGTAACTCAAGCAATTAGCCAGGTAATGGTCTATGGGGTTCATTATAGCAGAATGTCAATTAAAACACTTGGAAGGAGATTATACAAAGCCCTTAGATTTCAAATCTTATAAGCTACGCAGTAAGACTAAATTATAGTAAATGTCATATCACTACAGTAGGTATCACATAAATGAAATTAAGTTTCTTTTCTAGTATGGACTCTTGCTTAATATCTTATCAATTCCAGAAATTGAAAAAAGCAGCCAAGTGTCTAGTTTTCATTCAACAATAAAAGATAAGGGATAAAGGATGTGATGTTTCAATTGAATATCTTCTTTCCTACCTTTGGCCTTATTAAGCAGTATTTTGTATATCTCTAGTTAATTGTTTTTTAAAGATTAAAAAGTAAAGCAATTAGTTTCATTTTAGATTTCTGCCAAAGAACTTAAGGAGGAAGAAAGGAAGAGGAAGGAATAAAATGCAAATTTCAGAAGGAAAATTATTTCTTAGAAAGATCTTTAGATAAGATTTCTTCTGTTTAATGATCTGCCTGACTTCATTCTCACAGAAGCATAGCATTTCCTTTTTTTTTTTAGTACAGATATGTTATTAGAAAAATTGGCTTCTTAAAAATAGAAAAATAAATGACAGAGTTCTTTATGAAATTTCAAAAATGCAAATAGCATTTAGGATCAAAAAGAGATGGCCACAATGATTTGCCTTAAACACTGGTAGAAAGAACATAATACATAAAAATTAATTTCTGTCCTGAAAACCCTCAAGTCAAGTTTAAGTCAGTAGTTAATTTTTTTTTATCACTTTTATTGGAGTATAATTGCTTTACAATGGTGTGGTAGCTTCTGCTTTATAACAAAGTGAATCAGCTATACATATACATATATCCCCATATCCAGCAGTTAATTTTTATTCATGAATTATAAATCCTTTACAGAGGGGGTGAAAACAAAATGACCATTAGATCTAGAAATGTAATGCTCCACTAATTCTATCATAAGAAGCTAAATGCATATTAAATTTTTATTATTGTTCATAATTGTTCCCTAAAATACCACAGGCATAACATATTTTTGAAAGCAAACTATCTTTTCTCCTCACCAGATAATTATTATGATAGAAACCACATTTTTGATACAACTACCTACATCATCTTAACTGAAGATATACCACAGTATTGTAATCTAAACAAAACCTGATTTTTAAGATCTTCATCTCTGAAAGGGAGTTAAATATTGCATGGAACCAAAAATATGTAGCTTGACCTCAGTAATATCAATATATTATAATCTCCCTTTAGAATTTATTTATTCTACATGTCTCATGGATATTCACAAACTTAGAGACTTTAAAATTAAGAATGATTTTATACTCCATACCACAACCTTCCACATTTCAAAAATCAATACAAAAAATAGATTTAATACAACAGAGGAAAGACTGCCTTCTACCAATTGCAAGCTTTTATCATGTCTATTCATATTCTTACTTCCTTGAGGCAAATTACATCAACACAACTTTTTTAAGCCTGGGATCTTATTGCAAAAGACCTGATAGAAGATAAAATAAATCCACGTTTGTAATCATCACCTACCTTATGGATGTTTCCTTATCAGTAATCCCTCTCCTGGACAGCACATTGGAAAATTCAATCTCATTCACCATCAGACAGGGGTCTGTTTTACTCCTTTCAAGATTTGCCCCTACCCAATGAGAGGTGAGTACCCTATGATGAGGGGAGGGGTGACTTTTTTTGACTCTGAAGAAAGGCTCTGAAATCTGATGAAATGCAAATATCTTGGGAATACTAAAGCCTTAGCTCTTCACTGGCCTGAACTTCTCTGACATTCCTCTTGGTTTACAGGATTATCTTTCATCCTAATACTTTAAGACCATGGCACCAATGTGTCAAACAATTCTCCTGTTTAGTAAATGTCACAGTTTTCTGGAGAATCTCCACTGGAATCTATTATTCAGGCAGCATTTGGGTATTTAAAGGCATCTGCTTCCGCTACTGAGTGAGCCCTCACTGCAGGAGAACAATCACTTGGGTGACATTTCTGAACAAACACATTCCCCCCAACCTTCCCCTTTACTTCATAAGCCTGACACCCATTGAGGATTGACCAAGACTTGTAGATTCTTGGCCAGGTTCATTTCTAAGAAGATAACTTTGTCATATTGTTTGGGATTACAATAAGATGTTCCCAAGAACTTATACATTACAAAAGCACCATTGGTCTCTTGAAAGATCATTCATTCAGCAAACAAGTAAGCAAGCATTCATGAGAACCTATCAAGTGCCAGACTCTGTTCTAGGTGCTGGGAATAGAGAAGAAGAAAGGCTGACAAGATTCTTACCTTCATGGATCTTATATCCTAATGGGAGAGACAACCAAAAATTAAAACACAAAGATGTAAATAGTAAATATCATTTACTAATAAGCCAATGAGCATTATACACAAACTAAAATAAAGTGAAGTGACGGAGAACGAGTGGCTTCTTTAGACTGACGGCTCAGGGAATGTCCTTCTAACAAACTGACTTTAAGCTGCTTCAGTTTGAATGTGGAGAAGGAGAAATCAGAGGATAATGCAAGAGCATCCCAAGTGCAGAGACTCTGAGATGGCAACAAGCATTAGACTGTGAAAGCAACACAGAGTAGATCAGAGGAGAGATACAAAGAAAACCAAATTAAATCCCAGATCAGCAAAATGGTGATATGATTAAACATATTAACATACCTAGGACTGGTGCTACAGAAGGGACTAATCAACCATCAGAACATAGAAAAAGGAATTTGTGAGGCACAAACAGGATTGGGACCCAGCCAGACAGGCCCAAGGAACCTAAGGCAATGGGACTTCAATATTCTGGTCCCATTGGTAACCTGATCCCCATTATGAGCTGGATGCGGCTGGTTAGCTTAACCAGAAGCCATGAAGTATTTGATTCATGTAAATCCTCTCGTTTTGATTCCACACTCACCAAGTCCTTCCTCATTCTGCCCTCAGAGAGAATGTGTTGATCATAATGCTTAAAATAATTTGACATAGTGATTACTCATGGTAAGTTACAAAGTGGGTTTCTAATTATCATTTGGCTTCCGCTGTAGCTTGCTGGCTTGGAGAGTATGCTGTGGTCAGGCTAATACAAACACAGCAGCCCATATGGTTATATTTCTCACTATAAATTAATAGGCTATAAATTAATTAATTTAATTAATTAATTAATTAATTCTCACTATAAATTAATTCTGAAAGCTATCTGTCTCCTCCTCATTTTAGTGTTTCTGGGGTCTTGATCACTGCTGGACATTGACAAATGCAAGTTTAATCAAGCCACTACCTAGAGAATCCCAGCCCGGTCCCAGCTGGCCTTTCCTTCATAACCACTGACTCCTGATGATGAGGATATATATGTCTATGTCTACCACATCTTCATCTAAAATGCCTGATGTGGGCTTCCCTGGTGGCGCCGTGGTTGAGGGTCCGCCTGCCGATGCGGGGGGGTGCGGGTTCGTGACCCGGTCCGGGAGGATCCCGCGTGCCATGGCCGCTGGGCCTGCGCGTCCAGAGCCTGTGCTCTGCAACGGGAGAGGCCACAACAGTGAGAGGCCCGCGTACTGCCAAAAAAACATAAAATAAAATAAAAAATAAAATGCCTGATGAGTTCAACTGGGAATGATGAAGGAAGTTACTGCCCTGAAGTAAACAATCAAGCACACTGAATTCTCCCTTTGGGTTTACCATGCTCTCTGAGAGCCCTGGCAAGCAAATATCTGTTTCCTCTATAAAATGCAAGCGTTGGTCTCCTCCAGGTCTTTTTTCATAGATTTTTAATTACACAAGTAATATATCAATACATTTGTCCTGTAAATGCATAAAACATTACAAGCAACAACACCCCAATTGCTGTCTGCTATTCCCACTGTCCAAAGAGGAGCGCTGTTATCACATCTGAATCCTTCCAAACCTTTTTAAGCATTTACATCCTATGTCTACATACATATATTTACTCATGAAAAAATAGTATTGTTTGCTTTATGTTTAATAAATAGTTCCACATGGTACATCTTGCTCTGTAACTTGCTTTCACTAAGCAATATATCTTAGAATTGGACTCATCTTCATAGGCAGTGAATAACAGTGGAAGATGGTTTAAAGTTGAAGTAATGGCCCCATGACCTGCACAAAGTTCGTTTCTCAGGTTACTTACATTTCTTTTTCTCTGTAAATACCTAAAACCGTTATACTGCTTGGAGTTAAAAACATCTTTACCTAACAAAATTGTAATAGCTTTGTTCAGATCTCCTGTATAGCAGTAGAAGTAGATATTTTCCTCACAAAGTATATGAAAGTAAATGTAGATCTTTCCACATCAGAACACAGCTCTCCCCTAGTCTCTTTCATTGTTGCCTAACATTCCATCATACGAATACACTACACTTTTGTGTACTATTTATCAATTGGAAGCTATTTAGGCTTATTTCAATGTTTAACCTCTACCAAACGTCACAATAGATATCCTTGTACATTCTTTACTGTGCACATAAAAGAGAGTTTCTCTGGAATAGCTCCAGGAAGGGGAACTACCAAATGACAGCATCTGAGTCTACGCTCAAGCTATAGTCTGTAGACCACCTGGATCATAGAAGTGTTTACTAAAGATAAAGAAATGTATAATACGAGATAAAAAGGGAGCTTTCTTGGTCCCATCTCACACCTTCTGTGCCAGAATCCATAGGTATGGGGGCCAGGACCTATGTTTTATACAAACACTTTCACAGTGAAGTTAGAGAACTATTAGAGTAGGTGGCTCTCAGGTGCTGTCTGTCTCTAAAAATGTACTAAAATGTCCAGCTAGCAAACACTTGTATGCGCAAGGCTCTGCATTAGGAGTTTTGCACACGCTTCCTGTCGAATCATAACTCCCGTAGTCCAGAGCTGGGTTGCAGTTAAATCTGGATTCCAATACAGACTTTGTCTACTAAAATATATGTGGGCCCATGGACACAGTGTTTCCCTCCCAGTGCACCCTTCGCTCCCACATCCCACCACTGTGACTGTCCTCATCCACCTCTGCCTCAACACTGCTGTTTCCCAGAGTGTGCTCTGATGAGCCTGAGTCCCTGATGCGCGCTGTCCCTGTCAGAGTGTGATTGGCCTGCTGCTCTGACTGTCTGGTTTTCTATCATTTTTCCTCTGTTATTACCAAATCTGCCTGGATAGCCTTTCTCCTTAGACAGCAGGAGAAGAGACGCTAAATGAGCAAAGACCCACCCATCTTCACTGTGGTTAGAAGGTTACAGAGAAAGCTGTAAATATTAACATATTAATAATTGTATTTAATTATTAATTTACTAGTAAATGAAACCGTGTGCAGGAAGTACTGTTATCCCCATTTTATAGATGAGAAAACTGAACACAGAGAAGTTAAGAAATTTGCTCAAGAGAACCAGCCAGGGGCTTCCCTGGTGGCGCAGTGGTTGAGAGTCTGCCTGCCGATGCAGGGGACATGGGTTCGTGCCCCGGCGCGGGAAGATCCCACATGCCGCAGAGCGGCTGGGCCCGTGAGCCACGGCCGCTGATCCTGCGTGTCCGGAGCCTGTGCTCTGCAACGGGAGAGGCCACAACAGTGAGAGGCGCACGTACCGAAGAATAAATAAATAAAGAACTTGCCAAAAAAAAAAAAAAAAAAAAGAGAACCAGCCAGGGAGAGGTAGATCCAGCATTCAAACCCAGCTCTGTCTGGTGTCAAAGCCCAGCGCATAAGCCTGTTTTGTACCATTTCTAGTCCATATGTACCTGTGAATTTTTTTTTTTTTTTTTTTTTGCGGTACGTGGGCCTCTTACTGTTGTGGCCTCTCCCATTGCAGAGCACAGGCTCCAGACGCGCAGGCTCAGCGGCCATGGCTCACGGGCCCAGCCGCTCCACGGCATGTGGGATCTTCCCGGACCGGGGCACGAACCCGTGTCCCCTGCATCGGCAGGCGGACTCTCAACCACTGCGCCACCAGGGAAGCCCGTACCTGTGAATTTTATCCTTCCTCTTTTCTGGGCATTTGTGTAGGACTTTATCGTTGAAGTACAAGAAACAACCTTGAGCGTGAAGTTTAAAGGAGCGTGGACCACAGAAATCTGCATCAGTTCATCTGAGAGTGTTCAACAGGCATCACACACTAGGATGAGTCACATTAGGAATCCATGCCAGCCTGTAATTCTTCACCCTCTCTGATGTGCTGGCACTGGATGGATTTATGTACCACTAAACTTAGATAGCTTAAAACACCTCATTGCCTAAGCCCTCAGTAGTGCTGATAAAATACATGTAGCTGCATTTATAAATCATTACATTAACTTACACTTAAAAAATTGAAAATAATCTTCTCCAAGAAGTTGTTGGACAGTTTCAACTCACTATGGACTGGCTGTGATTGCTTTTTATGCACCATATCTTTATACTCTTATCACCTCTTATGTAGTTACTATGAACTGAATTATGCTCCTCCCCCCAAAATTCATATATTGAAGCCCTACCCCTCAATGTGATGATATTTGGAGATGGGACCTTTAGGAAATAATTAGGTTTAAATGAGATCGTGAGGGTGGGGCCCTCGTGATGGGACTAGTGCTCATATAAGAAGAGATACCAGAGAGCTTACTCTCTCTCTGCCACGTGAAGACACAGCAAGAGAGCAGCTGTCTGCAAACCAGGAGAAGAGCTCTCACCAGAACCCCGCCATACTCTGGCATAGAATTAGCATTTTTAACTCATACAGTCTCTAAATATTAACTTTTCTTTAACAGCCATCACAATCACTTAAAGGAGTCTTTCCGTGTATTAAATTTTGAAAAAGAAAATGTGTTAGGGTGAAATTTAAATTATGAGCAGTAGAAAAACAAATACGTAAATATATTTGTGTATTATAATACATACATATCTTATATATGATATATATCATAATACATATTTATAACATGTATTTTATAATATATGCATTATATATAGTTATAAATAAAACCAAATGACTTCATAAAATGTTTTATGTTCCTCTTCAGGGTACATTTGTACTCAAACTAATTTATTAGGAGGAAAACAATGAAGGCCCAGAATAAAGCTCTTTTTATAAAACAGCTACATCACCAAGCAGATTATATTCCTGACCCTGAGCTGAAGGAGCTTGTCAGCTTTCTTTCTTTCCAAGTAAATCTTCCCTGTTGGGCTTCAGTCCAGAAAACCTCTCTGCTTTAGCTCACTGCCTCTCCCTCTGACCTTTACTTTTCAGATGTGTATCTCATGTAACAGGTCTGTACACTTGACCCTGACTCCTTTGAGCAAACATGAAAGAAGAAGGAGTTCAAGGAGAAAGCTTCCCTGAGTAAGAGGACTGCAGAAAGTCTTCATATATCAGAGCATTTTGATTTTAATAATATAATTTTCCCTTAAATGTACCTATTTAAAAATTAAAGTTTCATTAGTACCATGGAGTTTGGAAAGTCCCAAACAGTTTGAAATTAATTTTATACTTTATAAGATTTTAATTGTATGAAGTTTTGTTTCATCCTCTCTCTAATTGAAAATCTCATTGCAAAAATACTCATTTGTTTTCAACTCTGGTAAAATTATAAACCTTATAGTGGAAAATTTAAATAGCAGAGAGCTTCCTTCTATTTTGTAATTTAATGTGTAAATAAAGTCAAATTTTTAACAGCTAGACATTTCACTATACTTGTTAATCATTCAGATTGACTACCAGAAAAAAAGAAAGATTATCTCTTTGGTTGCTTCAAACCTTTTTCTAAAACCATTTAGCTTCTTTCCCATTAATTCAAGCAATAAGAGACCTAATGTTCCTTGAACAACTTATATTTGAAAATGCTTTTTGCTTCCTGAAAATATTCAAGTTTTATAACATTGGAATTTTTTTCAATAAAGTAGAGTTCAAGAATATAGGCAAATCTCTCACCAGGGACCTTTGAAATATTGCAATATACCAGCAATTCAATTTAAACACTAAAAATATTTTCTTTTATATCATATATTTTCTTAAGGTCTGACAGATTTATACTTTCCCTCCATAAAATCAATTAATTTTTGCTTATCTGCATCCCTCACTAATATACATTAATGTCTAAGTGTTTGTTTTAAATACATGGTAAGGTGCCAATTAAAATGAAAACCTTCTTCAGTTATTTGAATTCCATCAGAGCAGTTAGTCTGTGCATATGGAAACAATCCCAGTTGCCCACAAAACAACCCCAACAATATATTGATGGATCAAAAATGAAATATGTGTATAACCTGATTTTTCTCCAGCTTCCAGGTTGCCTAAAAAGTAATTACTCATATTTTACTTACTTTCATATCTATGTCCTAAGACCCCACCCCCAAGTATCTCTAAGACATCTCATGGGTGTCTTGCCAGGTGGCACCACAGGCCCCGCATGGTCCACTGTGCCCCACCTTCTCCAAGTCTCTACTGGACCCGCTCCTCTGCTCCCCCTCCAACAGTGGAGGTGACAGTGCACTGTGAATCCAGGGAAATACCACTCCCCGCTGTGTACAGCCACTTGGATGTCTGTTTATTCTCTGGATGCCTTAAAGAGATTTAAGTGTAAAATATTTTCTGTTTCTCTCTCCCGCTCCACATAGAACTCAAACATGAGACGAAAGAGGGATAGCCTGGGAGATATATCTAATACATAGACAGGTTGCATTAGAATTCTCCTTCCTCAGTGGCAACTTTTCTTTAATTGATATCTAGTTAATTTACAATGTTGTGTTAGTTTCAAGTGTATAGCAAAGTGACTCGGCTAAACACACACACACACACACACACACACACACACACACACACACACACACACACACACTATTGTTTTTCAGATTTTTTCCATTATGGGTTAGTACAAGATATTGAATATAGTTCCCTGTGCTATGTAGTAGGTCCTTGCTGTTTACCTATTTTATATATAGTAGTGTATATATGTTAATCCCCAAATCCTAATTTACTCTCCTCCCCATCCCACTATCTCCTTTAGTAACCATAAGTTTGTTTTCTGTCTGTGAGTCTATTTCTGTTTTGTAAATGAGTTCATTTGTATCATTTTGTTAGATTGTATATATAAGTGACATATGATATTTGTCTTTCTCTGTCTGACTTACTTCACTTAGTATGCTAATCTCCAGATCTGTCCATGTTGCTGCAAATGGCATTATTTCATTCTTTTTTATGGCTGAGTAGTATTCCATTGTATATATGTACCACATCTTCTTTATCCATTCATCTGTCAGTGGACATTGAGGTTGCTTCCATGTCTTGGCTATTGTAAACAGCACTGCAATGAACATTGGGGTGCATGTATCCTTTCGAACCATGTTTTTCTCCAGATATATGCCCAGGAGTGGGATTGCTGGATCATATGGTAGCTCTATTTTTAGTTTCTTAAGGAACTTCCATACTGTTCTCTATAGTGGTTGCACCAATTTACACTCTCACCAAAAGTGCAGGGGGGTTCCCTATTCTCCACACTCTCTCCTGCATTTATTATTTGTAGACTTTTTGATGCTGGCCATTCTGACCAGTGTGAGGTGATACCTCACTGTAGTTTTGATTTACTTTTATATGATAATTAGCGATGTTGAGCATCTTTTCATGTGCCTATTGGCCATCTGTATGTCTTCTTTGGAGAAATGTCTCTTTTCAAATTAGAGTTTTTGTCTTTTCTGGATATATGCCTAGCGGTGGGATTGCTGGATCATATGGTAGCCCTATTTTTAGTTTTTAAAGGAAGTTCCATACTGTTTTCCAGAACAATCATTTTAAATTTAATATCAGACATGCTCTGAGTAATATTCCATTGCATATATATATACCATATCTTCTTTATCCATTCATCTATTGATGGACGTTTAGATTGTTTCCATGTCTTGGCTACTGTAAATAGTGCTGCTGTGAACATTGGGGTGCATGTATCTTTTTGAATTAGTTTTCCCTGGATATATGGTCAGTGGCAACTTTTATCTCAAAAATGAATTCCTCCCCCAGGAGAGTTCTTAGTCCTTATGCTTACCAGCTTTTCATTCCTTAACACTAACTCAATATTTTCCATACAACCCCAGAAGTATCTGGATCCCACTTTAAATTTACGACCTCTGGTCCAGGTGATTATCCACATCTAAAGCAATGTGTAGATATCACAAAAACATTTTCAAAACTATTTCTATTTGCATATTAAAATAAGAATATCTAATTCTCATAACAACTGTGGAGGTACATGCTGTAGTGGACACTTGTAAGTTTTCTGACAGGCATCTCTTTGTTTTTTAGTAATTTTTTTAAAAAATATTTTTAAGCATAAGAGTCCTGCATCTTCAAGGTGGAACCCAAAACACTCACTCACATGACCTAGTCTCTACCAATAAGTACTCAATGAGGCTTCAGTTTGGAAGTAAGCAACTTGAGGACGGAGGCTCTGCACACAATCCAACTTATTGGTGAGGCTTACAGCAGAGCTGCCCGGCTTCCTCAGAGACTTCATGCAAGGCTCTAAGGCAAAGTAGGACAGAAACAGTCTCTCCTTGCTCTTTGCCTTGTTAGCAGCATTCCAAATCACTCCTGGGATTGACCTCAATATTTTATGAAACTTTCACTGAAACTGTTCTTCCTAGGTTTCTCACAGCCTTTCTGAATTACATGGGACTCAAACATGAATCCAATGGCAACTACATTCAATGCAGAGTATGTCCTCCTAAGTTTGGTTCACTGAGTTTTTTCAGCAAAACTGACTCATTCTTCCCCAAATAAGATTCCTCAAGCCTCCGGCAAACAAGTATCTGGCAGGCCCAACCCTCAGTTTCACTCTAGGTAAATCCCACTTAGACCCAAGCTGGAGTTCCTACTGTATCAATATCGCCAATGATTAAATTACTAAAGATTGAGCAGATAGCCAACAAGCACCTACTGTATAGCACAGGGAACTCTGATCAGTATTCTCTAATAACATAAATGGGAAAAGAATTTGAAAAAGAGTATATATATGTATATGTATAACTGAATCACCTTGCTGTATGCCTGAAATTAACACAACATTGTAAATCAACTATAGTCCAATATAAAGTTAAGAAAATAGTCTATTTTGTCTGAAAAAAAATTTAAAAAAAATATTGAGCATATTTAAACAAATTTAAACATGTTTAAGTCAGTAATCAAATCAAAAAACTCCATTTCAACATTTCGGAGTAACAAAGAAGGTCTTTTCACTACTAGTATAATTCCAAATGCTATTCTACAATTGCAGGAGGCCCCATCTTTACCCCAGGGGTCTGTTCCTGAGATATTCCTAAGGACCTCAGCATTATTTACTTAATCTAAAGAGTTCATTCTCAGTTATAACTATCTGAGCCTCCTCAAACAGCCCAGCAGCCCCTGCAGTTAATACTAATGGCAGTGGAGCCACCCAGACAAATGCCCCATTTGCTGTTCCTATTACAGTTCTCCTGCTGGTACTGGGCCAGAGAAGTTCAAGCACGAGCCACACTTTGTGATCAACAATAGCCTCTCTCACAATTGCTGCAAGCTTGGCTGGAATACACCCTCTTGACTTCCCAGAAGCACAACTAAAAAGCAAGCTCTATGCTCCTGAAGAGACCGTCTCGAATTCATAGTTATTCAATCCTTAATAAACCGAAATAGAGGTCACTAATAGTCCTGATTGAATATCTTTTAGGAAAACTACTTCTGTTCCCTCTTTTAGAAGTAAAATACGTACATCTAATTGACATTACCAAATAGAACACAATGCACGTATTCTCAGATTCAAGGTAACCTCATACCTCTACTCAATAGCAATAGGTGGCTATTTTTTTTCTTACAAACCTGGAATGAAAGAGCCTATTCTGAAGAATTTCCTTAACAAAAGTAGTGTTCCAAAGGTAAAGATTTTTTTTATCTCCATGAAACCAAAAAAACTGTTTCCTCAGTAAATCTTTTAAAAGATAAAGTACCTGCTGTGTTTTTTGGTTTTTTAGTCTCAAAACAATTCGTGCTTTCTTACCTAAAAAATCATTTAAAAGCTTTTCAAATTAAATTTTATACATGTATTTTTTGAATAAGTACTACCTGAAGATGGTACAAAATTCAAAATATACAAAGTAGATCTCTCTCCCACCATATTCACCCTTTCAGAAACAACCACTCAGTGATATTTTTTTTCTTTCCAGAGATTGCAGAAGAATTGATGCCTGCATAATGACATAACACTTCTTTGGGAGCTTCCTGAGTCAACTTCTCCTTAATTTTCAACTTTCCATGTGTTACGATTCTATTGTTTTCCAATTTCTGTATTTTCTTCTGGTCCCTATAATTGTTTTGACATTACCATCAATTAGCTCTTTCACTTATTCTTCCCCAATGCAAGATGATGGCTATTTTGCCTCTTAATAGTAGCTCTGTTCTGCGAAGTGGGGAAGTTGTATTTTTGGTTAGATTTTACTTACTTCTTTGTTTTCCTTATCCAATATAAGGCTACTTATCCTGTTGTTGTTTTTTTTAAGCTTTCCTGAGATTATGCACTTTAGTGCAAAAAGCATGTATAGCGTCAAGAACTGTGAAGGGCCTGAGATTTTAACCTACTTGCAAACTAAATCTTAGCCTCCCACAGTCTGATGGATGTTGGTAGAAGATGTGAGACTTCTGGGCCAAAGACAAAGGGCAGTTTATTGTTCAGAGCGATAGCAACAACCTGAGTACCATCATTTGTGCCAGTTCCCAAGCCTCAATTCCCACAACGTGACATCCAGAAGATGAAATGATACCTACATGTGAAATACAGTGCATTACAGGAGAGGAACCCTCAGCATAAGGATCCCAAATCTTTTATAATGGGAAGTAAACTTGTGTGACTTTTGCTCCAAAAAGGGACATCTTTATTATACTGAACAGTAAGCAAACCTGCCCATTGCTCTGGAGGGAGATACTATCTCTATCTTCCAAGGCTGATTACTACATAAATATCCTCAAAAAGATAGTTCATAACATAGGTAGTCAGTTCCTCTGCCCACAAGATGTACAGATGTGAGAGATTATGCAGAATTATCTCCAAATATACAGCGCCTACAATCTGCTAGACACTGCTAGGAATTTCAATCTATTCAATTGTCAAGATTTTATTGAGCACTTGCTTTGTTCCAGGGACCACGACTAGTGTCCATTAAAGGAAATAATGCATGTAAAGGAATTTTTTAAACTGTAGTGAGACAAGCATTACCTATTTTTCCTACTACCTTAGTTGATTTATCTTTTTAGTATTTGCCAATAGTAGGTATTTTGTCCATTGCTGTTGCTGGTTATCTTCCAATGTCTGTATTGGTATTTTACCTCCACAACTGGGATTTAGGGGAAGAGTCAGAGTACTAAAGTCCCAGAGCCTGTTTTCCTCTGCACAAAACAGACTGGCTTCTCTCTGCTCATAGCCAGCTTTCCTGGGGCTTTCAATTTCCTCCTTTCATAAAGGGATGAAGGGAGAAACTGATTAGGCTGGAACTCAAAAATGTAAAAATTCTCAGTTGTGAAATCAGACAATATTAAGCACATTTAAAAATGTTAAGCCAAAGATTGTTCCATTTGATTAATTTCTAATTTGAGTTAATCCATTTTACTTACCCAGAATTTGGCATGGTATATATTTAATTATGGTGTGTTATATAATGAATAAGAAAGTACTGGTAACTCTGAATATTTTTAATACATATTCATGTAAAAAAAATTTCAAGATGAAGAAATCAACTGTTCTATAAATTTATACATAATATATAAATTGTTTATGTAATTACAAACAAAAAAAACTTTAGGTAAGTGAATGTAAATTTCTGGGGTTGATGAGGTTCTCTTACTTTTGTTTACTATTTTCTTTTTTTTTAAACAACTCATTGAAATATAATTAACATGCAGCAGACTGCACAAATTTAAAGTACATAATTTGAGGAGTTTTAACATATGGATATACCCATGAAATCATCACAACACTCAAGATAATAAACGTTCACTCCAAAAAGTTTCCTTGTGCCCCTTTGTAATTCCTCCCTCCAACAGGGTAAAAAGGCAACTTACGGAATGGGAGAAGATATTTGCAAACTATATATCTGATAATGAGTTAAAATCTAAAATATATAAGTCCTAAAACTCAGTAGCAAAACTAAATAAATAGCCCAATTAAGAAATGGGCAAAGGACTTGAATAGACATTTCTCCAAAGAAGACAAACAAATGGTCAACAAATATATTAAGATGCTCAATTTCATTACTCATCAGGGAAATGCAAATCAAAACCACAATGGGATATCACCTCATATCTGTTAGGATGGCCATTATCAAAAAAATAAATAAAATCAGAAAATAGCAAGTGATGCAGAGGATGTGGAGAAACTGGAACCATTGTGCACTGTTGGTGGGAATGTAAAATGGAGCAACCGCTATGGAAAACAGTATGCAGATTCCAAAAAGAAAATTAAAAAATAGAATTGCCATATGATCCAGCAATTTCTCTTTTGAGTATTTATTTAAAAGAATTGAAATCAGGATCTTGAAGAGATATTTGCACACCTATGTTCATCACAGCATTATTCACAATAGCCAAGAGGTAGAAGCAACCTATGTATGCATCAATGAATTAATAAAGTAAATGTGGTACATGCTTCCAGTGGAATATTGTTCAACCATAAAAAAGGAAGAAATCCTGTCATATGCTACTATGACGAACCTTGAGGGACTCACACTAAATGAAACAAGCCAGTCACAAAAGGACAAATGCTGTATGATTCCACTTATAGGAGGTATCTAAAGTAGTCGAACTCACAGAACAGAAAGTAGAATGATGGTTGCCAGAGGCTGGGGGGCAGGGGAAATGGGGAATTGCTGTTCAATGGGTATAGAGTGCAGGTCATGCAAGATGGAAAAGTTCTAGAGATCTACTATACAACATTGTGCTTAGAGTTAACAATACTGTGCTGTACACTTAAAATTTTGTGAAGAAGAGAGATTTCATGTTGTATGATTTTTACCACAATAAAAAAAAATCCAGTTGAGAGAGACAGATAATTATCAAATAAACAACTGAATTGCCGGGCAAGGATGAATGCTATGAAGAAGAATAAAAAGTGGGGTAAAAGGATAAAGAAAAAAATCCAATTGTATCAATACATGTATGGGTGGATTTATTTCTGGACTCTCCATTTTGTTCCATTGATCTGGGTATCTATTATTATGCCAATTATGACATTTTTTTAGCCATTTTATTGAGGTATGATTGACATAAAAAAATCTATACATATTTCACTTTAAATATCTTAACAATTTTATTTATCAATTTTACCTCAGTAAAGTTGGGGGAAAAATCAGTAATTGGAGACAGTGAAAAATAAAAAAGGAAAAAATCTGTACATATTTAATGTATACAGCTTGATGAATTTAGAGAGAAGTATTCATCCATGAAACCATCACCACAATCTGTGCAATAAACATAACTGTCTATATATATTTTTAAAAAACATATCCATCACCTATAAAAGTTTCCTCCCACACTCTTTATTTATTTTGTGTGTGTGTAATAAGAACTCTTAATATAAGATCTATTCTCTCAGCACATTTTTAAGTATATAAAAATGTGCTGTTTACTATGAAGAATATGAAATAGTCAAACTCATAGAAGTAGAGCATAGATTGGTGGTTGCCAGGGCCTGGAAGGAGGGGAAAACAAGAGGTATTTGTGAAAAAACACAGTTTCCGTTATGCAAGCTGAATAAATCCTTGAGATCTTCTGTACAATATAGTGGCTATAGTTAGCAAGGCAGTATTGGACACTATCTGATTATTGTAGCCATATAGAAAGTCTTGAAATCCAGTAGTGTAAAAAAGCTTCATTCAGAATTGTTTTGGATATCTAGGTCCATTGCATTTCCACATAAATTTTAGAATCAACCTATCAATTTCTACTAAAAATTTCTTCAGGGATTTTGATTGGGACTGAGTTAAAAATAAATCAATTTGGGGACTTCCCTGGTGGGGCAATGGTTAAGACTCCACACTTCCAATGTAGGGGGCGTGAGTTCGATGCCTGGTCAGGCAATTAATATTTTACATGCCTCATGGCAGTGCAAAAACTATATATATATATATATATATGAATTTGGGTAGAATTGACATCTTAATAATATTGACTCTTCCCATACATGAGCCTGGTATATCCCTCCATTTATTCATGTCTCCTTTAAATTTTCTTAACAATGTTTCCTAGTATTTAGTATACAGTTTTTAAACATCTTTTGTCAAATATATTCCTAAATATCTCATATACTGATGCTAATGTAAAGATACTGTTTATTTAATTTTGTATATTGACTTAGTATCCTGCAACCTTGCTAAACTCACTTATTACTTCTAATTGCTTTTTATAGATTCCTTGGGATTTTCTACATAAAATGTCATGTTTTCTGTGAATACAGTTTTACCTTTTCTTTCCAGTCTGTATGACTTTTATTTATTTTACTTGCCTTTTTGTGCTGGCTAGGACATTTATTATACTGCCAAATGGAATTAGGGAGAGTAAACACTCTTGCCTTGTTGCCAGTGTTAAAGGGAAATCATTCAGTCTTTCATCACTAAATATTGGATTGGCCAAAAAGTGCCTTCGGTTTTTAAGTAAAACAAAAGATACATTTTTCATTTTCAGCAGGAACTTTATTAAACAATGTATTCACCGTTTTGTTCCACTACCTTCTGCCATTTTTCAGGCAACTTCATAATTCCATCTTCCCAAAACTTTTTATTTTTTTGAGCAAAGAACTGTTCCAGGTGCCTTTTACAGTCTTCCAGGGAATTGAAATTTTTTCCATTAAGAGAATTTTGTAAAGACCGAAATAAATAGAAATCCGAAGGTGCAATGTCTGGTGAATATGGTGGATGAATCAGAACTTCCCAGCCAAGCTATAACAGTTTTTGCTTAGTCATCAAAGAAACATGCGTTCTTGCATTATCCTGATAGAATATTATGCATTTTCTACTGACTAATTCCAGACGCTTTTCATCGAGTGCTGCTTTTGGTTGGTCTAACTGGGACCAGGACTTGTTGGAATTAATTGTTTCATTTTCCGGAAGGAGCTCATAATAGAGGACTCCCTTCCAATCCTACCATATACACAACATCACCTTCTTTGGATGAAGACCAGCCTTTGGTGTGCTTGGTGGTTGTTTATTTCTCTTGCCCCACGATCTCTTCTGTTCCACATTATTGTATAGTATCCACTTTTCATCGCCCATCACAATTTGTTTTAAAAATGGAACGTTTTCATTACGTTTAAGTAGAGAATTTCAGGCGGAAATACTGTCAAGAAGGTTTTTTTTTCACTTAACTGGAACCAAATCATCAAAGCGATGAACATAACCAAGCTGGTACTAATGATTTTCAACGCTTGATTTGGATATTTTGAGTGTGTCAGCTCTCTCCCGCGTGGTATAACGTTTAATGTCTCAATTTGATCGCTGTCAACTTCAACTGGTCTACCCGCCCATAGAGCGTCATCCAGCGAGAAACCTCCAGCATGAAACTTCGCAAACCACTTTTGACATGTTCAATCAGTCACAGCACCTTCTCCATACACTGCACAAATCTTTTCTTGCGTTTCAGTTGCTTTCTTACCTTTCTTGAAATAATAAAGCATAATATGCTGAAAATGTTGCTTTTTTCTTCCATCTTCCATATTAAAACAGCTACACAAAAATTCACCAATTTTGATATGTTTTTTTAATTTTCTAAAGAATTTATTTATTTATTTGTTTATTTATTGGCTGCGTTGGGTCTTCGTTAGTGCGTGCGGGCTTTCTCTAGTTGCGGCGAGTGGGGGCTACTCTTGTTGCGGTGCGCTGGCTTCTCATTGCGGTGGCTTCTGTTGTTGCGGAGCACGGGATCTAGGCGCGCCGGCTTCAGTAGCTGTGGCTCGCGGGCTCTAGAGCGCAGGCTCAGTAGTTGTGGTGCACGGGCTTAGTTGCTCCACGGTACGTGGGATATTCTCGGGCCAGGGCTCGAACCCGTGTCCCCTGCATTGGAAGGAGGATTCTTAACCACTGTGCCACCAAGGAAGCCCCAGATAAGTCTTTTTTTTAATGCATGCTGATATGACAGCTGTCACATACAATCTAACAAAATTGTTTTGAATGAAGTTAATGACAACTCAGTGCTACTAGAGCCATCTTACAGAAAAAACCAAACGAAACTTTTGGCCAACCCAATATAGTGCTGGTTGTAAGTTTTTCATAGATGCTCTTTATCAGGTTGGGGAAATTCCCTTGTATTTCTACTTTTATCAGGAAGCAGTGTTGAATTTTTTCAAATGCTTTGTCGGTATCTTACAAGAAAATCATATGTTTTTCTTTTTTCATTCTGTTAATATTAAAATTACATGATTACTTTTTTCAATGTTAAACCAGCTTTGCATTTCTGGGATAAACACCATTTGGTTGTGATATATTATTCTTTTACCATATTGCTAGATTCAATTTGTTAATTCTCAAATGATTTTTTGCATTCATGTTTGTGAGAGATATTGGTCTCTAGTTTCTTGCCATGTCTTTGTCTAATTTTGGTATCAGGATTATTCTGTAGTCATAAATGAGTTGGAAATTTCCCTATCCTATTCTGTTTTTTGGGGAAAAAAATGTGTAAAATTGGTATTTCTTCCTCAAATATGTGGTAGAATTCACCATGAAATCTTCTGGGCCTAGGGTTTTCTTTGTGAGAAGATTTTTTAACTACAAATTCAATTTATTTAATAGATATAGGGCTACTCAGTCCATCTATTTCTTTTTATTTGAGCTTCAGCAGTTTGTATCTTTTCAAGAAATTTTTGTTTATCAAAGTTATTGAATTAATTAGCATAAAGTTGTTCATAATATATTCATAATAAACATCTTTTTAATATATGTAGGATTTGCTCTAGGATTACAGTATACATATTTAAGTTATTACAGTCTATGTTCAACTAATATTACACCACTTTACAGACAGCAGTAGACCCCTATCTACTTACATTTCCCCCATCCTGGACCTTATGCCACTACTGTCATACAGTTTACCCATACTGTCATACAATTATGTTATAAACTGTACAATACATTGTTACTATGTTTGCTTTAAAGAGTCAATTATCTTTTAATGAATTTTTTTAAATAAGGAAAAAACTTTTATATTTACATAAATAGTTTTTACTTCTGATTCTCTTCATTTCTTTAAGTAGGTATAAATTTCTATCTGACATCCTTTTCCTTGAAGGACTTTCTATGGCATTTCTTGTTGTACTACTCTGCCGGTAATAAATTCTATCAGCTTTTGTACATCTTTTAAAAAATCTTTATTTTACCTTCATTTTATGAATATATTCTAGTTGAGTAAAGATTTCTAGAATGATGGGGTATTATGTCTTCTGGTACTTAAAATGTGTTGCTCTACCATCTTCTAGTTTGCATTCTTTATTTGTCATGCTTATCTTTGTGCCTCTGTATGGAATATGTTATTTTCCTTTGACTAATTTAATTATTTTTTCTTTATTCCTGCTTTTAAGCAATTTGATTATCTGCCTCGTGTTGCTTTCTTCATGTGTCTTCTGATTCAGGTTTGCTGAGCTTTTGCTGTCTATGGGATTTGGTAATATTCTGTCATTATTTCTCCAGACATTTTTTCTACCCTCCTTCCATCTCTCTCCACCCCTTCTGAGACTCCTATGGCATATATATGAGGATACATGAAGGTTTCCCACAGTGCACTGATGCTCCATTCACTTTTCCATCTTCTTTTCTCTGTTTCATTTAAGATAGTCTCCATTACTATGTCTTCAAGTTCACTAATCTTTCCTCCTAATAGTGTCTAATAACCTATTAATTTCATTCAGTATATTTTTATCTAAAACATCATATATTTCATCTCTACAAATTTAGTTTAGGTGTTATTTATACTTTCCATTTCTCTCTTCATCATGCTTATGTTTTTCTCTACCTTTTTCAACATATACTGTGTATTTATAATAGCTGATTTATTGTCCTTTCCTAAAAATTCTATTATCAATGCCATTTTTGTTTCTATTAATTGACATCTGTATTCATTATGGGTCATCTTTTACTGCCCCTTTGAATACATGGTTATTTTTCATTAGATGCCAGACATTGCGATTTTTACATTGTCAGATACTAGATGCTTTGTATTCCTTTAAATATTTATGGACATTGTTCAGGGATGCAGAAATTTTCTTGGAAATGGATACTAGTTTTTTCCCTTTAAGTATTTTTAGGTTATGTTTTAGGATGTGGTTAATTTACTTGGAAATGATACTTTTGAGATTTGCTTTTAACCCTTATTAGGCAGGTTTAGAACAGCCTTTAGTCTAGGATAGGTTTCAGCAAACTTTTTTTGTAAAGGACCACATGGTTACTAGTTAGGTTTTATGGGCCACATATAATCTGTGGCATACTCTTCATTTGCTTTCAATAACCCTTTAAAAATGTAAAAACCATTCCTAGCTTGTGAACTGTACATAAAAGGCCAGATTTGACCCACATGTCGTAGTTGTCTACCCCTCATCCAGGGTTATTTGACTCTCTTATCAATCCCTGGGAATAAAGAAGCTTTTCACTCTGGCTGGTACAAACACAAACTATTCCTGGAACCGTGTGAGCTCCATGGACTATTCTGACTAGTCTGAACCTTTCTGTATAAACATTTGAAAGCCAGGTCTCTAGAACTCTCTAGCTGTGCAGCTCTTTCCTCTCGAGTACTCTGCTCTTTCCATTATAAGTGGCTTGGCCACCATGAACTCTGCACTCTGTCTCCTCAACTAAGGGAGTCTGCCAGGTTCTGTATGGACTCCCGCACCCTGCAGTGAAGCGCAGAAACTCTCTTTAGCCTGTAGCTTGAGCAATCATAGGGCTCACCTTGTTTGTTCCCTTCTCTCAGAGATCGCTCTCATGTACTGCCTGTTGTCCAATATCTGAAAGCCATTGTTTCATATATTTTGTCTGCTTATTTAGTTGTTTAAGATAAATCCTGTGCTTGCTAATCCATCCTGGACAGAAATGGCAGTAAAGAATACAATTTTTTTTTTCTGACCACGTGGCGCATTTTACAGGATCTTAGTTCCCCAACCAGGGATTGAACCCCAGCCCTCAGCAGTGGAAGTGCAGACTCCTAACCGCTGGACTGCCAGGGAATTCCCAAGATTACAATTTTTAAGTATTTGTTTACTTAAAATTAAATATTGATTCAAGCTCAAGTGAAAGCATCTCAGTTTATTTTTTTCCTGTAACTTACGTAAATCAAATTATGTTCCTATATTACATAAACCACAGGAAGAAAACATTTTCTTAGGACAACTTTTTTGGAAAAGAAATTTCATATGTAAGTATAAATAAGAAAATGTCTATTATTATTGAAATGACAATTTTTCATTTAATTCTAATATTTCCTAAGAATGAGAAAGTTGTTAAAAATTATCATTAGCTAAAGAGAGGAAGCTACAGGACATGCCTCACCTAGATATTATAACTAGGACATATTCATATTTGTTTAAAATTTTTGAAATGTGGGACTGACATCATACTTGGTTAGTAAGTAAGCTTTATATTCAGAACAGCAATAGATATTTTTAGGGTTCTAACAATTTGGTTTTTAGAAAAAATAAAAAAGTTTCACTTATTTAAAAACTAGGACAGCAATTTTGGTATTATATATGTAAAGCCTTTAAATGTATAAAGTAAACAAATTCAAATTACATGGGTCTTTTAAAAACCATCAACTAATTGCTCTGAATAACTCTAATGACTTCTTTCAGACTTTGTTTAGAATGCAAATTACTTCAAATGACATGTTCACTATAATTTTATATCTTTTTCTATTTTTAAACTATTTCAACTTGTGGTGGTATTGCTTTCCAGCAATTAAGCTAAAAATGTGCCTTAAATATTCAACATTAGAACCTAAATTACATGAGCAATAACATCTCATCCATGAATTTCCAAGAAAAAAAATTTTATAATTTAACTCATGCTTCTTCCACTAACTGAAAAAACAATAATACACCTGAGAAGAGACTTCCATTTAAAAAAATTAAAAAATAAAAATAAATGCTACTTCTAACTTGAGATAAATTCACAGAAAACAAGTCTACCTTCACTGGAAGATATTAAGGTCATTCTAGTTCTATAATCAAATAATACATTTTCATGTTCTTATTTATCAATGAAGAATATCTTTTTTACAGAAATTAACTAAGATCATGCTAGACCCTCTGGAAAGCAAGGAAGTATAATATGCATGTTTCCTGCCCTCATGGAACTGACAATGTGTTTGTAAGACAGGGCATATAAACATAGGAAATAAAATAATAATGTATAAAACATAAGCAATTTGTGATTTAGTTTTAAAAAACAACATTTGTTCAAAGTCTGCTATGTCAGCAATTTTATACGTATTATGTCTAATCCTTTCAAAAATCTTTTAAGATGACCATATTAAATGGAATTCTTTGGTTGCAAATAAATCTCTCCAATCCCCTCCATTCTCTCTCTCCCTCTCTGTCTCTCTCTCCCTGTCTCTCTGTCTCTCTGTCTCTCTGTCTCTCTCTCTCTCTCACACACACACACACACACACACACACACACACATATACACTTTTCCTTCTCCTTTCAGATTGGTTTCATTCTAAAGATCAAAGGCTACCGAAACCTGAAACTGACTAGAGCTGTCTTGGGGCTTGCATTCTTATACTCTCACAACCAGAGAGAAAATATAGCTTTTCTATCCCAGCTTCACCTTAAAAAAATAAAGGTTGAAGGGAAAATTCTGATTGGTCTGCCTTAGATAAATGTTCACATCTTGGTGAGATTATTGTCACCATAGGGATGAAGAATTATAATTGGTCCAAACAGAGGGGTCTTTTACCATTAGGAGAAGTAGCAGCACAATAAGGTCACTGAAAGATACGTCATAAGCCACTATGTTCCTTCAGATACACCCAAGCTTCTTTTTATTACTCACTCAAGAAACACACAGCATGAGATTTAAAAAAAAGAGAGCATTTATGGAAAAAACAGAATGTAAGCCATTTTCATGCCAGTAATGTTTTTTTGAAAAAACCATGTCACTTGTCTCACTTTCCAAGTTTGGCTGATTTAATGTGTTTCTGTCTCCGCCAGGTTTTCTATAAAATCTCAAACAAGGATTATGACTTGTGGGCCAAATGTGACCTGCTGCCTGCTCTGAAATAAAGTTTTATTGGGGCAAAGCAATGTCTTCTATTTACACATTGTCTGTACCTCCTTTCATGCTTCTCAGTAGAGTTTAGAAGTTGTGACAGAGACTGTATGGTCCACAAAGCCTAAAATATTTACTGTCTTGCCCTTTACAGAAAAGTTTACATATTCCTGATCTACATGCTTGATTATATTCAGATTCAGTTGCTTAGACCAGAATACTTTGTATGTATGCTGTATATTTTTTTACATCATATTATGAAGCGCATAATACTTTACCATCCTACTTTTAGTGATAAGATGGAATCACCTCAAAAAGATAAACATAAGTGACCATATGACCTACCAATTTCAATCCTAGGTATATAACAAAAGAAACTAAAAACATATGTCTACACAAAGATTTGTACACAGATGCTCTTAGCAGTGTTACAATAGCCAAAAATAGAAAGAACCTAATTTCCATCAACTAATGAATGGATAAACAAAATGTAGTATATCCATACAATGGAATATTATTCAACCATTAAAAGGAACAAAATACTGATACATGCTACTACACAGATGACCATAAAAACATTATGGTAAGTGAAAGAAGCCATATCATTTGATTCTGTTTAAATGAAATGTCCAGAATAAGCAAATCCACAGAGAGAGGAGATAGATTAGTTGTTGCCAAAAACTGGTGGGAAGGAGGAATGGGGATTTACTGCTAATAGGGATCAAGTTTCTTTTTGAAGTGTTAACAAAATGTCCTGGAATTAGATAGTGGTGATGGTTGCATCAAAACCACTGAATTAGGGCTTCCCTGGTGGCGCAGTGGTAGAGAGTCCGCCTGCCGATGCAGGGGACACGGGTTCGTGCCCCGGTCCGGGAAGATCCCACATTCCGCGGAGCAGCTGGGCCCGTGACCCATGGCCGCTGAACCTGCGCGTCCGGAGCCTGTGCTTCGCAACGCGAGAGGCCACAGCAGTGAGAGGCCCGCGTACCGCAAAAAAAAAAAAAAAAAAAAAAAAAAAAAACCACTGAATTGTATACTTTAAAGGGTGAATTTTATTGTATGTGAATTATTTCTCGATAAAGCTGTTAGTTTTTAAAAGGATGAAATCAGAGGGTTCAAATTATATGACCCTGATCCCTCCATTATAAGATTTTCCCATCAAATTTTACCTCATACTTTTATTATTTATACATGATTGTTGCCCAGAAGCATTATTTCCTTAGAAGTTGCAAAACAGTGATTTTCTCATTCTACCATTCTCTCTGTACCTTTAGGCTGAACTTCTTCTATAAAGAATTTTCTTTCATCAGCTCTTCAGTTATATAAATATACAATTCATACAGGTAAGGCAGGATAAGCTTGGTTCTTTTCCTCTTTCAATTTTTCACAGAAATGATTGGTGGTCTGGCAACCTCCAGTGGTGAATGGTGAGATATTTGTTTTGTTTTGTTGTCTTTACAAACTAAAACTCACTATATATATATATATATAGATATATATATATATAGATATATATATATAGATATACTGTGTTTCAATTCAATGCAGTCAGTCTTTTTGATGCTCAAATTGCCCTGTGCACTGGGAGCTCCTTTCCAGTTGGCTGCTATGCACTGTTGGCATGATTTCATTAGACTTTTTTTTAACAGCATTATTAAGATATAATTCACATACTATTCACCCATTTAAGGTATACAATTCACTTGTTTTTAGTTTGTTCACAGAATTGCACAATTATCACCATAATGGATTTTTAGAACATTTCATTCCCCTACAAAGAAACCCAATGTCCATCAGTAGTAACTCCTCATTTCTCCTACCCCCAATCTATCCCCTGCCCTAGGCAACTACTAATCTACTTTCTGAATCTATAGATTTGCCTATAAAGGACATTTCATATAAATGGAATCATACAGTATGAAGTCTTTTCTGTCTACCTTCTTTCGCTTAGCATGTTTTCAAGATTCACCCCTATTGTAGCATTTATCAGTACTTTATTCCTTTTAATGGCTGAATAATATTCCATTGTACAGATATAGCACATTTTGTTTGTCCATTCACTAGCTGATGGACATCTGAGTTGATTCCAAGTTTCAGATATTATGATATAATGCTGCTATGAACATTTGTGTACAAGTCTTTGTGTGGACATATGTTTTCAATTTTCTTGGGTATAGCTCTATTCCCTTTTTCTCCTTTTTGAGCTGTAATTGTTATGCATAGTACATGTATATATGTTACAAACCCAACAATAGGTTATTCTACTTATTATCTTATATATTTTTTTATTTTAAAGAAGTTGAGAGAATAAAGGGAGGAAGTATATAAACTAGAGTTGGTTAAATTAATCTCCTTACTTACTATTTTTGGCTCTCTTCCTTTGTCGCCATACATTCACGTCGCCATCTGGCATCGTTTCCTTACTCCAACATAGCCTTGCTCCCATCCACTTCCTTTGTGCTGTTCAAATACGTTGCATTCCTATGTGTTATAGGACCAATAATTCATTTATATATGTAATTTCACAGAATTGCTTTTAAATTGTAGTTCAAAGAAATAAGCATCTTTTATGATTATATCATTACCTTTACCATTACTTTTTGGGTTTTGGTGTGCAGTTGAATTACAGTCCAGGTGTCACTTGCTTTTAGCCTGAAGAAGTCTTTAGTATTTCAGATAAAGGGATCTCCTAGCAACTAATTGTCTCCACTTTTGTTTATCTGGGAATGTCTTTATTTCACCTTTTTTGCAGAATTTAAGATTCTTAGTTGACAATTTTTTTCTTTCAGTTCTTTGAAAATGTCATCACACTACCTTCTGTCCTTCATTGTTTCTGAGAAGAAGTCATCTGTTAATCTTATGGAAGTTCCCTTGTATGTAAAGAGTCCATTTTCCCCCCACTCCTTTTGAGATTTCCTTTTTGTCGTTGGCTTTTACTCTTTTCACTACAACATGTCTGGCTATGGACCCCTTGCATTTACCCTGCTTGGACTAGATGAGTAGTTTCCCAGGGCACATATATAAATCTATGCTTACATTCCTTACATATATACACTCCACCAGGAAGCAACAGTCAAAACACTCTGCTTTAGAGTTACTTTAAATAATTCATTTATGTGTGTGATTAATGCTACCAAATTGATATACAGCTAGATTTGTTTTATTTCCATTAGTTTTTAATATTTAATAGTTCCTTTTTATTCTTTAATTTTGTTTTTAATTATGTAAGCCAAAGTACCAAAGTCAAAAGACAATAAGGTGTATCACAAAAGCTCACATGAGTCCCATCTCCTCCTTGGTCCCTGACTGCCCCTCTAAGTAACCGTATTTGTTTATTTTGGTTAATCATTCCACTGTTTCTTTTTGAAAATGTAAGCATTGGTGTGTATGTACTCTTATTCCCCTTTTCTTATACAAAAGATTGCATGTAAAAACACCATTCCCCACCTAGATCTTTTTATCCTTTTTACAACTACAAAGTACTCAGTTGTGTGGATATACCATAGTCTATTCAATCTGTCCCCTATTGATGGACATTTGGTAGTATTTTGTTTGTCAGTGTATTCATTTTCTACTGTTGCATAACAAATTACCACAAATTTAGTAACTTAAAACAACACAAATTTATTACCTCACAGTTCTCTGGGTCAGAAGTCTGCACACAGGTTGTCTGGGTCCTCTGCTTAGCATCCCACCAGGCTGAAATCAAAATGTTGGCCAAGGCTGTGATCTCATGTGAAGTTTGCAGTTCTCTTCCTCCTTCACTAGTATTTGCAGAATTCAGTTCCTTATGGTTGTAAAGTGAAATCCCTATTTTTTTTTTCACTAGCTGTCATCTGGGATGACTTTCAGAAACTAGAAGCCTCTCTCAGGTCCTAACCACAGAACCCCCTCCAGAGGTCCTCTCACATGTGGAGCTTACTTCTCCAAAGCCATCGAGAGAATCTCTGCTTCGAGAAAGAAATATCGTATGATATCACTTATATGCAGAATCTAAAAAGAAATGATACAAATGAACGTATTTACAAAACAGAAATGGACTCAAAGACTTAAAGAATGATCTTATGGTTACCGTGGGGGAAAGGTGGAGGGAAGGGATAATTAGGGAATTTGAGATTGACATGTACACACTGCTATATTTAAAAAGGATAACGAACAAAGACCTACTGTATAGCACAGAGAACTCTGCTCAATGTTATGTGCAGCCTGGATGGGAGGGGAATCTGGGGGAGAATGGATACATGTATACGTACAGCTGAGTCGCTTTGCTATGCACCTGAAACTATCACAACATTGTTAATCGGCTATACTTCAATATAAAATAAAAAGTTAAAAAAAAAAGGGTACAAGGAAACTTTGAGAAAAAAAAGAGAGAGAGAATCTGTTTCAAGGACCCACCTGATTAGGTCAGGTCCACTCAGTATAATCCTCCTTTTGATTAACTCAAAGTCAACAGTTTAGGGACCTTAACTACATCTGAAAGATTCCTTTACATTTGCCATATAATATAGCCTAATCCTGAGAGGGATATCCTATGATATTCACAGATTCTGCTTGCACTGAAGAGGAGGGAGCTATGCAAGACATATGTTGGGGGGAGAGAATGGGTGGGTCTATCTTAGTATTCTGCCTACTACATTTAGAATTACAAATAATGCCTCAATGAAAAGCTCTGTGCGTTTGTTATTTTGTATTTTTTGCCAGTGTATCTTTGAGATGGATTCCTAAAAAAAAGATTATGCATATGTAATTGCTCTATATTGCCAAAGTTTCCTCCACAGAGGTCAGACAATTTTACATTTCCATCAGCAATGTAAGAAAGAGTCGGTTTCCCAACAGCTTCACTAACAGAATATGATGTCAGACTTTTTGGTTTTGCCAATATAATTGATAATAAATGGTATCACTGTAATTTAAATTTGTATTTTTCTTATTATGAGAGGATTTAAGCATATTTTTCATATGTTTAAGAGACATTCTGAGCTTTGAGTGTAATGTGTTCAAACTCCCTAGGTGATGGAGATGAGAAAGAAAATCTGGCATTGGGGAAAGTATAAAAGGACAATGACTTTTTGAAAAGCTCATGAAACCTATGGATCTGCTCCCCAAAATAATTTTATCTAAAAATACCCATGGGCATCTTTATACACAATTTATATTATTGCCTTGAATGTTTCTTGCTTTCACATAGGCAACATAGAAAAACAACACTTTATTAAAAAATTTTTCTCCATATTGTATATGATTGTAATTTCTATCTTTCTTTTGATTTCCTCACACATTATACCCATATTAACCTCATTCACTGCTCAAGCTTACTTCCCACCATGGGAGCCACAAAACACAGATGCTTATTCCCCAGCACCCCTGACATTTAGGGCATGGACTACTGGCACAGATTTGGCCAGTTAAATGCAGCAGCCTGTCATTCTCAATTTGAACAAAGAAGCAGGAACAGCACAACATCCATTATGGTGGCTGGGCCAGCAGCTGCTGGGTGTGATATTCAGCGCCGTTAGCAACAGTGGTGAAAACTGAGGCATCCAGAGCCCTCTAGAAGCAGCAATGTGCTTCCCTGGCTTTGATTCTGTTGTGCAATCTTGGCCGTGGCTGTGGCTGCCTAGTTAGTCTGCCACTGTTCCTGTCGGCTTCACAAGGCTCATCTGCCGGCCCTCCCAGAAACTCTGGGAGCAGTCCCATATTCTTTCAGTAAAACCCTTTTCTGCTTTATCAACCCTGACTGGTATATTTCTTTTTTTTTTTTTTTCTTGCAGAAATTAGTGGCAACTTCCTGAAAATGTGAAATAAATCAAGTCGTTCCAGTGAAATGAAAATTAGCTTGATGACTGCTCAGAAATGAGAATCCTGAAGTTATTTTGCAAGAATAAGAAGTTACAGTACAGTGATCTTTGACATTACATACTTGTCAGCTTTAATATCCAACTTATTTCCACTTCTGGTTTCTAATAAGTGCTTAATCACAAAGATGTGAATTATTGTAACCTTCAAGACAGCTGGAGGCCTCGCTGCCCCCATGATCTTTAGGTAAAATTTTCTTGTACTCAATAATTTCATGGCTCATGAAATCCAAAGCTCAATCTCAAGGTTTCTACTAGTTCTGCGCCAACTGGCATTTGCCTGGCCTCACCTCTAAGCTCTGATGTCCTTACATCCTACATTATCCATCCAACAATAACTCCATCTCGGCCCCCTTTTCACACACAAGCTTTTGTGTTATTTATAGATTTGACCGAACCTTTCTTTTGGTTGGGGGAAAGCACAGAAAGGTCACATCAAGTAATGTTGTACCATTTTACTGACTCTAAATTTTCCTTTCTATTAGACAAAGCAGTGGTGGTCATTCTTTGAAGCTTTGGGACTCATCAATATCCAGACACCAAGAGGGCTCCCCTTTTACCCAGTGATAATCTTGTACCTTGTCTTTGTTTTTTCTGTACCACTTCTTTGTACTGACCCTCCCCAATCTGCAAGAGGCAGCCACGATGCCTTGAAAAGGATTAGAATTATAAAAGCAAACATACAAAAAGCAAAACACACAGTGTAGGGTTTTGGGGGTTTTGTTGGATCTCTGGATTTTGTTCAACTTTTGATTTCTTTTAACGGTCTGTTACGTGGAAAACAGGAAAGTCCTGAGGGAATTTAATCAGAATACTTTATTAGAAAGAAAGTTGAAGGAGAGGCAGACAGTTCCCTCAAGGGAACTAAATGAGGATTACTGGGTAAGGAGGTGACAGGGAAAAGAGCATGTACTAGAGCACATGAGAGGAAGTAGGAGGAAGAGCTGAATCACAAAGATGGGGTGGGGGAGGGATGGCAAGTGAACGAGCAGAGTCATCATCAAGGGCAGCCAGATTCCTAAAGCATCTTCTGCGAGGAGGCTGATGGAAGCTGAGCCAATGCCCAGTCACCACCCGTGGCCATTGCAGTGAGAGCCAGACAGCTCAGTTACTACTGATACACTGAGGGGCTATGGCGACTTTCTTTTCATTGCTGATGGGGGAGGGCTTGTCACCCATGGGTCATCCACCAGAAGGACATTTATCTGGACTCTACCACATCCAAAATGTGTCCTATAGACACTTCATTTTTCAAAAGCCCAGGATTTGCAAAAGTCCCCCAGAGAGGGAGTTGGAAGACAGAGGGGCAAGTCACCAGTTCCAGCATTGGGCACAATTGAGCAGTGACAAAATCTATCCTAGTTACACATTTATCAACAAATGATTTCCAACAGACAGTTCTCTCAAAGAGAAATTTGGGGGTCAGCCCTTAAATGTTACAACAATTTCTCTGCAGTAAATGAAATAAAAAACTACCATTGGGCTTCCCTGGTGGCGCGGTGGTTGGGAGTCCGCCTGCCGATGAGGGGGACAAGGGTTCGTGCCCCGGTCCGGGAAGATCCCACATGCCACGGAGCGGCTGGGCCCATGAGCCATGACCGATGACCCTGCGCTTCCAGAGCCTGTGCTCCGCAACGGGAGAGGCCACAACCGTGAGAGGCCCACGTACTGCAAAGAAAAGAAAAAAAAATACCATCACTTGATTTGCAAAATTAAAATAATCTTGTGTCAAGGAACACTAGGATTCTCCAGGTCTCTGAACTGACCACAAGTCAAGTTACCTCTTTTGGTTTCACATCAGTGGTGGTATCTGTAATTGTCAGGGTTCTCCAGAGAATTGTACCAAGAGGATATAGATAAAGATATAGATATAGATATATAGATATAGATGATATAGAGATAATAAGAAATTGGCTCACATGATTATGGAGGCCGGCAAGTCCCAGGAGGTCCAACAGCACAGTTTCAGTCCAAAGGCTGGCAGGTTGGAGACTCAGGAAGCAACAATGTTTCAATTTGAGTTCAAAGGCAGGAAAAAAAAATCAATATCCCAGTTCAAAGGCAGTTAGGCAGGAAGAATTCTGTCTTACTCAGAAGAGGGTCAGACTTTTTGTTCTATTCAGACTTTCAACTGATTAGATGAGGCTTACCCACATTAGGGAAGACAACCTCCTTTACTCAACCTATCAATTTCAATGTGAAGCTCATCCAAAAACACCTCCGCAGAAACACCCAGAATATTTAACCAAATATCTGGGCACACCATGGTCTAATCAAGTGGACACATAAAATTAACCATCACAGTATCTTTAGCAAAGTCTGAATCTTTGGTGCTGTCTTTGTCAGCAAGGAAGGAATTTCAAATCCAAACTCCTATTTTAAGCTTATCTCAGCAAAATAACTTCTAAACAAACTCTACCATATTGCCAGGAGTCTACATACAATGCTATCTTCTCAGTATCCCCATTTCCGGACTACAAAAGTACTTCTTCCAGCACCAGAAAATTCACACATTTGGCCACCTCCAGTAGCAGCTTGGTCAAAGAGCTTGTCATTTTTCAGTGGCACCCACAATTATCACTGCAGAAACTTGAATCAAAAGACTTACTCAAGTGTGTGACCAAAACTATTTGCCAGGAAAGTCAGGCCATGAATGAGCTGCTCCCATGCCAAAACTGAGAGTAAATTTACTTTCTTTTTCTCTCAAAAAAAAAGAAATTACCGTCTGATATCCAACCACTAGTTTCAAGGTTTGATCTTGGGAAACCGTAAATTGTGTAATACAGAAGAACTTTGTATCTGTCTCCCATTTCTTGACAAAACCGCTTGAAAGATGCTAGTTGTGAATTTAATGCTTCTCCTAGCAGTAATCATGGCTTCTTTCAGGACTTTTGACAGGGTTTTGATGCCAACACATGCCTGTGTCAAAGACAGTGAATCACTGCAACATGTCACAAGGCAGGAAAGCCTAGTGCAGCGCCAAGCATCCAGGGACCCCATCTGTACACAGGGTATCACGATTTTTCTTTCAGACAAAGTTTTGCTTGGCTAAGATACACTGCACCATTTTGAAACTGTTGACAACCCTTCCGGTTTCCAGAAGAGAAGTTGGACTTCTTCTCTGATGGCATCAGCATGCACGTAACAGACGGAAAAGAGGAGCTGCCTGCGCTGAAAAACGTCATTCATTTGGTTGAAGAAACTAGTGGTGGAAGCTCCATGATCAGCTGTGAAATATCAGGAGAAATGTCAACAGTTACATAGTGAGTCACATAATTTAGGACAGATGCTACTTCAATTACCCTCCCCTGCTCCAACCTCCTCCCAATTTAACCATTCTCAGGGCACATGGTTTCAAGTCCTCTCTGGATGTATGTAGCTTCTTTCCTTTCTGGTGAAACTAGAATTCTAGTAGGATCCAAGGTTTTTGTTTGAGGTCAAATCCAAGTGTTCATAAAATCCTAACCTTTTCAAATCAAGGCTTTTCCCAGAGATGTTCCAATGGGCTTCAGAATGAACAGACACAAAGTGTCCACTGGTTTTGCTGGATTAAGAAACTCATTGGCAAGAACTCAGCCACACTAAGAAGCACACCAGCTTTTGTGTTGGAGATAAAAAGGGAAGCAAGTGAAATAGACATCTCATCATTTTACCCAGGTGAGTATCTCAGTTACAGGCCTGTCCTTCTCATTCCTGCTTGGCTGACAGAGTGAGTTGAATTTTCTGTCATGGAGCAGGTTTCCACCACAGCTGCTAGAGCAGCAGACATGTCCAGCTCCCCATGCACTTTGGGTGCTTCAACTACTCCCCTCACTCCTTCCTCCCATAGGAAGGGAAGAGAATTAAGGATTGGTCATTAGCCCACGTTTTATCAGCAGATGAAGCAGCTTTTTCTTTAAGCCTTGCAACCATGTTCCAGTTGCTTCTCTTCCATTTTGTTTCTTTAATCTAATTAGTACATTTATGTGGTCCTGGTTTTTTGGAGCAAGTTCACAACATTCTTTGTGTTCTAGCAGCTCCTCCTGAGGCTGGAAAGATAAGTCTGGTCAAAAATCTTCTCCACGGAGCCATTCATCTTAATTTCTAAAAAAGCTTATTGAAGCCTTCTGGCCTTGATAGGGACGCTGTCCTCCAACTAACTTTGCCGAAGAGCCTTAAATGGGCGGGGGAGGGGGGGAGATCAGACAAGGGTTCAGTCAGAAAAACAGGAAGCACTCTGTCATTTAAAACAGAAAAGAAGTGAATGCTGGGGGTTAGGCTACAACATCGCTGGAGAGCCTAGAGGAGACCAGAGGGGAAGGAGGTGTCCAGAGATCAGGACCTACAAGAAGCCATGCTGGTCTTCCTCACGCAGTGGGACCACATTCTCTGTGGCTGCTGCTGCCACTGACGCCCTGCAGGCACTCACAGCTGCAAGTCACCACAGCTGCTGGAGCCAGAAGTCAAAGGGCTTCTGCTTGTTTCCATCTTCGTATCACATGGGAGTCCCTTCCATGGAAGAACCTAACGAAACCAGCCGTCAAGCTGGGAGATGTAGCTCCCAGGCTTTCTCCTCAATGGGACGAGACAAGTATGGGGCTGAGTACACCCAGATAATAAGATGTGATTAGTCTTGTGGATCAAAGATAAAGGACTTTATTACTCAGAGCACAGCAGGCAGCGTGAAGTTCATGTTCACATCTGTTCTCCTTACCGCCCAGCTCAAGTTCTGCAGGGCAAGGTCCAGTGGCCAACATTATCACACACACAGTAGGTTCGTATCCCAGTTTAGGAGCCCCAAGCTTAGGAAATCCCTAAGGGGACTTTTAAAGGGGACTGCTAGCAAACCTGCACAACCATTGCTCCAGAGAGATTATCTTTATTACCCTGAAAAGCAAACAAATCTGCCCTCTACCCTATAAATAAACACTATTGCTATCTTCCAAGACTATTTGCCATACAAACATCCTCCCAAAGATAGTTGAGAACGAATTCTGATACAAATTGTGCAGGAATACAAGAAACCCATGAAGAATTATCTCCCACAAAGGCAGCCAATAGATTTTTGAAGCAACACTAGGGAAAGTGTTAGAAAACCTCTACTTGTAACCAAAGAAAGGATTCCCTTCACCTGTGAAAGTTGCTCCCTTACTAAGTGAGCATCTACTCTCCATCTAGTCAAATCAAGAGCTCAGCATGAATAATCACTGGGGTGAGAGATGTTAAAACAGACTACCATCTTTTTTAAGTCATTAGCAAGTAGTCAAGGAGGAAGGACAATGAAAAATGTCTGGACAGGGCTTCCCTGGTGGCGCAGTGGTTAAGAGTCCTCCTGCCAATGCAGGGGACAGGAGTTTGAGCCCTGGTCCAGGGGATCCCACATGCCGCGGAGCAACTAAGCCTATGCACCACAACTACTGAACCTGCGCTCTGGAGCCCGCGAGCCACAACTACTGAAGCCCGTGCACCTAGAGCCCGTGCTCCACAATGGGAGAGGTCACCACTTTGAGAGGTCCATGCACCACAACAAAAAGTGGTCACCACTCACCGCAGCTAGAGAGAGCCTGCATGCAATGGCGAAGACCCAACACAGCCAAAAAAAAAAAAAAAAATGTCTGGACATAAATGAGGTTTCTTCTGTTGATCAATTCATTTGGAAAGGAAGTACACCAGAAGAATGACTTGAGAAGCTCTCTAACAATTTTGTATTAAGAGGTGTGTTTCTTGAAACGACTGAGGCAATGATAACTTTTCAAGAATTTCTTGCCAACATTTACAACACAACTAAATGTATAAACATACCAGATTTACATTTGCTCACCAACTGACAACTTTTTCTTTTCATAAATTCCAAGTACCAAACACTGTGCTAAGTACCAAAAACAAAGTTGAACAAGACAGACAAGATCCCTGCACTCATAAGGGTTATATTCCAATGAGATAGAAAGATAGGAAGCAAGAAAAAAAATGTAAAAATACAAAAGTCAGGTTTTGAGAGATGCTGGAAAGGAGATAAACAGGGAACTACAAGAGAAGTAAAGGTTTAATCAGATAAGGTGAAGATACACCATTTAAATTCAGGACAATGGGAAGACGATGGAGTAGAAAGACCCTGAGCTCACCTCCTCTCACAGGCACACCAAAATCACAACAATTTACAGAACAACCATCAATGAAAAAGATCAGAACCTACCAGAAAAGATCTTCTTCAACTAAAAATATAAAGATGGAACCACAAAGAGACGAGTAAGAGGGGCAGAGTCATAGTACAGTCAAGCCTACACTTTTGGGTAGGCAGCCCACAAACGGGAGATAATTACAATTGCAGAAGTTCTCCCCGAGGAGCAAAGGATCTGAACCCCACGCGGGGCTCCCCAACCCAGTCTTGTGCTAGGAACGTTTGGTTTTGAAGGCCAGTGGGGCTTTCAGGAGTCCCAGAGGCCTGAAGAAAATAGAGCCTCTATTCTAAAGGGTACACACAAAATCTCACATGCTCCAGAACCCAAGGCAGAGCAGTAATTTGAAAGGATCCTGGGTCAGACCCACCTGCTGATCTTGGAGGGACTTCCAGAGAGACAGGAGACAACGGGAGCTTACCCTGGGGACACAAACAGTGGTGGCAAGCATTTTGGGGAGCTCATTCTACCACATGGACACTGGTGCTGGCAGTCACTATTTTGGAATTCTCCCTCTAGCTTATTAACCTCAGGCTGCATTAAGAACCACTGAGCCCACAGCTGCCCCCTGGACACAGCCATGCCCACCAGAGGGTCCAGCACCCAGCCCCACACACCTGTGCACAAGCACTAGACCCAAAACCCCCAGCAGAGACCTGCAGCCACAGATCCCAGGGCCGAGCTTCATCCACCAGTGAGCAAGCACCAGCCCCAGAATCCCCTGGACCCAGACCTCACCCACCAGTGAGCCTGCTGTAGCCTCAGGACCAGCCTGACCCACCAGCAGGCAGACACCAAACCCAGGACAAATGTAGCCCCACAGCCTGCCATGGCTAGCAGCAGTTTGGGGACTGGCTGGGCCACAGCCCTGTCTACCAGCAGGCCAATATAAGCTTCAGGACAACCCAAACCCCACTGGCCCAACCTGCCAGCAGTCTGACACCAGCTCTGGGACCCCTGGACCATAGAGCCGGATCCCAGAACACGGCTCTGCCCACCAGTAGGCCAGCACTAGCCCTAAGTCCTAGCCTCACCCATCAGGGGACAGGCACCAGCCCCAGGATCTCCTGGACCCCACTCTGTCCACAGTGAGCCAGTACTAGCCCCAGGACCCTCCGGGGTTCTGCAGCCAGTTGCCCCATGACCCAGCCCCACCAACCAGAGGCTTTCAACCTCCACACAAGGCCAGGCCTGGCAACCAACCAGACCAGAGCCAGCCATGCCTACCAGACTGCCCACAATAGTCAGCTGACCAAAACAGAAGGACCCATGCAGCCCACATATTGGACACCCCTAGAGCATATAACTCTGGTGACCAGAGGGGAGAGCATTGCTGGGATGCACAGGATGTCTTCTACAAAAGGCTACTTCTCCAAGGTCGGGAAATGTAACCAACCTACCAGATACATAAAAATAAAAACACCAAGTAAGGCAAAATGAGGTGATAGAGGAATACATTCCAAACGAAGGAGCAAGATAAAGAACTAAGTGAAGTGGAGACAGGCAATCTACCTGAGGAAGAGTTCAAGGTAATAATCATAAAGATGATCAAAGAATTTAGAAGACAGAAGAATGGATGAACAGAGTGAGGAGTTAGAAGTTTTTAACAAAGAGTTAAAAAATATTAAAAAAAACAAACAGAGATGAAGAATACAATAATTGAATGAAAAATACACTAGAAGGAATCAACAGTAGACTGAATGATACAGAGGAATGGATCAATAAGCTGGAAGACAAAGTAATGGAAATTACTGAAGATGAACAGAAAGAAGAATAAAAAGAAATGAGGACAGTTTAAGAGACCTCTGTGACAACATCAAGCATACTAACATTCACATTATAGGGGTCCCAGAAGGAGAAGAGAGAGAAAGGAGCAGAGAAGATATTTGAAAATATGATAGCTGAAAACTTCCCTAACTTCTCTGGTAAAGAAAACAGATATCCAAGTCCAGGAAGCACAGAGAGTCCTCAACAGGATCAACTCAAAGAGGACCACACCAAGACATACTGTAGTTTAAATGGTAAAAATTAAAAATAAAGAGAGAATACTGAAGCCAGCAAGGGAAAAACAGCAAATTACATACAGGGAACTCCCAAATGCCATCAGCTGAATTTTCAGCAGAAATGCTGCAGGCCAGAAGGGAGTGGCACAATATATTTCAAATGATGAAAGGGAAAAACTTACAACAAAGAATATTCTACCTAGCAAGACTCTCATTCAGATTTGACGGAGAGATTAAAAGTTTTACAGACAAGCAAAAGCTAAAAGAGTTCAGCACCACCAAACCAACTTTACAAGAAATGTCAAAGGGACTTCCCTAATAGAAAAAGAAGAGGCCACAACTAAAACATGAAAATTATGAAAGGAAAAAGCTCATCGGTAAAGGCAAATATATAGTAAATGTAGTTAATCAACCAATTACTAAGCTGGTAGGAAGGTTAAAAGACAAAAGTAGCAAAATTATCTATATCCACAATAAGCAGTTAAGGGATACACAAAACAAATAGATGTAAAATATGATGTCAAAAACAGTAATTGTGAGGGGAGGACAGTAAAATTGCAGGGTTGTGAAAATGCATTTGAATTTAAGTGACCAGCCACTTAAAATAATCATGTGTAGATAGATAGATAGATTGCTATATATAAACTTCATGGTAACCACAAACAAAAAATCTATAATAGATACACACACAATAAAAGAGAAAGGAATCCAAACATAACACTAAAGAGAGTCATCAAATCAGAAGAGAAGAGAACAAAAAAGAACTACAAAACAAGTAACAAAATGGCAATAAGTAATACCCATAAATAATTACTTTAAATGTAAATAGACTAAATGCTTCAATCAAAAGACATAGAGGGGGCTTCCCTGGTGGCGCAGTGGTTGCAAGTCCACCTGCCGATGCAGGGGACATGGGTTCGTGCCCTGGTCCGGGAAGATCCCACATGCCGCAGAGTGGCTAGGCCGGTGAGCCATGGCCACTGAGCCTGCACGTCTGGAGCCTGTGCTCTGCAACAGGAGAGGCCACAACAGTGAGAGGCCCACGTACTGCAAAAAAAAAATAAAAAGACAGAGGGGCTGAATGGAAACAAATATAGGACCTGTGTATATGCTCCCTACAAGAGACTCATTTCAGATCTAAAGACATATACAAACTGAAAATGAGAAGATGGAAAAAAGTATTTAATGCAAATGGAAATCCAAAGAAAGCTAGGGTAGCAATGCTTATACCAGACAAAATATACTTTAAAACAAAGACTGTTCCAAGAGACAAAGAAGGACACTACATAATGATCAAGGGATCAATCCAAGAAGATAAACAATTGTAAATATATATGTACCCAGCATAGGATCACCTAAATACATAAAGCAAATTAACAGACATAAAGGGAGAAATTGACAGTAACACAATAGTAATAGGGGACTTTAACACCCCACTGACACCAACAGACAGGTCATTCTGACAGAAAAATTAATAACAAAACACTGGCCTTCAATGGCCACATGTACTTAATAGACATATAGAGAACATTCCATCCAAAAGCAGCAGAATACACATTCTTTTCAAGTGGACATAGAACATTCTCTAGGATAGGTCACATGCTAGGCTACAAAACAAGCCTTGGTAAATTTAAGAAAATTGAAATCATATCAAGCATCTTCTGCAGACACAATGCCATGAGACTAGAAATCAACTACAAGAAAAAAAAATTGCAAAGAACTCAAACATGTGGAGGCTAAACAATATGATATTAACAAATGGATCACTAAAAAAATCAAAGAAGAAATCAATAAATACCTGGAGACAAATGAAAATGAAAACACAACAACCCAAAATCTATGAGACACAGCAAAAGGAGTTCTAAGAGGGAAGTTTATAGCAATACAAGCTTACCTGAGGAAACAAGAAAAATCTCAAATAAACAACTTAACCTTACACGTAAAGGAACTAGAGGAAGAAGAACAAACAAAACCCAAAAGTGGTAGAAGGAAAGAGATCATAAAGATCAGAGAAGAAAAAAAATGAAATAGAAACTAAAAAACAAAAGAAAAGATCAATGAAACTAAGAGCTGATTCTTTGAAAAGATAAAATAAAACTGATAAAACTTTAGCCAGACTTACTAAGAAAAAAAGAGAGGAGGCCCAAATCAGAAAAGAAAAAGGAGAGGTTACAACTGACAACACAGATATACAAAGGATCATAAGAGATAACTATGAACAACTATATGCCAATAAAGTAGACAACTTAGAAGAAATGGACAAATTCCTAGAAATGTACAATCTCCCAAGACTGAACCAGGAAGAAACAGAAAATATGAACAGACCAATTATAAGTACTGAAGTTGAATCAGTAATTAAAAAACAACAAACACAACAACAACAAACAAAAAGCCAGGACCAGATGGCTTCACAGATTAATTCTACCAAACATTTAGAAAAAAGTTAACACCTATCCTTTTCAAATTATTCCAAAAACTTGCTGAGGAAGGAATGTTTCTGAACTTGTTCTAAGAGGACAGCATCACCTTGATACCAAAAACAGACAAAGATATCACAGAAAAAGAAACTTACAGGCCAATATCACTGATAAACATAGATGCAAAAATCCTCAATAAAATATTAGCAAACCAAATTCAACAATATATTTAAAAGACCATACACCACAATCAAGTTGGATTTATCCCAGGGACGAAAGAATGATTCAATATCCACAAATTGATCAATGTGATACACCACATTAACACACTGAAGAGTAAAAACCATACGATCCCCTCAATATAGGCAGAAAAACATTTGACAAAATTCAACATCCATTTATGATAAAAACTCTGTAGAAAGTGCGTTAGAGAGAACATACCTCAATGTAATAAAAGCCATATATGACAGTCCCACAGCTAACATCATACTCAAAGGTGAAAAACTGAAAGAACTTTTTCTAAGATCAGGAAGAAGACAAGGCTGCCCACTCTTGCCACTTCTATTCAACACAGTTTTGAAACCCCTAGCCACAGCAATCAGACAAGAAATAAAAAGAATCCAAATTGAAAAGGAAGAAGTAAAATTGTCACTGTTGGCAGATTGCATGACACTATACACAGAAAATCCTAAAGATGCCACCAAAAGCTACTAGAGCTCATCAATGAATTCAGTAAAGATTCAGGATATAAAATTAATATGAGAAATCTGTTGCATTTCTATACACTAACAATGAACCATCAGAAAGAGAAATTAAGGAAATAATCCCATGCACCACTGCATCAAAAAAAAAAAAATACCTAGGAGGTAAAAGACCTGTACTCAGAAAACTGTAAGACACTGATGAAAGAAATGGAAGATGACACAAACAGATGGAATCCAGTCCATGTTCATTGATTGGAAAAATTAATAATGTTAAAATGACCAAACTACCCAAGGCAATCTACAGATTTGATGCAATTCCTATCAAAATATCAATGGCATTTTTAACAGAACTATTTAGAACAAATAATTTTTAAAAGTGTATAGAAGCACAAAAGACCCCTAATAGCCAAAACAACCTTGAGAAAGAAGAACGGAGTTGGAGGTATCACACTCCCTGACTTCAGACTATACTGCAAAGCTACAGTAATCAAAACAGCATTGTACTGGTATAAAAACTTACACATAGACCAGTGGAACAGAATAGACAGCCCAGAAATAAACCCATGTGCTTATTGTCAATTAGTCTATAACAAAAGAGGCAAAAGTATACAGTGGAGAAAAGATGGTCTCTTAAAAAAATGGTGCTGGGAAAACTGGACAACTACACGTAAAAATTGAAATTAGAATATTTTCTCACATCACATACAAAAATAAACTCAAAATGGATTAAAAACCTAAATTTAAGACTGGAAACCATAAAACTCCTAGAAGAAAACATAGGCAATAAACTGTAGCAATATTTTTTGGATCTGTCTCCTAAGGCAAAGGAAACAAAAGCAAAAATAAACAAATGGGATCCAATGAAACTGAAAAACTTTTGCACAGCAAAGGAAACCATTGACAAAACAAAAAGACAACCTACTGAATGGGAGAAAATATTTGCAAATTATAGACCGACGAGGAGTTAATATCCAAATATATAAACAGTTCATACAATTTAATATGAAAAAAATTTAAAACCCCATTAAAAAATGGGCAGGAGACCTGAATAGAAATTTTTCCAAAGGAGATATACAGATGGCCAACAGGCACATGAAAAGATTTTCAGCATCACTAATCATCAGAGAAATACAAATCAAAACAACAAGATATCACCTCACACTTATCAGAATGGCTATTATCAAAAAGACCAATGTTGACAAGGATGTGGAAAAAAGGGAAACCTTATATACTGTTGGTGAGAAAAATGGGTACATTCACTGTGGAAAATAGTATAGAGGTGCCTCAAAAAACTAAAAATAGAAGTACCATATGACCCAGCAATTCCACTCCTTGGTATGTATTCAAAGAAAACAAAAACACTAATTCAAAAAGATACATGCACCCCAATGTTCATAGCAACATTATTTACAACTGCCAACATATGGAAGAAACCTAAGTATCCATCAGTAGATGAATGGATAAAGAAGATGTGGTGTGTATACACACACACACACACACACACACACACACACACACACACACAATGGAATACTACTCAGTCATAAAAAAATATGAGATTATGCAACAACATGAATGGACATGGAGGGCATTATGCTTAGTGAAGTAAGACAGAGAAAGACAAATACTGTGTGTTATCACTTACATGTGGAATCTAAAAAATAAAACAAACCAGTTAATTTAACAAAAAAGAAACAGACTCACAGTTATGGAGAACAAACTAGTAATTACCAGTGGGGAGAAGGAAGGAGAAAGGGGCAAGATAAAGGTAGGTAATTAAGAGGTAAAAACTACCATGTATAAAATAAATAAACTACAAGGATATATCGTACAGCACAGGGAATATAACAAATACTTTATAATAACTATAAAGGGAGTATAATTATATAAAAATTTTGAATCACTATGTTATATACCTGAAACTAATATAATTTTGTAAATCAACTATACCTCAATTTTTAAAAATGATCATAATGTGTGAAAAAGAGCCAGTTCCACAAAAAGCCAGAGGAAGAGTGTTCCTAGCAGAGCACACAGCCTAAGCAAAGATCTTCAGTCAGGAAAGTTGTAGGAACTGACAAAAGGCCTATGTGACTGCAGCCTATGAAAAGAAGACTGTAAAATCTAAATTGAAAAACACTTATCACCATTTCCTTTAAGAATCCTTTGTTTCCACTTATAAAATACTAACAGACCTTGATCATCAGTAGCAGACGAAATTCTGAACTTTCTAAAGATTTTGGGAAGACTATGGTTGTACATACTCTTAGTCTCTTTTGTATTGCCTCCCCCTCTTCTTCCCTTACTAAAGCCATACAGGAGTTTGCACTGCCCCTTTGCCCCTCTAGATGTCACCAGGGTTACCAAAAATTTCCTTGTTAATGACATCTCTCGTCATCCTCTCCAGACTGCTCCTCCAGCATCATGGGAGGGTCTGCCACTGCCTGCTGTGGCTTTGGGGTGGGATCTCCCTGGCTCTTGTAATTCCCACCACCACCACCACCACCCCAACAAAACTCTGACACAATCCCCTTGAAAGGGTGCAGCCCTCTCTCCCCTGGAGACTGGGAGGAGTTGGAAGAACAGGCTTCCCTTCTCCTTTACCACTATTAAGTGACCCAGGACTAGCTCACCAGGCAGTGCAGGCATGTTCAGACACTTTTCAGAAAGGGATCACTTCTTGGGAGGAGAGACATTACCATCCAGCTGGTGTTGATGTTTCTTCAAGCCTCTTCATTCCAAAAATCTTCCTTCCCACTGGAAGAATTCTCATCTCCTAGTTCTTCTTCTCTATCCCCTTACAATGTCCCAAGTCAGGGCTTCATAGTCTTGAGTATCTTCTACCTAGGAGATGGTTATGCATCTCACCTCCCAAGATCTTAGAAGAGGAGAGTTTCAGTCTTGTAGATAAATGAGCATCCATCTTCTAATTCAAAGTCTCTTTTTAAGTCTCACCCGTGAGAGCTGTGGTCCTGCTGGTTCCTTTCTCAGTTGACCTATAAAATAGCCTACCCACTGACTTCTGGCAAGACTGTCATAAGGTGCCCTGAGACTTTGCTTAGTTCAAACCTAAATAACCCCTTAGGGCAGCCTCACTTTCAGCATCCCAGGATACTCATGAGCCCCTCAGTGAAGTGGACTTTAGACTCCCTGGGACAAGTTGGAACTGTGGTAAAATACCCTAGTTACGGTGCTCTAAGAAGCTACAAGTGGAAAAAAGAAAAGGTATGTGTAATAAAACCCTACTCAAACTCCTCTTGATTGGTCCATAATTCATTTGTATTCAAAAGAATAGCCAGCGTGCCTAGGACGGGGAAATTCCTATGGCTTAGTTATCTATCTTCTTGGAAAAAGCACTAAAGATTCTGCAAAAGTTAATTCCTAAATATACTCCACTCAATAGTTTTATGGAATAAACTTGGGGAAAATTATGTGATAAACCCCTGGCAACAGAAAACAAAAATGAGATGATGGGTTTTTTTTAGCAATCCCATGGTGCCTTTTCTACTGTAGAGACTGAAGCCACTCGTTGAAAAGATATTGGACATATGTACCTACTTTGGCCCAGAAGGATTCTTTTAGTTAATTTACCAAAAACTTGCATTCAGGTTTAAGTCTGCTGGGCACAGCTTTTATCATTTGCTCTAGGAAACTTAGAAATTGTTCATAGAGTCAATTTAATAATTTTCTCCCAGTTTTTATTTTTATTGAAGTATATAATTCAGTAATAGTAACCTGCTTTAGTAAAGAAAGCTGAGATTTAAGCAATGAATGACAACCATCTAAAGGGAAAAGGATCTTGATACTGGTTTTCTCCTGGCTTCTCTGTGTGTGCAGGCACAGTACAGTTTGGTGATGTTTGTAAAACACGAGCCACTTAATAACCCAACACAGTGCCTTTGCTGGAATCAGCCAGTTCAATCATTAGAAAACAGAATTCTTCTGTTCTACTTCATGTTTCTCTAAAATGGCATCCAGTTTGCAGTGGTAAATTGTTTGTAAATGATTGGTTCTTTGAAACCAAGAATGCATGAAAGAACCATCCTCTTGAAGATGAGTATTATTTTCCACTCCATGTGTCTCACTGTGGAAAATGGTGGCAGTGGTGGAAGTTACAGCTGGCTGGGAACACTGGTGACACCCGGCCATCTGCACCTGGATTGGTTTCAGAGCTCTTTTAAAGTGAGTCTGGATGAACAGAGGAGGTTTGTTTAAAACGCTTTGTTGCACTGCAAGGCAAATAACTCATTGCGCGATGCCAAAGACAGAACAGGGTTATAGGCCCCTAGACAGCTCATCAGAGAACTTGTATGAGTGAACTGGAAACTCTACACCTGAAGAAAACAGGGCAGTAAATACTATTGTAAAAGTGATTTAAAGACACTCTCTAGTCCTCAAAGAGAAGGCGTTTAATGGCTTTTGATACTTATTCACATATGCCTTTAACAGAAATAAAGAAAAAAAAATAATGCTCCGAAGTGATGTCTTTGGGACCAACATACTTTAAAAATCTCTCAAAATATGTGAGAGAACATTGTGAGTAAATATACCACTGCTAAAGGGTGTTAACATACAACAAATTTGCTAGGTCTTAATTTATGTAGAAATGACAATTTTTAATGAAGTTAACTACCCACAAATAAGGGAAAGGGGCCAATAGATGGCAAAATTAAATTAGAAAGTATAACAGAAGATAAAAGCAAATGAGATTTCATGTCATATTTTAAATAACAATGTTTTGCATTTAAATGAAACTCTACCTTAAAATAACAGCATATGTTAAAAGAAGAAAAACAAGTTTTCTCTCATTTTGTGGAGGGGAGCAGATGTACTCAGATGGAGAACTATTTATTCTACTCCACAAAACATTCACTAAGTATTATAATGTATATATCATTTTCCCATAGTCAAATGTCATATATGGATTCAATTAAATTATAAATTTTAACATTATGTAAGAATTTTGTGAAAAACTGTAGGGTTTTTAATTTAACTGCTATCATAAAAAATTGTAGAAATTTCAAGTAAACCAGCGATTCTGTACAACAAGTGAACAAAAAGAAAATAATTTTACCCAGGAAAGTTCACTTGAGCTGATAAATTGACTTCAGGTTACAAAATCACCAGATGTCACTGAGGCTGTCCTAGAGCAGAACCTTCCCTCCATCCTTAAAATGATGAAAAAATAGATTAAAGAACTTTGGTCATATTCTTTAGTCTCATAGAAAATGCCAATTTTATTAGGGGCACTTCTCCCTGTTACCATAAGCTCAGACTACCACAATCTACTACACACACACACACACACACACACACACACACACACACACACTCACATGCACTCACACACAATCAATAGCCCCTTTCAATCAATAGCTCCTTTGCTGAGGTTCTAGAGACTGGACCACCATTCAGCCTGTCCCCAGTGCCATCTTTGCCTCTCCACATTTTATCTAAAACAATGGATAAATCCTGCATACTTTAAAAAGGTTGAAATAAGCATCTCAAAATTACAGTTGATGAAGTGACAGTCTAGCAATTCTGAAACTAGCAACGTCTGTCAAACCTGGGTTCAAATCTTGAACTCAGGACTTACTGCCTATGCTGCCTTGCAATCATCACTTATTCCTCTAAGGCTTAGTTTCCTTCTCCGTAAATGGAATTATATAACTTTGTGCATTGTTGAGAGAATTAAAGATAATTTAAGTAAAGCATCCAGCACCAGGGCAGGAATGTGTAGTTGCTGCTCAATTGGTTACACCTGTTAAGCTATTGCCGCTTTGGGAATGGGATTCTCTCATTTTTGCTGTTTGCACATAGAGTCTTCTTTTGTCATTTAAAAAGTTATAAATTTTAAAAACGGGGGAGGGGGATGCTCTGGCCACTCTAGAGTGGGCTGCCTTCTCTTTTGCAGGTTTATTTTCCTGCTTCATTTCATCTGGATTGGGAGGTATACTCGCTTGCTAGAATGGCTAAAATAGAACTTATTGTTTTTCCAGAACTCACAATTCTGGAGGCTAGAAGTTCAAGATCAAGGTGTTGGCAGGGTTTGTTCCTTCTAAGGGCTATGAGGAAGAATCTGTTTCATGCCTCTCCCCCAGCTTCTGGTGTTTGGTTGGCAATCTTTGTCCTTGGCTTGCAGAACCATTACCCCAATCTCTGCATTTATATTTACATGGTGTTCTTCCTGTGTGCATGTCTGTGTCCAAATTTCCCCTTTTCATAAGGACACTAGTAATATTGGATTAAAGCCTATCCTACTCCAGTATGACCTCATCTTAACTAATTACATCTGCAAGGACACTTTTTCCAAATAAGATCACATTCTGAGATGGGGGGGGGTGTTAGGACTTCAACATATGAATGGCAGATGAAGGGGGGGGCACAATTCAACCCATAAGAGGTTATAAGACTCTCATTTCCATCTCCAAAGGAAATAAGCAGAACCTAATTATAACTCTTGTTGCCAACCTTTTTATATTGCAAGCCACCTGCCCTGGAGCATGAATGTGTAACTTTATGTATATAAGAGAAAGGATCTTACTTTCCTATAAAACAGTAGATCTTTCTAGGATTTTTATCTGATTTTTTAAAAAGTAGGAACACCGCAATTAATGTCTTAAATTTATTATTTACTTTCATCTATTGCAGTTATTAGTTCAGCCAAAAATCACTTCATTGACCAGATGGGATTTCAGAAATCCTGCAATAGGAAATTAAAAAAACATGACAGCACTTGACCAAAATCCTGAGGATGGGTTTCAACTAAATCCATAAACATTTGGATGTTACTCAAAACAAGGGAGCCAAACTTTGAGGCCTGGAAGCGTTTTTGCCATGACAAGATTTCCTTTGGGTAGATTTTTTTTGTATTGTGGTTTTCTGTTTCTGTAATTTGATGAAGTGATCCTCAGATGGAGTTTTTTTAATGGGGGAGGTCAGAATGCACAAAAGCTTTGCACTAAAAATAAAGGAAGTCTCCCTCTGTGCCTCCCAGCCCCCCAGCTCCCCTCCCCAGAGACAACCACTGCTACCAGGGTCTTTGGTCTCCACAATTAAAAACAAAGATGCATGTAGGGGCTTCCCGGGTGGCACAGTGGTTGAGAAAATCCACCTGCCAATGCAGGGCATGCGGGTTCAATCCCTGGTCCGGGAAGATCCCACATGCCATGGAGCAACTAAGCCCGTGCACCACAACTACTGAGCCTGCACTCTACAGCCCGCGAGCCACAACTACTGAGCCTGTGCGCCTAGAGCCTGTGCTCCACAGCAAGAGTAGCCCCCACTCACTGCAACTAGAGAAAACCTGCGCACAGCAACGAAGACCCAATGCAGCCAAAAATAAATAAAATTTTTTAAAATCAATTTTTAAAAATAGGGCTTCCCTGGTGGCGCAGTGGTTGAGGGTATGCCTGCTGATGCAGGGGACACGGGTTCGTGCCCCGGTCTGGGAGGATCCCGCATGCCGCGGAGCATTTGGGCCCATGAGCCATGGCCGCTGGGCCTGCGCATCCGGAGCCTGTGCTCTGCAATGGGAGAGGCCACAGCGGTGAGAGGCCTGCGTACCGCAAAAAAAAAAAAGAAAAAAAAAAAAGAATAAATTTAAAAAATAAAAGCAAAATATCTTGTTTAAAAAAAAAAGATGCATGTAAACTCACAGCAAAGATAGCAGGACTGTCCAGCTCCTGGCTTATTTTCTCTTTATCTTGTATCTTGAAGATCCTGCCCTGTTAGTAGCTGTTTCATTTGTTGTAACTGCTGCGCTCACTGTGTTCCAGAGTCACAATTCCTCTTTGGTAGGAATATTATCTATATAAGCAATGCCGTGTTCTCACAGTACTATAATGTGCCCCTCCCCACCCACACCTCTGCTGAGGACCGAGAAGGAAGGTTCATGCCTAGCACACAATATCAAATGAAAGACAGATTTAATCAAGACTTTCAATGGTGCCATTGTACTGGAGAAGTTCTGTTTGGTGACTTGCAGTTAAAAAAAAAAAAAAATCATGTTCAGGAATTGTTGCTTCCCTACCCAGCCTCCTTCACTAGTTCCTTTGCTAATAAAATTTACAAGTGAAAGAATCATTCATTCTATAGCACTATTGGTAATAGCCATAGTGACTCCCTCCTAGGGCTTGAACGTGATTTATTTGAAACTTCCCTATTGTTGAACATTTAGGTGGTTTGTAGTTGTTAAACATCAAAACAATGCCATAATGCACATACCATACCGGTGAACATTTTTTGGTACAAATTGCCAACTTCCCCCATCCCCTCCAGAAATAATTTAAACATTTATTCTTAACATTTGGGAGCATGGGCTTTGAGAATCTGATGGAACTTTCATCTCTCCTCAGAAAAAAAAGACAAATACACACAAAACTCTTTATACAATTTTAGGGACCTTCCCCCTCAAAAAAGGACTCCAGGTTAAGAACTCAATACCAACTATGCTCCTACCAACAATGTAAATACCTCTTTGCTCACACCTTCACTTTCTTTTCAAACCTCTTACTGATTTGACAGATGAAAAAGTATACCTCTCTTTTCTTAATCTGTATTTTTTGATTGCTTATGAAATGTGAATACTTTAAAAAGTTGATTGGTTATATATGTGTTTTGGGTTTTTTTGTGGTACGCGGGCCTCTCACTGTTGTGGCCTCTCCCGTTGCAGAGCACAGGCTCCGGACGCGCAGGCTCAGCGGCCATGGCTCACGGGCCCAGCCGCTCCGTGGCATGTGGGATCCCCCCAGACCGGGGCACGAACCCATGTCCCCTGCATCGGCAGGCGGACTCTCAACCACTGCACCACCAGGGAAGCCCTATATATGTTTTTTGTACCTTGATTATTCAAGTCTTTTATATAATTGAGATTTTAAATATCAAATTAAATTTTTTATTTCAACACTATAAAAGCAGATGATAAATTGGAAACATCCAATCCCTAGGCATTCCCTGGACTGGAACGGAGTCTTTTATGATTATCAGATGCCAATGTTGCAAGTCTCACGTTTTCCACTAGAGGGCAATATTAACTCATCTATTATTCTCTGGCTTCTACAGCATACAGACGGCTCAATTTATGGTCTCTAGAAAGTATTCTACTGAAAAACACTTGCAAAGAGTAAAGAGTTATAAATACTTCATTATGCATATAACACATTATTATGTTAAAATGATTATTTAAAATTTTTCTATTTAATTTATTTCAACACAAAAAAATGTACAAATGGAATTTCAATCATTATCTTAATCAGATGAAAACTATGCTTTTATTATCATTCACTATTACATAGATTTACTAAAACTATCATTACTTATAGAATTGTATTTACAGTATGATTTATAATTGAAACTTCATAAACCATTAGAGTAAACTTAGGAAAAGCAATTGACTCCTGAAAAGCTTCTTGAAAGGCAAACAGATTAATTCTTGATTCCAAATATTTGATCCCATTGGCTGATCATGTACTAAATGATAAAGCATGATTTTTTTCATTTTATAAATATTTGCTGATCACTGAATTTGCAGGGCATTCTTCTGGTGCCTACAAATACAGTGATGAAGAAAACATAAATCCCTGACCTTGAAGAGCTTACATGCTAGAGAGGTAGGGCAAGGAGCATATACAGACATGTGTGTCTTATATACACGTTACAAGGTTACAGGTGATGAGAAGAAGGTAAAGCTGGGAAGGGAGATAGCACGCTGGGGACATGAGGATACTAATTTAAGTAGAGTGGCCAGTGGAGACTTCACACATGATTTGACATCTGAGCAGAGAGCTTAAAGAGCTCAGAGTCACAAAGATCTGAAGAAAGATCACTCTGTGAAGAAAGGGAACACAGGCACAAGGGTCTTGAGGTGGGAGTGGATCTGACTGGTGAGAAACAGCAAGGAAGCAAGGTAGGTGGAGAGAAAGTGAGCCAGGGGAGAGAGAAGGGGCCAGAGAGCGGGAAGCCTTGGCAGCCGCATCAGTACTTGGGCTTTTCCTCTGAAGTAAAGAAAAGTTGGGGCATTAAGCACAGGGAGGATATGATCTATATGCATAAAAAGGGTCATTCCGACTACCATTTCAAGAATAGACCGTAGAGGAACAAGGGTAGAAACAGGAAGACTAGTTAGGAAGCTGCTGCAGTTAATCAGGTGAGAGACAGTGGTGATGAGGACCATGGTGATAGCAGCCCAGGAAAGATTCGGAGGCAGACGACGTTTGAGGTGCCTGTGAGCAGTTGAAAAAGTAGTTGCATACGGCAGACTGGCATTCAAGGAAGAGGTCCGGGTTGGAAATATAAATCTGAGACACATAAATGTAGAGATGGAATAAAATCACAGAGAGGACACGTGCAGAAAGAAAAGTCTGAAAACCAAACCCTGGAACATCCAACATTTAGAAGTTGGGGCAATGAGGACACACCAGCAAAGGATGCTGAGAAAGTTTCAAATGAGACAGGAGGAGAACCAGGGATGAGGGGCCTGGACTCCAACTGCTTCCAGGAGCAGAAAGTGATCCATCCTCAAAAACTGAGGGCAAAGCCTGACCCTTGACGTCAGCAGAGTGGATCACGGGGCCTTGACAAGAGCAGTGTTCCTGGAGTGGTGGGACCCGAAGCCTGATCAGAGAGGGTTACAGAGAGGAAGCATGATAGAGGAGCCAGCAAGCATAACACTTATTTCAAGGACTCTTGATAGAAAGGGGACCCAGAAATGAAGCAATAGCTGGAGAAAGATACAAGGTCAAGAGAGGGTTTTCAAAAGATGGGAGAAATGAGAGCATGACTTTATGCTATTAGCAGCAGAGAGGGAAACTGAAGGTTGCAAGAAAGAGAGACTTTCCAAAGCAATGCCACTGAGTAGATAAGGGGACGGGATCTAATGCAAAAGCTAGGGCTTTAGCTCCCTTTAGCATGTGGCCAACCATATGGGCCCACACGCCAGGATGTGGGAGCATTTTTCATTAAGAAACTAAGGTCAGTATTCCCCATGGCCCTTTATTCTGCATTTTATTGGGGAAATGTGCCTTATAGGAGCTGTTTATATGATAAAGCTAGTACCTTGTCTAACTGATTAAGTTAAACCGTAAAGTAGCCTGATTACTCTGCTCTCTGTTGTTCAAAGGCCTATTGGGTGGATGACATCTGCTGCACAAGATGCTGCCTCTCATTATCAAGGGGGGGCTTTCTCAGAAAAAAATTCCCCACGAGAACAAACAGCATTTTGCCCATAATATCTCCTGCTGCAGCAGAGAAGCCCTGTCAGCCAGTTCCTTTGTGCCCTCTGCTGATTTGATACAGAAAATGGACAATTAAAAATAATTGCTATTTTATAGCAGGGAGATCAGCTCAGTGCTTTGTGACCACCTAGAAGGGTGGGATAGGGAGGGTGGGAGGGAGGGAGACGCAAGAGGGAGGAGATATGGGCATATATGTATACGTATAGCTGATTCACTTTGTTATAAAGCAGAAACTAACACACCATTGTAAAGCAATCATACTCCAATAAAGATGTTAAAAAATATAATAATAATAATAGTTGCTGGGGGTGGGAGTGGGGAATAGAGTATTGCTAAAAATGAACAATTTTTAAAACGTTTTAAATTGTTTTAGATTTCTGGCATATTTGCTGTCCTCTCTGGCTGGACAGTTTTGTCCCAGTTCTCCATGTGACTCACATTTTCATTCCCTCCTCAAATCAGATGTCACCATCTCAGAGATGTCTTTCCTGGATGGGGACTTAACCACAGTCTCCACTCTTCATGTGCACCACCCATCATTCCCTTTCCTTGGCTTTGATGCCCTTGCCATTTCTGAAAGTCCGTGAGGTATTTCTTTACCTGGTTTACTTCCCCACTCCACGAGGGCAGCAAACCTGTCAGTTTTGTTGCCTCTTCTCCCCACATCCAGAACACAGCACAGAGAAGCTGCCCATTAAAGTATGTGTTGAGTGAATGAACTGATGAGAATCAAGACAGAAGAGAAAGAATGGAGTGCTGGATCCAGCAGGAACCACATAATAATATTTGGGACATCTTTACACTAAAAGAAATTGATGTTTATCTGAAATTCAAATTTAACTGGGAAGCCTGTATTTATTTCATTTGGCAACTCTTCCCCCAGATATTTTCATTGTTGGCAACTCACACCAAACCATGATACAGTTGTCCCCTGATATCTACTGGGGATTGGTTCCAGGACCCCCACTGACGCCGAAATCCGCGGATGCTCAAGTCCCTTATATAAAATAGTGTAGTATTGATATTTGCATATAACCTCCCATATACTTTACATATCCTCCTGTATACTTTAAATCATCACTAGATCACTTAAAATACCTAATGCAATGTAATACTATAGATACATACAAATTTATATACAAATAGATATAAATTCAATGTCAATGCTGTGTAAATATAGTTGTCGGCTCACAGCAAATTCAAGTTTTGCTTTTTAGAACTTTCTGAAATTTTTTCTGAATATGTTCAATCTGCAGTTGGTTGAATTCATGGGTGCAGAACTCAAGGAGGCAGAATCAACAGATACAGAGAGCTGACCGTACATCCAATGTAGGTGCTAAAGGTAATCAGACGGTGGCATGACATAGTGGATACCATGGAATTAGGGTCAGTTAGATAGCCCTGGGATCATGTGGCTGTCGAATGTTGGTTTTAGGAAACTTACTTTCTTGTATGCTATAAATATGACTCAATTATTTGTTCAATAAATACTATGTGCTAGGCACTTGGCTAGCACATAAAAATTATTCCACAATGGGAGAAAAGGGAACCCTCTTACACTGTTGGTGGGAACGTAAATTGATGCAGCCACTGTGGAAAATGGTATGGAGGTTTCTCCAAAGACTACAAATAGAAGAACTACCATATGACCCAGCAATTCCATTCCTGGGTATATATCTGAAAGAAACAAAAACACTAATTTGAAAAGATACATGCCCCCCAGTGTTCATAGCAGCATTATTTACAATTGCCAAGATATGGAAGCAAACCTAAGTGTCCATCAACAGATGAATGGGTAAAGACGTGATATATATACACAATGGAATACTACTCGGCCACAAAGAAGAGTGAAATTTTGTCATTTGTAGCAACATGGATGGACTTGGAGGGCACTTGGCTAAGTGAAGTAAGTCAGACAGAGAAAGACAAATACTGTATGATATCATTTATATGTGTAATCTAAAAATACAGCAAACTAGTGAATATAACAAAAAAAGCAGCAGACTCGCAGATATAGAGAACAAACTAGCAGTTACCAGTGGGGAGAGGGAAGGGGGAGGGACAAGATGGGATGGGGCAAGATAAGGGTAGGGGATTAGCAGGTACAAATTATTAGGTATAATAAACTACAAGGATATATTGTACAACATGGAGAATATGGCCAATATTTTATAATAACTATAAATGGAGTATAAACTTTAAAAATTGTGAATCACTATATTGTACACCTGTAACTTATATAATATTGCACAGCAACTATACTTCAATTTTTAAAAATGCCCACACCAACTACAAGAAAAATAAATTATTCCACAATGGAGGAAACTTTCCTACATCTTACTTTTTCCTCTTACTTTATTGACAACATCTTGCAAATTAATTGCCTTCCTCAAAATTTTATCCACTCTGGGGCTTCCCTGGTGGCGCAGTGGTTGAGAATCTGCCTGCTAATGCAGGGGACACGGGTTCGAGCCCTGGTCTGGGAGGATCCCACATGCCACGGAGCAACTAGGCCCGTGAGCCAGAACTACTGAGCCTGCGCGTCTGGAGCCTGTGCTCCGAAACAAGAGAGGCCGCGATAGTGAGGCCCGCGCACTGCGATGAAGAGTGGCCCCTGCTTGCCACAACTAGGGAAAGCCCTCACACAGAAACGAAGACCCAACACAGCAAAAATAAATTAATTAATTAATAAAATCCTACCCCCAATATCTTAAAAAAAAAAAATTTATCCACTCATTCTTGCCCGGAATCATGAAAGAAGACAGTTCTTGCATTTTTGCTGAAGGACAGATGATTCTATGGGCAAGAATTACTTACACAAAATGAGTCTCCCAGTCTAACTGTGCCTGAAGGATTTTTCTCCACCATCTTTATAGCTCCCTCACACTAATGTAAGATCACGGTCTCAAGAACTTGTATTGTTTCTATGTATTCCATTATCTTCATCAATAACATGTTATTTTAAATGCATATTAAAAATACATTTATTTCCACTGCCATCAGTTCCCCTGGCAAACATTAGTGATTGCTTTTCTCTTGAGTTCTCAAAGGGGCATTTTTTAACATGGCTGCCTTTCCTTTCTTGTCAGATCTTTTTTTTCAGTCTGTTCAATTAGCAGCATTTAATTAACAAAGTGGGTTACTTCGGGCTCCGCAAGCCACCCACTGCACATCACGTGTCTTTTATGGGGAAAAAGGAAGGGTGTGACAATTGAATAGCAAAAATTCATGAATAATCTGCCACAAGATTCATACAATTTGAAATCTCTCAATGGAGGTCTGTACATTTGTTCTCATACTTGACAGTGAAGATAAGATTAGTAAAAATCACTTACAAGGAGGGAGAAGTGACAGTTCCCTCAAAAACTAGGAATGTTGCCCTCTAGTGTGGCATCAAAGAGCAAACTGAAATGGAACAAACCAGAACTGCTTGGCCAGACTTTGATTACCCTATGGTTCTGATTCTTGGAGCAGGCATTATGGAAGAAATGAACTCTCCTCACAGGAAATGGCTTTGTGCTCTCTTCAGTGGTGGCTGCAGTTACTTGAGTGTTAGAAAGCTTATCTGAGAGGCCCTTGCTCTGGGTCCCTGGGCCCAACCTGCCCATCAGGCGGTTCCAACCAGGGACAAAGGACCCACTGAAAATGAAAGAAGAGGAAGAGTCATCCCAGAGGTGGGGAGAGGAAGATGGACAGCTAGAGCACTGCAGAAGAACGGGAAGCCAGTGCAGGCTTCTCCAGCGCTTCTCCTTAAGACTCTGTGCATTAAACACTGAATCCCATCCCCCAGCATCCCCTCTCCTCACAGGGGGTTGCACTCCCCAAGGTCACAGAGCAGACCTTCTCACTGCCAAAAGCTCAAACGCTGCACTGATACCAACATCATCATCTTGCCTACCACCCAAAGTTTACTGCATAGTTTTACAACTTAGAAATTCTTGAAGCTCTGAGAAAAACTCAAGTAACATAAATTACATTAATAGGCCCCAGGATTCGGGGGCCAGACCTGTCTGGCAGCCTTGTAAATGTTATCATCCTGCACTCGGTGTGTTCAGAAACCCCCCTGCTTATTGATGTGCTAGAATTGTTGACATTTCTTATGGGCCCCCACCCTGCTAAGAGAGAGAAACACAAATATAATTCAGTTGGTAAACTCCATTAAATAAAGAGCATCTTTAGGTATCAGGCTTGCGGAGAAGCCTGAGCATATTGTAAACTTCCTCCACTTCCCCGGCTCCTCCAGGATGGCAGCTCAGTGAATGGCGGTGGGACCCCAGATACATACTCACCATCCCCTGCCTTCCATCGCCTATTCCAGGCACGGGAACCCCCACCTGGCAACTACTGGGCCTGATCTGTCTCAGTTATTTCTCAGCTGGGTCTGATGAGGTCTGGTCTTCAACTTCCAGTCTACCTTCAGCCCAGGTGGGCCAGCCTACCCTTGCTTAGCGTCACTTTGCCCCAACACATTAATACCCCTCCCTTTAAGTTCACATATCAGTGCCTTTAGCTATCTAGATAGTTCTCTGTAGCATTCTTAGGAACTTCTAGAAAGGGATATTCAGGGGAATCAGGCCCTCACTCCACCTACCTGACCCTGTAGTTGCCCACCTTGTTATGGGAAGAATCACCCAGTGAGATTTCTTTCTCTCAAGAAGAAATAGTGCAAAAGCCGTTCTTCTTTCATCCCTGCCCTCCCTGTACCTAAAATGTCTCCCCATTTAGCACTTTAGCCTAGACAAGGTCACCCAGACACTTGGTCACCATGTTCTCCCTCTGCCTCTGTTACCGCCTTCCTCCCACGAGGATGGGGTCTCCTCTTCATCTTCTCTTCTGACCAGGACGTACCTGGCAGAATACTGGTGATGCACTTAGTCCAAAGGATGTCCTGATGGGGGCCCACCCTCTCCTTCTCTGAAGCTTTTGATGTCATGGTTCAGGCTTGAAGGTGAAAGACTGAAAGAAAAGAAATGATTATAAGACTAAACAAAAGTACATCTATGTATGACTGATTCACTTTGTTATAAAGCAGAAACTAACACACCATTGTAAAGCAATTATACCCCAATAAAGATGTTAAAAAAAAAAATGAACCCCAAAAAAAAAAAAAAAGTACATCTGTTCAATATTGTACAAAATGTGATGCCTTTATATCTATTTTCTCAGAAGCAGGATTTCTGAATTCCTTTCAAAAGTTTCTTCACGAGGGCTTCCGGGAAGATGGCGGAAGAGTAAGATGCGGAGATCACCTTCCTCCCCACAGATACACCAGAAATACATCTACACGTGGAACAACTCCTACAGAACACCTACTGAACGCTGGCAGAAGAACTCAGACCTCCCAAAAGGCAAGAAACTCCCCATGTACCGGGGTAGGGCAAAAGAAAAAAGAATAAACAGAGACAAAAGGATAGGGACGGGATCTGCACCAGGGGGAGGGAGCTGTGAAGGAGGAAAGGTTTCCACACACTAGGAAGCCCCTTCCTTTGCGAGTGGAGACTGCGGGTGGCGGAGGGAGAAAACTTCAGCGCCGTGGTGGAGAGCACAGCAACCGGGGTGCGGTGTAAAGCCAAGACATTCCCGCACAGAAGAGCGGTGCCGACCGACCGGCACTCACCAGCCCGAGAAGCTTGTCTGCTCACCCGCCAGGGTGGGCGGGGCTGGGAGCTGAGGCTCAGGCTTCGGTTGGAGCGCAGGGAGACGACTGGGGTTGGCGGCGTGAACACAGCCTGCAGGGGGTTAGTGCAACACGGCTAGCCGGGAGGGAGTCCGGGGAAAAGTCTGGACCTGCCGAAGAGGCAAGAGACTTTTTCTTCCCTCTTTGTTTCCTGGTGCACGAGGAGAGGGGATTAAGAGCGATGCTTAAAGGAGCTCCAGAGATGGGCGTGAGCCACGGCTAAAAGCGCGGACCCCAGAGACAGGCATGAGTTGCTAAGGCTGCTGCTGCCGCCACTAAGAAGCCTGTGTGCGAGCACAGGTCACTATCCACACCCCCTTTCCGGGGAGCCTGTGCAGCCCGCCAATGCCAGGGTCCCGGGATCCAGGGACAACTTCCCCAGGAGACAAACGGTGTGCCTCAAGTTGGTGCAACGTCACGCCGGCCTCTGCAGCCGCAGGCTCACCCCTCACTCCGTGCCCCTCCCTCTCCATGGCCTGAGTGAGCCAGAGCCCCCGAAACACCTGCTCCTTTAACCCCCTCCTGTCTGAGTGAAGAACAGACGCCCTCCCACGACCTACACGCAGAGGCGGGGCCAAATCCAAAGCTGAGACCCTGGGAGCTGTGAGAACAAAGAAGAGAAAAGGGAAATCTCTCCCAGCAGCCTCTGAAGCAGCGGATTAAAGCTCCACAATCAACTTGATGTACCCTGCATCTGTGGAATACCTGAATAGACAACGAATCATCCCAAATTGAGGAGGTGGACTTTGAGAGGAAGATTTATGATTTTTTCCCCTTTTCCTCTTTTTGTGAGTGTGTATGTGTATGCTTCTGTGTGAGATTTGTCTGTATAGCTTTGCTTCCACCATTTCTCCTAGAGTTCCACCCTTCTGTTCTTTTTTTGTTTTGTTTTGTTTTTCTTAATTATCTTTTATTTTAATAACTTTATTTTATTTTACTTTATCTCTTTCTTTATTTCTTTCCTTCCTTCCCTCCTTTAGACAACGAATCACCCCAAATTGAGGAGGTGGACTTTGAGAGCAAGATTTATGATTTTTTCACCTTTTCCTCTTTTTGTGAATGTGTATGTGTATACTTCTGCGTGAGACTTTGTCTATATGGTTTTACTTCCACCATTTGTCCTAGGGTTCTATCAGTCTTTTTTTTGTTTGTTTTTGTTTTTCTTAATAATTATTTTTTATTTTAATAACTTTATTGTATTTTATTTTACTTTATTTTATTTATCTTTCTTTCTTTCCTTCCTTCCTCCCTCCCTCCCTCACTCCATTCTTTCTTTCTTTCTTTCTACTTCTACTAATTCTTTCTTTCTACATTTTCTCCTTTTTATTCTGAGCCATGTGGATAAAAGGCTCTTGGTGCTGCAGCCAGGAGTCAGTGCTGTGCCTCTGAGGTGGGAGAGCCAACTTCAGGACACTGGTCCACAAGAGACCTCCCAGCTCCACATAATATCAAACAGTGAAAATCTTCCAGAGATCTGCATCTCAACACCAGCACCCAGCTTCGCTCAATGACCAGCAAGGTACAGTGCTGGACATCCTATGCCAAACAACTAGCAAGACAGGAACACAACCCCACCCATTAGCACAGAGGCTGCCTAAAATCATAATAAGTCCACAGACACCACAAAACACACCAACAGACGTGGACCTAACCACCAGAAAGACAAGATCCACCAGAACACAGGCACTAGTACCCTCCACCAGGAAGCCTACACAACCCACTGAACCAACCTTAGCCACTGGGGACAGACACCAAAAATAAAGGGAACTACGAACCTGCAGCTTGCAAAAAGGAGACCCCAAACACAGTAAGATAAGAAAATGAGAAGACAGAAAAACACACAGCAGATGAAGGAGCAAGATAAAAACCAACCAGACCTAACAAATGAAGAGGAAATAGGCAGTCTACCTGAAAAAGAATTCAGAATAATGATAGTAAAGATGATCCAAAATCTTGGAAATAGAATAGACAAAATGCAAGAAACATTTAACAAGGACCTAGAAGAACTAAAGATGAAACAAACAACAATGAACAACACAATAAATGAAATTAAAAATACTCTAGATGGCATCAACAGCAGAATAACTGAGGCAGAAGAACAGATAAGTGACCTGGAAGATAAAATAGTGGAAATAACTACTGCAGAGCAGAATAAAGAAAAAAGAATGAAAAGAACTGAGGACGGTCTCAGAGACCTCTGGGACAACATTAAACGCACCAACATCGAATTATATGAGTTCCAGAAGATGAAGAGAAAAAGAAAGGGACTGAGAAAATATTTGAAGAGATTATAGTTGAAAACTTCCCTAATATGGGAAAGGAAATAGTTAATCAAGTCCAGGAAGAACAGAGAGTCACATACAGGATAAATCCAAGGAGAAATATGTCAAGACACATATTAATCAAACTGTCAAGAATTAAATACAAAGAAAACATATTAAAAACAGCAAGGGAAAAACAACAAATAACACACAAGGGAATCCCCATCAGGTTAACAGCTGATTTTTCAGCAGACACTCTGCAAGCCAGAAGGGACTGGCAGGACATATTTAAAGTGATGAAGGAGAAAAACCTAAAACCAAGATTACTCTACAAGCAAGGATCTCATTCAGATTTGATGGAGAAATTAAAACCTTTACAGACAAGCAAAAGCTGAGAGAGTTCAGCACCACCAAACCAGCTTTACAACAAATGCTAAAGGAACTTCTCTAGGCAAGAAACACAAGAGAAGGAAAAGACCTACAATAATGAACCCAAAACAATTTAAAAAATGGGAATAGGAACATACATATCGATAATTACCTTAAATGTAAATGGACTAAATGCTCCCAGCAAAACACACAGATTGACTGAATGGATACAAAAACAAGACCCATATATATGCTGTCTACAAGAGACCCACTTCAGACCTAGAGACACATACAGACTGAAAGTAAGGGGATGGAAAAAGATATTTCATGCAAATGGAAACCAAAAGAAAGCTGGAATAGCAATTCTCATATCAGACAAAACAGACTTTAAAATAAAGACTACTAGAAGAGACAAAGAAGGACACTACATAATGATCAAGGGATCGATCCAAGAAAAAGATATAACAATTGTAAATATTTATGCACCCAACATAGGACCACCTCAATACATAAGGCAAATACTACCAGCCATAAAAGGGGAAATCGACAGTAACACATTCATAGTAGGAGACTTTAACACCCCACTTTCACCAATGGACAGATCATCCAAAATGAAAATAAATAAGGAAACACAAGCTTTAAATGATACATTAAACAAGATGGACCTAATTGATATTTATAGGACATTCCATCCAAAAACAACAGAATACACATTTTTCTCAAGTGCTCATGGAACATTCTCCAGGATAGATCATATCTTAGGGTCACAAATCAAGCCTTGGTAAATTTAAGAAAATTGAGATTGTATCAAGTATCTTTCCAACCACAACGCTATGAGACTAGATATCAATTACAGGAAAAGATCTGTAAAAAATACAAACACATGGAGGCTAAACAATACACTACTTAATAACGAAGCGATCACTGAAGAAATCAAAGAGGAAATCGAAAAATACCTAGAAACAAATGACAATGGAGACACGACAACCCAAAATCTGTGGGATGCAGCAAAAGCAGTTCTAAGAGGGAAGTTTATAGCAATACAATCCTACCTTAAGAAACAGGAAACATCTCGAATAAACAACTAACCTTGCACCTAAAGCAATTAGAGAAACAAGAACAAAAAAACCCCAAAGTTAGCAGTAGGAAAGAAATCATAAAGATCAGATCAGAAATAAATGAAAAAGAACTGAAGGAAACGATAGCAAAGATCCATAAAATTAAAAGCTGCTTCTTTGAGAAGATAAACAAAATTGATAAACAGCCAGACTCATCAAAAAAAAAAAAGGGAGAAGACTCAAATCAATAGAATTAGAAATGAAAAAGGAAAAGTAACAACTGACATTGCAGAAATACAAAAGATCATGAGACATTACTACAAGGAACTCTATACCAAAAAAATGGACAACCTGGAAGAGATGGACAAATTCTTTGAAATGCACAACCTGCCAAGACTGAATCAGGAAATAGGAACAGACCAATCACAAGCACTGAAATTGAAACTGTGATTAAAAATCTTCCAACAAACAAAAGCCCAGGACCAGATGGCTTCACAGGCGAATTCTATCAATCATTTAGTGAAGAGCTAACACCTATCTTTATCAAACTCTTCCAAAATATAGCAGAGGGAGGAACACTCCCAAACTCATTCGATGAGGCCAGCACCACCTTGATACCAAAACCAGACAAGGATGTCACAAAGAAAGAAAACTACAGGCCAATATCACTGATGAACATACATGCAAAAATCCTCAATAAAATACTAGCAAACAGAATCCAACAGCACATTAAAAGGATCATACACCATGATCAACTGGGGTTTACCCCAGGAATTCAAGGATTCTTCAATGTGCGCAAATCAATCAATGTGATACACCATATTAACAAATTGAAGAAGAAAATCCATATGATCATCTCAATAGATGCAGAGAAAGCTTTCGACAAAATTCAACACCCATTTATGATAAAAACCCTGCAGAAAGTAGGCATAGAGAGAACTTTCCTCAATATAATAAAGGCAATATATGACAAACCCACAGCCAACATCATCCTCAAGGGTGAAAAACTGAAAGCATTTCCACTAAGATCAGGAAGAAGACAAGGTTGCCCACTCTCACCACTCTTATTCAACATAGTTTTGGAAGTTTTAGCCACAGCAATCAGAGAAGAAAAGGAAATAAAAGGAATCCAAATCGGAAAAGAAGAAGTAAAGCTGTCACTCTTTGCAGTTGACATGATACTATACAGAGAGAATCCTAAAGATGCTACCAGAAAACTACTAGAGCTAATCAATGAATTTGGTAAAGTAGCAGGATACAAAATTAATGCACAGAAATCTCTGGCATTCCTATACACTGATGATGAAAAATCTGAAAGTGAAATCAAGAAAACACTCCCATTTACCATTGCAACAAGAAGAATAAAATATCTAGGAATAAACCTATCTAAGGAGACAAAAGACCTGTATGCAGAAAATTATAAGACACTGATGAAAGAAATTAAAGATGATACAAATAGATGGAGAGATATACCATGTTCTTGGATTGGAAGAATCAACATTGTGAAAATGACTCTACTACCCAAAGCAATCTACAGGTTCAATGCAATCTCTATCAAATTACCACTGGTATTTTTCACAGAACTAGAACAAAAAATTTCACAATTTGTATGGAAACACAAAAGACCCCGAATAGCCAAAGCAATCTTGAGAACAAAAAACGGAGCTGGAGGAATCAGGTTCCCTGTCTTCAGACTATACTACAAAGCTACAGTAATCAAGACAGTATGGTACTGGCACAAAAACAGAAAGATAGATCAATGGAATAGGATAGAAAGCCCAGAGATAAACCCATGCACATATGGCCACCTTATCTTTGATAAAGGAGGCAGGAATGTGCAGTGGAGAAAGGACAGCCACTTCAATAAGTGGTGGTGGGAAAACTGGACACGTACATGTAAAAGTATGAGATTAGATCACTCCCTAACACCATACACAAAAATAAGCTCAAAATGGATTAAAGACCTAAATGTAAGGCCAGAAACTATCAAACTCTTAGAGGAAAACATAGGCAGAACACTCTATGACATAAATTACAGCAAGATCCTTTTTGACCCACCTCCTAGAGAAAAGGAAATAAAAACAAAAATAAACAAATGGGACCTAATGAAACTTGAAAGCTTTTGCACAGCAAAGGAAACCATAAACAAGACCAAAAGACAACCCTCAGAATGGGAGAAAATATTTGCAAATGAAGCAACTAACAAAGGATTAATCTCCAAAATTTATAAGCAGCTCATGCAGCTCAATAACAAAAAAACAAACAACCCAATCCAAAAATGGGCCAAAGACCTAAATAGACATTTCTCCAAAGAAGATATACAGACTGTCAACAAACACATGATAGAATGCTCAACATCATTAATCGTTAGAGAAATGCAAATCAAAACTACAATGAGATATCATCTCACACCAGTCAGAATGGCCATCATCAAAAAATCTAGAAACAATAAATGCTGGAGAAGGTGTGGAGAAAACAGAACACTCTTGCACTGTTGGTGGGAATGGAAATTGATACAGCCACTGTGGAGAACAGTATGGAGGTTCCTTAAAAATCTACAAATAGAACTACCAAATTACCCAGCAATCCCACTACTGGGCATATACCCTGAGAAAACCAAAATTCAAAAAGAGTCATGTACCAAAATGTTCACTGCAGCTCTATTTACAATAGCCCAGAGATGGAAACAACCTAAGTGTCCATCATTGTATGAATGGATAAAGAAGATGTGGCACATATATACAATGGAATATTACTCAGCCATAAAAAGAAACGAAATTGAGCTATTTGTAATGAGGTGGATAGACCTAGAGTCTGTCATACAGAGTGAAGTAAGTCAGAAAGAGAAAGACAAATACCGTATGCTAACACATATATATGGAATTTAAGGGGAAAAAATGTCATGAATAACCTAGGGGTAAGACAGGAATAAAGACACAGACCTACTAGGGAATGGACTTGAGGATATGGGGAGAAGGAAGGGTAAGCTGTGACAAAGCGAGAGAGAGGTATGGACATATATACACTACCAAACGTAAGGTAGATAGCTAGTGGGAAGCAGCCGCATAGCACAGGGAGATCAGCTCGGGGCTTTGTGACCACCTGGAGGGGTGGGATAGGGAGGGTGGGAGGGAGGGAGATGAAAGAGGGAAGAGATATGGGAACATATGTATATGTATAACTGATTCACTTTGTTATAAAGCAGAAACTAACACACCATTGTAAAGCAATATACTCTAATAAAGATGTAAAAAACAAAAAAAAACTTTCTTCACTAGTTTTTAGCTTTCTAACTTGCCAGTGCACCTTTAGTGCACCTTTATTCGAAGAAGAACTTTTTCATTATCTCATTTAAAAAACAAAATAAGAGAAAACAAACCCACCTAACTAGTTCTCCAAGATTTGCTCTCAAGTGAAAGGCAGTCAGCAGTATGAGAATGGAGGCTGCAGAAAAGCCGTGGGTAAGGAAGTAAACACAGGATTCAATTCACAGAGAAAATAACTCACAGAATTTGGGGCAAATAATAGTTTCTGAAAAATTCAACACCAGCATTATTAATGAAGTAGACTTGTTTTATATGATGGTGAACATATACTCATAACTGCTTTAATAATCTTCAATATCACACAATGAGGACACACCTGCGAGTTTCCAAAGGTGAGCACTGCCCTACGAAACTTAGAAACTCTTTAAGCTCTGGGAAAAACTCAAGTAATATAAATTACATTAATATAAGACCACTTTTTCTAGCATGTTTTAAAAATTAATCTTCCAACGTGATTGCCTTAGTGAGACTCAACGTCATTTGATTTACTTTAGGAATTCAGTCCAAATATTGCTGTAATTTTTGGCACAAAGAGTCATTTGCAAGGTCATGGGGTACGAGTAAAAGACTAATTTTCTCATTACTTGTCATTTCCAAATAGTATTTATATGTCCTTTTGAATACTAATTACAACTCAGGGAGAAGTTAGAGATCACTTCTAGACCCTCACTATTAAAGTCTCAAATAGATGCCAGGTGAAAAAATTTGCATAGTGACTATTATGGGCATTATTTTTAAAAGTCATTCCTAAGCAAGATGCGTTTTTTTTTTTGTTTTGTTTTTTTGTTTTTTGCGGTACGCGGGCCTCTCACTGCTGTGGCCTCTCCCGTTGCGGAGCACAGGCTCCGGACGCGCAGGCTCAGCGGCCATGGCTCACGGGCCCAGCCGCTCCGCGGCATGTGGGATCCTCCCAGACCAGGGCACGAACCCGTGTCCCCCGCATCGGCAGGCGGACTCTCAACCACTGCGCCACCAGGGAAGCCCAAGATAAGTTTTATTCAATTAAATTGACTAAAAAATCCATTACAGATTGCTTCTAGTAGGTTCTCTTCAATATTTACATAACAGTGTCCTTGTCTTCCATGGATGACTTAGATTCACAATCAAAAAAGAATAAGCCTCTTTTTGGTACCACTAGTTTTTAAAAGGGGGGGAAATGATGAGATGTGTTGAAAAATATAGCTATGAAGAAATTCTGGGGAAAACAGGCCTAAAATAGGAATAATAATTTTCTGAGAATATCAAGTCTACTTAAGCTCCTTAGTTAAACTTCCCTGAAACTTAATTGTTAAGCAGGATATAAAATGTCACTGAGAAAAACCACAGTTTTTTAGGAACTGGAATCTCTTCTGTCCTATTTTTCATTTTTTAAATGTCAAAATCCACTTTTCAAGGGCAAAGACAGAGCAGGCATGCATATTTCTCTATGAACTCTTGCAGCTCTTGGTTAATTTGTGTATTAACATACTTACCATGAACAAACTTCTGCGTATGTTTATCCACCCCAACACACACACATACACACACACACACACACCCCAGATTATAAACTAGGGCAGGGATTGTATCTTAATCTTTTTTAATCTTCCATAATTCTTATTTCAGTTCTTGTAGAGAGTAGGTGCTTAGAAAATGTTTATCAAGTTGAACTGAAGTTTGCTTTAATGGTTTAAAATTTCAGCTCCTGTTTTCTATAGAGAAACATGGAGCTAATAGATGGTGAACTTGACACAGGCAAACGCTTAAAAAGAGAGAGAGAATTTCTAAATAAATTATCTAAAAACCTCCATAATTTTATGGTACACTGGCATGGTGTGCAGACTAAATTTTATTTTTTTATCAGTCCTATTATTATACCTAGATTCAGCAGAAATTTTGCTGATAAGTCAATATGGTAAATTTCCAGGGTTTTAGATTGTCTATTCAAAACCTAAAGCTGCATTGACAAAAAGTATATCAAAGAGACTGATTGCACTGGCTTCTGATTAAATTAGTACTGGATAAGCTTTATTGCCTTCCTTTTTAATATCTCACCACTGAAGGCTCAGTGCAGGAAGGCTGAATTTAATTGTGTTATATCAGGTTTCAGAAAGTATGCCTGTCTTTCCAGATTCTACCTACTTTTCCCTCTAGGATAATTTTCTTTAATTAAAGAGATAACTGCCTCTGTGTGTGTGTGTGTGTGTGTGTGTGTGTGTGTGTGTGTGTGTGTGTGTGTGTGTCAAGAGTGGCTCAGAATTAAAGACCTAGAAAAAGCAATGCACGCACAAATGAATACAGCTCTGATGAAGCAGAGTAACCAGAGGAGGAAGGAAGGAAGGAGCTAAGAAAGGAAGTAAAAGGGAGAAAAGAAGTGAAAGATATTTAAATGAAAAACAAAAATAGATGGAGAAGTGAGTTTTTGTGGATTTAAAGACACTACTCAGGCACAGCCAGGACTCTGCCTCTTCCTGGCTCAGTTACCTTAAGGCACTTATCACCCTGCCTTTCTCTCTGTACTTCTCACAGAGTGTTGGTCCGTGCTTCTCAAAATTGAGCGTGTGTATGAATCACCTGGGGACCTTATGAAAAAGTGCAGATTCTAATCCCATGAGTCTAGAGTGGATCCTGGGAGTCTGCATTTCTCACAAACTTCCAAGTGATGCTGATGTCATCTGGGGACCACACTCTGAGTAGGAAGGTGTTAGCTGACACACTTAAGCAAGAAACTGGTTTTCTTGTCTTAAAATATAGAAGGGGGTTTCTCCATGTTAGCACTCTGGATTTCTGAGTTGGATGAGTCTTTGTTGTGGGGAGATGTTCTGTGCACTGTAGGGCGTTTAGCAGCATCCCTGTCCTCTACCTACTAGATCCCAGAAGCAAATCCCCCAATTGTGACTATCAAAAATGTCTCCAGGGGCTTCCCTGGTGGCGCAGTGGTTGGGGGTCCGCCTGCCGATGCAGGGGACGCAGGTTCGTGCCCCGGTCCGGGAAGATGCCACGGAGCATGCCGGCAGCATGCCAGGGAGCGGCTGGGCCCGTGAGCCATGGCCACTGAGCCTGCGTGTCCAGAGCCTGTGCTCCACAACGGGAGAGGTCACAACAGTGAGAGGCCCACGTACCGCAAAAAAAAAAAAAAATGTCTCCAGATACTGCTAAATGTCCCCTGGGAGGCAGAATCACCCTAGCTGAGACCACTGAAATAGAAGATATTTGGGGCTATAACTGGGGGAAAGGCCGCTGGATAAAATGCATGCATCTTTCAGTTCTGTGCTAGCCCTGACCCTTATCCAACCTTTAGAAACAGTGTTAGAAGCCTTCATGCCAACACCTCAGATGAAAACATTACAACTCGGCCAAGTGCAGCCTGGCCTCCCTCCAGGGAGACCTGCCATCCAAGAGCCATCTCCTCCATTTGCTGCAGAGCTGGCAAGATCTGAGAGTATTCTTAGCATCTAGAAGGAGTAAAATTCTTTGTACCTATTCTTAGGGTTTAGATAAATGTTAAACTAGCAGACATTTTTACTATTTTCTACAATGTTAAGTCAGACGCCCACAAAAATGTAGTTTTAATATCACCTACACAGTGTATCTCAGAGATCCATTCCTTCCTTGTAATTACAGAAGCAAATAGCACATATTTTTTATAATATTTCAGAAAAATAAGAGAAGTTAGTGTGGCCTTTATGGTGAATTTGAGTTTCTTCTTCACGTCAAAAAGGGTAGTAAAAGGGCTTCCCTGGTGGCGCAGTGGTTGAGAGTCCGCCTGCCAATGCAGGGGACACGGGTTCGTGCCCCGGCCCGGGAAGATCCCACGTGCTGCAGAGTGGCTGGGCCCGTGAGCCATGGCCCCTGAGCCTGTGCGTCTGGAACCTGTGCTCCGCAACGGGAGAGGCCGCGACAGTGAGAGGCCCGCCTACCGCAAAAAAAAAAAAAAAAAAAAAAAAAAGGCTAGTAAAAGAATCTCTTTTATTTTGATGTTGTCATGTTCTTTTTCTTCTACACTTAACAACCAGATTACTCAAATTCTTCCCAAAGTATTTTCCTTTACCTTCTTCATTTATTCTGTAGTTCAATTATATTGTATAAATTCAATTGAATATTTACTAGGCTCTACTAAATTACAAACCGAGTGGAGAACAGAAGAATAAGGCAGTGTCTATAATCTCAAAGATGTTCACTCTCTATGTAGTTAAGGTAAAACTAACACAAAGCAACCAGAGAAAAATGCAAACAGTTCTAAGACTCCTGACTCTTGAACGCTGCCCCTCATGCAGAAGGCTCCCAGCTAATCCTTGTGGAGTGAATGGACCAACCACTAGTGCTCCAGTTTCCAAATGCCACCAAGGCTGACAGATGGAGACCCACGAGGGGTTACACTGGTCAGAGAAGGCCCCCTGGTGAGCACTGCACTGAAACCTCTGCGCTACTGCTACCTCGGCAGAGCCTGGCTTCTAGCACACGAGGCTGTGTCCCTGGGATGACCCCAGCCCCCTATCAAAATGCCTGCCTGAGAAACCACAATGCTGCCGGCAAATTTACTGCTTCCCTACCGACACCTGAGGACGGCCAGAACTCACTTTCTTAGAGCATTTCCTTAAAAGGGCCCACCATTGTGAATCCTTCCTCTGTCCCTGGGAGATGTATACTATCTCCTACAACTCAGGAGTGTCTTTCTAAAGGACCTGAGAGCCATTCCTTTGAAGTGTAACCATCAGAGGATGGGGTCCCTCTCTCCCAGTCTCTGCAGGAGAACAGAACCCTGACTTCGTCATTGCCAGCTGGCGCCCAGAGCTACCTCAGCACATTTCCCCTTGTCAACCAACCCTCGGTCAGGTTTCACTGGATGCCCCACTCCCTCCCCTCCCTACTCTTCCCTTTAAAACGCCGGGTCAGGGCTTCCCTGGCGGCGCAGTGGTTGAGAGTCCGCCTGCCGATGCAGGGGACACGGGTTCATGCCGCGGAGCGGCTGGGCCCGTGAGCCATGGCCGCTGAGCCTGCGCGTCCGGATCCTGTGCTCCACAACAGGAAAGGCCACAACAGTGAGAGGCCCGCGCACCGCAAAAAAAAAAAAAAAAAAAAAAAAAAAAAGCCCGGTCAAAAAGCATGATATATAACTGTATGATCTTAATTACATAAAAATGGATGCTTAGTTGTGTAGATACACAAACGAGACCTAGAAGGACACATCAAGTGGTAAACTGCTTGTGATTGTGGATGACTTTGTTATTTGCTTCTTGTGCTTTTTGGTTTCCTACTACGCACGTGTTAACTTTTAAGAAATAAATGTTATTTTTAAAACCTTAAAACAAAAGAAAAATGCCCTGTCAACCTCTACACAAATCAAAATGGAGCTCAGCTCTTTCCCCCACTGCCAGTAGTTACAGAATCAAATCTGTTTTCACCACTTTAACTCCTGTCCGGGTTTGTTTATCTTTGACAGCGGTGAAGGGAAGACTTCGGGACAACAGGCAGAATTTTCCTGTCATCGGTCCCTTCGGTGTGCCTTCTACACTCCATTTTAGACATTAATTAATACCCCACGTTCCAAGCTCCCTGCAACCCCTGCCACTGCCTACCACCAGCTCCCACATACCTGCTGAGTCCTTCCCCAATCAGTCATCCGAGGAGTGTGGTCCTGGGGGCGTGTGGTTGTATACGCCTGGAGGGGGCTGGTATCTGAAGTAACACCCCCCCACCCAACCCTACCCCCCACCCCCGCTGCATCTAACTCCCTTAAGTGCTCAGAAACAGTGGCCCTCACCAGGAGCCCCTATGGGCAAATGAACTGAAATCCCTGCTCCGTCCAGGTGTGGTGGAGAGGGACCAGCGTTCCCTGGTGGGAGGAAATGAAAACACTGATCTTGGTGCCTCCTCCTTCCCCATTTATCCTGCATCCCTAAGATCAGAGATGTAAGAACTCGAGAGGGCTTGGAGCTCCTTCAGTACAAGCTCCCCATGTGATAATCGAGGAGATGAAGACCCAGGGGTTACAGCTACTACAACCACCACCACGAGTTTTACTCTTGCAAGCACACTCTGCCCCAGGAATTGTTTCAAATGCTTCATAAATGGCACCATTCTCCCCATTTTACAGAGGAAAACACTGAGGCTCAAGGAAATTAAGTCTTACTTGAGGCTATGCAGCCAACAAGGGGCAGGGCTGGAATTCAAACTCACCTTTTAAAAAAACTAAACTTCCAAACATTTCACAAATATGAAACGTAAACCATCTCGTCCCCCAAGTTTAGTAAAATATTAAGACCACCACCCCATTTTGTTAGATACATTTTTTAAAATGGGTACAAGATGATTAGTCCTGAGGATGTGCGTGAAAGGGGCTATGACATACAGTTAGACATTTTCACAAGGTTTTCTGTTGACTTACCCATAATCACATTTTCCTTAAATTTGACAAAATTTCAGCAACAGTTGATTTGAAAGATGAAAATATTAAGATAACATGTTACCCTGAGAAAAGCTAACGCTTGTAAATCATGTTTTATTTGCCTCAGTTCAGTAAAAGACTAATTCAGTAAACTATTTTGCAAACATCAAAAGTTCCATAAGGGGGCAACATGGGGCCATAATATATTTCAAAACAAAAACAAAAAACAAAACCCTCTTTAACCTCAAAAATTTCCAGAGCCACAGCTTACTCCAAAAATAATATTCCAGGAATTGTTTTTAAGAATTACTGCCAGGAATTCCATGTTCTATGAAATCTTCCCAATGGCAATCAGAGCTACGTAACAGAAGAATTAAGGAGTATTAAGAACTGAAGTTACACCTTGGGCAAGTCCCTTACCCTCTTCGAGTTTGTATGTTCTTATTTGTAAAATGGGGCTAATCCCACCTGCACTGCTTACTAGAGAGAGCTGGTACCAATTCCCAATTTAACACTCTGCTGCTCATGTAAGATTTGATTAAAAATACGTTTAATTCAAATAGACGGTGGCATCACCTGTTTGCTTCCAAGATCCTCAAGATGACATAAGCCCAGAAACATAAAGCGGGAGATAACCTCCTACAACCAGAAATTTTCTTGATGTAAAGGAAATCAAGGCCCTTCCTCAAATGCAGTTTTCTCCTGTCAGGGATTAGGGGCCATGTGGAGACATGGCTCAGAGCCAGTGGCACCTGGGTGGGCAAGCTCCATCAGGGCTCGGGGAGTTTCCAGTGGGTCTCAAGAAACTGGTCACCAATAACTGTAGATATGTAACAGATTAAACTTATGCATTTAAAAATGCCTCTTGAGCTTATCATACTAAATGAGGTCAGAAAGCGAAAGACAAATACCATATGATATCACCTATATGTGGAATCTAAAATATGGCACAAATGAACCTATCTACAAAACAAAAACAGACTCACAGACACAGAGAACAGATTTGTAGTTGCCAAGGGGAAGGTTGGGTGGGGGAGGGATAGAGTGGGAGTTTGGGATTAGCAGATGCAAACTAGTATATATAGAATGGATAAACAACAAGGTCCTACTGTATAGTACAGGGAACTATATTCAGTATCCTGTGATAAGCCATAATGGAAAAGAATATTAAAAATGTATATATATGTAGAACTGAATCACTTAGCTATATAGCAGATACTAATACAACATTGTAAATCAACTATACAACAGTTAAAATTTTTTTAATTAAAAACAAAAAATAAAAATGTCTCTTGATTAACTTTTTTGAATATGATTTTACAGACTTTCATGAAATGATGTCGTGCCCGGTAGGTTGCCTAATGATTTATTTGCCTGCTCTTCACCTGAAAGGTAGAAATTTTAGGTGTTGTTGAATCATTGCACGCTGTGACAGTACTGGTTGATGTTAATGATTCAGCCATGAGGACCTTGTTTTGCACATCATATTTAAGAAAAGTAACTTTGTATACTGCCTTACAGTGTGTGATTTTATGTAAGTATACTGCTTTACAGTTTAGGATTTTATGTACATGTTTATCTCCAGAACTAATTCTGAGAGCATTTTGAAACTCATATCACTCAAGGTGCTTTGCTTATGTGAGGGCAGTTTTTTCACCAGTCTCAAAATGAGAGTACTAAAAATCAAATGAGTCAAACAACTTTGAGATTCCCGTCAAATCCCCTGGTGACCTGATGTAAGTCATCAGCTGGGGTCCCTGAAGAAATGATGGGGTGAGACCAGGTTATTTAGCCTAAACTATAATATGAATTTTCAAAGGGGGCCCCTGGGAGATAAAAATCTGTTTAGCATTTTCCACAGATGTTATATATTCTAAAGACAGGGATGGGAAACCATCCCATTCCAGAAAATTCATCAGTTGGGGAGGAAAAAATATACAACGCTTAGTCAGAATCATAATAGGCCCAACCCTTGAGGAAAAAAACAGAGCATGGCTTCATCCATCTACTGAGTCAATATTTGCACATTCAAAACTTGCAGGTATAAAATGTACATATTTGCTTTGAAAAGAATTTTAGAGTTGGAAGATATTCTATTCTTGGTGTCAACCTTTGCCATCTCCTGGCTTTTGTTCTACTGTGTATGAAAATTTCTCACAAGGAATTTTACTTCTTACAATTTTAAGGGTTCTTCCTATTGTGCTGAAAAATCCACGGCTAGAAACAAAAAAATTCTATGCCTCTGGGTCCCCCCCTCCTCTGCAAAGCTTTACTTCGGATTTGATTGTGAGCGCTGACCCTCTGGCAAGGTGCAAAAGAAAGTTCTCAAGAAGCAGTGAGAGAAGGCAGAGCAAAAGAGGGGAAGCAGGAGAAGCCAAAGGGGAAATGTTCTATTTGTATTCAAAGAAAATTCTGTGACTGTGGTGTTGTGATAGAAAAGAGCTATGCTTTGGGCACAAGAAATAAAGGCACAGGATGTAATACATATAAGTGCTACTTTGGGAGGAGTTCAGAGAATATTTGAAATCAGAGTTGTCCTAGACCCAGGTTTTATATCTGGAGTTAACAGACCCTTTCACTAGGCTCTTTGGTAAGTGGCTTCAGGAAGTCTTAGCACCATCTGCAGCCTTCTTCTCTTAGGCGCCACACGCACACACACGTGAAAACAATGGCTAGATTTCCTCAAACACTAGGGTATTTTCACTTAATACACACCGAAATTTTCAGACCAGTTTTTGCATTTAGATGAGGGCTTTGCCCCTGTAATCCCTGCTGAGCCAGTCTTGCCCTAAAAAATGCATTCTGGTTCCCTGTCCGGGAAAGCTGGTCATCATCCTGGTGCATGCCTCCCAGCTCTCAACCTAGGGACCCACATGCTAGGTTTCACTGGGGTTTCCACACACCTGAGTCCTCTCCATGACATTAATTTGAACCCTTCTGAGACTGCTTCTTTCTCATCACCTGCCATTCTGCAAGCCTGCTGTTTCACCACAGCAGAGAACGCCAGGATTGCCCACAGTGATCCAACTCTTCTAGGAAGTTCAAACAGGTAAAACGCACCATCAGCACCACCTCTCCCAACCTTGCCCATCGCTTTCAGGGGTTTTTGCTCCCTTTTTCACATCCCCTTACCCTGTGGGGGCACAGGGACAGCTCTCCACGTCCAAGACACACCTACTGACTCCTGCTGTAGGACCCACAGAGAAGCTGAACTTAGCATCTCGGGTGGGCATCTCCACCATGGTATTTGCTGTGTTGGGAAATAAATTCAAAGATGCACAAGACACATCCCCCCATCCTCAAGCCAATAACCATCAAGTGTCAAAGGTAACCTCACAAGTTAACAAGATGTTCTAGTACCATGTCCTCAGGCATGAGGAAATGTTGTAAAATAACTAGATTGTCAAGGATGTAGGTTTTATGTCAGTGGCCTTGTAGATAAGCCCCAAAAGTAGGTTAGGTGAGAGCGGGAAGTTTTTCAACACCAAGGAAAGAAGTTCAGCTGAACTCCATGGGTCTTTCACAGGCCATTGATAAAGGTTTTTAGGCAAGGGGTAGCACGAATGATGTGTGAGTTGGTAATACTACCCTATAGACACCCTACCAGGATATTTGCAAGGGAAGTGTCTGAAAGCAGAAAGGCCAGCTGGAAGACTATTTTAATTCTCCAGCAGGGAAAGCACCAGGGCCTGAGCCAGAGAAGGGCAGAAAAAAATTAAGAAATAGGAAGGCTTTACAAAGGAAGAAGCCACAGGACAGGACACAGAATGGATAAATGCAGTAAAGGTGAAATTTCAATCCCTAGTTCCAGGTAGAGGAGTGGTACTATGAGCAGAAATCCTCTTTGAGTTAAAGTAAATCTGTCCCTAAGGCACAAAGAACCTCTGGTTCCCCCAAACGGAAATCACAGTGGCCTTAAGATTGAATCCTACTTTCTTCAGTTGTCCATTTAACGAGCATTTATTTAGTACTTTCTACATGCTAGGCATTAAGAAGCCAAAAATAATGAAATGAGGTCCAGACTCCCTAGGAGTTCATCAACTAGTTCCATGACTTACAGGTAATTATTTTGGTTTCCCCACCTCTAAAATAGATTTTATTCATGATTTTCATTTTTCATTCATTTTCTCAATTTTCATTCATGATTCCCCCCCCACCCCGTAACCAATTATTATACAGCTGTCATTATTTAAATGCATGTTCTCTTTGAACTATCACTAGCCACTGCTAGTGAGTAATAAGGTGTGAATTATTTATTATGCTCCCCTTTCTAGCTGCATTGTCAAGGAGAACACACAACTTAAAGAACACCATTTCAAATGCAGTATCAAACGACACAGAGAGCCAGAGGCACTGATCCTTCACAGTTTTTAGCAAAAAGTGTCCTTCCCCACTATTTCCCAGATGGAATTTTGTGTACCACTAAGAGGATGGGCCATACACTACACTGTACTCAGAGCCACGGGTAGCAGGGCACATTATTCTGGAGCATCTATTTTATTTGAAGATTTGGGGTAATTTATTGATTTGAAATGGTTTATATTAAAACACACCAAAACGTTATGCAGTAGAACATAAATCTGGCACAAGATTTTCACTTAAACAGGGGACTAAACATAAATTTAGTGCTGGGCTGCTTGGGTGCATGTGAAAGAGATTGAGGGAGCAGGGAGAGGAAGGTAAGTATATTGGCTCTTGAATGCTCTCTAGGGAAAAGCTTTGGAACCTCGATGGATACATCCGGGCCAGCCTAATGACTCATATGCCTCCGGATGAAAAAAACAATCCAGGACCACTCAGTGAGACCCAAAACTCCGACTTGCTGGGTATCAGTACCATTTTAAAATACCCTTCCTTTCCCCCTACCTTTACTTTCAGTGGAGCTTATATGTGCTTTATAATTCTGAGCCTATAGGCTACCCGTTATCAAATCAATAATTCTCTGAAATCAAAGAGCAAGCTATGAACCGAGTGACCACATCAGAGCTGACAGTGGTATATGTGAGGTTACATACTTGTGAAGATGGACACCATTCTCTGCGGGACATGGTCCACCCCCCTCACCATCTATGAATCAGTGACGTGTCCCAACTAAAACATCAGCAGCTCAGATTCAAGGTTGGTACACACCGTCTGTTTTCGGTTTCCCCCACCTCTCAAGGCCCTTAAAGAACACAGTAGCCCAAATGTTTTGTCCCTCTAAAATGTCTGTGTAAATCTGGACACCAGGGAAATTGTCTCCATAGTAACCATAGATAAATCTAGATGGAAGAGTGGTTTTGTATCTCTTCACCTGAACTGAGAATATCTGCTTCAAACTGTATGGCTTTTTGATGCTAGAGATGATGGATTCAAAAGATTAAACATCACATTATTCAAACCTGTCCTCTGCGGCATTTAAGTAAAGTGGGCATACAATTTTCCCAGAGTTTAGCAGTTCTTGTGACTGATTTCTGGGCCTTTTTGCAGCTGGCCGAGCTTGGGTATAATAGCAGGGTGTCTTCAGCAGGAAACAGCTACAGAATCACACAGCTTAGAAAGACCCTTAATGAGGTCCAGAGCAGAGCAGGCCTCCATCCCCCATGCAGAAGTGTTCACAGGGCAGGGGCAGCTCTAGGATGACTGGGAAGAAAGAGGGAAGAGAGCCAACAGCCAACAGTGCCCACACTGAACAGAAAAAGAGCAGAGCGTTGACAGAAGTGGTGGTCTCAGCAGACTGGTTTCCCCAGACTACTGTGCTCCCACCACCCCTCTACTTGAAGGCATAATTTTGGGAGGTGTTTAAAGTGCCTGGAAATCCTGAGTTGGAGGAGCTTGGTTGGGAAAGGGTGACCTGCTCCCTTGGCTCCCTGGGGAATTTGACCCACTTAGTCCACACTCAGGTGCAGGTGGATTCAGTCTCAGCCAGGAGCTGCAACCCCAGTGTACCTGACTCCACCCTGCCCTGCCCCAGCAGATCCTGGCAGCCACCCTGGTGCTTACAGGGCAAGCTGGACCCCAGGAACACGAGGCTCCTTCAGCTCCAGAAGCAGAGGAACCGTGGGTGGGAATGGCTAGCTGACTTCGTTTATAACTTAGTTTATAACTCTAAACTCTAGCTTAGTTTATGACTTTAAATATTGAACTATGTGGTATATGACCTGCTTTCATACTGCTGAATTTTATCAAGCATGAGTAATCAATTTCCAAGAAACATCAAGTCAGGGAAGCACGTTAAACCAAAGCTTACTGGTGGAATCAGCAAAAGCCAGAATGTGGAAACTCTATGGGACAAATAACAAACAGATTACAAGGGGGAGGAAAGAGGAGGCTGTAGAAACAGAGACTTCAGAAACCATTCAACCAGTGACACTGTACAGCCCTTGCTTGGATGGAGTAAGCTGACTGTGACATCATTCATGAGACAGTTGGGGTGATTTGAATACTGACTGCATATTTGACAAATCTAAGGAATTACTGTTAATTTTTTTAACATGTGGTAATGGCACTGAAGTCACTTTTTTTGGGGGGGAGGTACGCGGGCCTCTCACTGCTGTGGCCTCTCCCGTTGCGGAGCACAGGCTCTGGACGCGCAGGCTCAGTGGCCATGGCTCACGGGCCCAGCCGCTCCGCGGCATGTGGGATCTTCCCGGACCGGGGCACGAACCCGTGTCCCGTGCATTGGCAGGTGGACTCCCAACCACTGCGCCACCAGGGAAGCCCTGAAGTCACATTTTAAAAATTACCTTTTAGAAATATACAGTGAAATACTAATGAATGACATGATGTGACTTCTGGGATTTGCTTCAAAACAACCTAGTGTCGGGGGAGAGAAAATATGATTAGATAGAGATGAAACAAGATTGCCCAGGAGTCAACCCCTGTTGAAGCTGGAACATGGGATATGAGGGTTCATGATGCTACTCTCTCTGGTTTTACATAGATTTTCCTCCTTCTTGCCTGCCTGCCTGCCTTTCTTCCTTCCTTCCTTTTAGCCATATCTATACACCAGACTAGAAGAACAAAAGGAGTATTTGGAGCCTAATGTTTTTCCCATGTTAAACAGGGAGTATTACCTATATCAAAACATTCACTATATCAAGACAGTGTATGAGGGAGAGCAACTCTGAATCCAGAATGAGCTTTAATTTAAATCTCGCCTTACCAGCTGGGTGACCTTGAGCAAATCATTAAACCCTGCAGAACCTCACTGGCAGTTTTCTCACTTGTCAAACCATAATGAAACCACTTTGCTTCGTTGTACAAACCAGCAAGAATGTTTGAAAAGTGCCAGGAATAGGATAGGTTCTCAGTACATAGAAGTTACAATTGATCATAGACACCAGTGTCCCCATTATTTATGCAAAGATTTAAATTCTTTGAGCAAAAACAGAAGACATGATTCTTGATTTGAAAACTTTCACATTTTACCATTTAATTATGATTTTGTCCCCTTTACTTTTACAGCAGATTTCTTCCTTTCATCTGAGACAACAGCCCTAGAAAATAGCAAGCAGTTTAAAGTTCAATATTAAATGTAGGTCTGATAATGAAATCGCCTTTGACTGTTAAATTTTACCTGATTCTCACACCAGCTTCTGACTGAATATTTTCTGTGTATATATTTATCCGTAAGAATACACTTACATCAGTTAGCATTTGTGAAATCCACCAGCTCTTGAGAGTCTAATAATATGAAGGTAAAGGAGGAATGTTACCATCAGCACTGCGTATCCTGCCTTCCCTCCTGGAATATGGGAGACGCTCCATTGGAGCTCTGCTTCCCTCGCCTCTATGCTTCCTCATCACTCCAGTGATTCTCCCCTCTCGCTCCTGCATCTTCAGTTTCTCCCTCACTACTAGGTCATGTCCTTGAGCATAAAATAGACCTTAATACTCACCTATTCTTTTTGAAAATCTCTCCCTTGACCTTATGTCCCCATTCAGCTTTTGCCCCGTCCCTCAGCTCTTTATAGTAAAACTTTAAAGAATTGACTAATCCTTGCTTTCCATTCTCTCTCCAACCACTCTACACATCTTTCATCCCCACCGTGCCCATGAAACAACTCTTATCAAGGACTTTCAGCCACGCCAAACCCAATGGTCACTTCTTTGTCCTCATCCAACCGCATTGTGACACAGCTGTCCACGCTCATCTTCCCAGATCACTTTCTTCTCTTAGCATCCATGACTCCTCACTCCTAGTTTTCCCATTCCAACTCAGTTTTTCTTCTTCTATACCCAGCTGCTAATTATAGAAGCCCAGGACTAAGCCTTCAGTCCTCTTCTCTTCTCTTGCACACCACCCACCCCACCATAAATCTCATCTAAGCCCATGGTGGGGTTTTTGTTTGTTTCTTTTTGTGGTTTGTTTGGCCATGCCACACGGCTTGCAGGATCTTAGTTCCCCGACCAGGGATTGAACCCACGCCCCCTGCAGTGGAAGCACTGAGTCCTAACCACTGGACACCAGGAAATTCCCAGGCCCATGATTTTAGATGCTATCTATTCACTGAAGAAAATCATATTTTCATCTTCAGCCCTGATTTCTCCCCTATGCTCTGGCCCCATAAATACTACTATTTAACCAACATTCGCATTTGGATGTCTAATTGGCAACTCAAAGCTACCATTTCCGAAAGGGATTCCAAATTTTCCCTTAATAATCTCCACCTCTTTAATGTTCACGGTGGGAAAAAAAGATCTAAGGATACCCGTTGTTTTGCAAAAGTCCCTTTAAAGATGTTTGGGTTCTGTAAATCATTCAACAAACATTGTATTATAGACACAGCTGCGTGCTGAAGATATCAAGAGGGATGAGATGGGACTTCCACCATCAAGAGGTTCAATACAGTATAAAACCATAGTTAAAGGCTCTGGCTTTGACATGTGCTACTTACAATTGCCTAAACTTGGCAACTCTTCTTGCCTTTGGTTTCCTCATCTCTAATGTGATAGTAATAAAAATAATAATTATACTTTTCTCATATGATTGTTATGAGAATCATATAAAGCAATACATATACAAGTGATTATTTCAGTGCCTGGTACATTAAAAAAGCACTCAATAAATGTTACCTTTTAAATAAGTGGCTAAATTGTATGCCTATCGTCACCTGAAATTCAAAGTGTCTTTTCCTTTATGCCTAGAAGGGAGACAGATATATAAATAAATAGGAAATTATGCAGTACACTTGAAAGTAATGCATAAAATAGTATAAATTCTGAAAGGAAATGTTCTCCAACGAAAAGCCCAAACCAAACAATTGCCACAGAAACATCCACCTCATGGGATGTCTTTTTCTCTATCCTATTCTTACCCCTTTTTAACTTATTTCATCTCTCAAGTATTCTTCATGAAAAAAGGCACCCCATTTTTAGAGGCATATTCATTCTTTCTTCCTCCTACACACAAGGGATCTGTTACATGATAAAGCTGAGCCAGCAGAATGACTGTTTAAATGCCAATTATGGAAAGCCATAAATGAAGCATATCATTCAGTTTCCTGCATAAATGCTTTGCAAGCGCTCTGATTTCCAGACTATTAGGACTGTTTTTCCTCTCCAGGCACAAGCCCTGAGCCTTTAGAAGAGGGTCCTTTCCTTGGGAATATGGAGGGAAACAAAGGTAAGCACTGGGAAGCAAGGGCGCTCTGCGGAGCAGCAAGCCCTCGCTGGATCACTTGAGACCAGCTTTTTTCCATCTTGGTTGAAAACAGTTCAGTATGTCACAGACTGTTTGAAATTTCCTCAGACACTCGTAATAACCAAGCTAATTGTCCAACCGTAGGTCCTCCTCCCAATTTTTGCTATGACCAAAGTTTAATATATCCTGCTATTAAGGGATCACATATCAAATTTTCTCATAGCTTGTAAGGTTTTCTTGGACAGCACACTTAAGCTCAAATTACGTAGTATACAGATAAAATTTTTTTACCAAAATCTTTGCATCCACGTAAATTATTGGAAAACTGAACCCATCAAATTTCACATCAATCCTGAGGTGTGTATCAGAGTGCACTTTAAGGGTCATATGTGGAGAGATGGAGACCCAGAGACATTGCTGAATCCATAACAGGGCAGGAATGGGGTCATGGAGCCTGAGAGTAAAATGCTTTCTCCTTTTGTTTTTCCTACAGGCCTTCTTTACCCATGCAGCCTAATCAGCTCCTGAAGAAGGGGCATCCTCCTGAAGATGTTTGCATCCTTCTTGAGAAGGAATGAGAGAAGACTGTCTTCATGGCACGCATTTTGCTGTATTCATTTTCCCAGATCTCTTAAAGCAAATGAGTCCCTCTGTACCCCTCCCTTGCTTTATTTTTGTGAGGACTTTATTGACAAGTAAACTTTCTTGTTTCTATTCAGAGTCTATAAATTATGAATTAGTGTCTTCAGAGATAAAGGGGAGGATACGTTCTTCCATACATGGAAATCCCACAGCAAGGTCAACAGCGCACTGTAACGCTCGCTTAAGCTTAATACAGCACAGAAAGAGCAGGTTCTATGTCACAAACTGCCTCACTGGGACCCGGGAGGGAAGCATTAAAATACCTCTTTCCAGATGGAGAAACAGACTCAGATGGAGAAACTTTACAGATGGAGTTGCCTGAGCTCCCACAGCTAGCGTGTGTGGCAGAGCTGGCGTTTAACAGAGGCCTGTCCTACTCCATGCTCATCCTTTTTCCCTTCTGCACTCCGGAAGACAAAGCTTCTCTCCTAGAGCACCTTCAGAACATCGGAACAGATCTGAAGATCTGTAATCTAACCCAATGCCATCCAGATCCCCTGCTGTGCTTCAACCCTTGGGCCAGCCTCAGAAATCCATTCGCTCCACCTGAGAAACTAAAGCTTTGCCAAGGGCTACCTCAGAGTAGGGCTGAATTCCTGAATGTTGACATTCTGAGTCTTTCTCAAAGATGAGGCAGAGTGGGCTTCCCTAGTGGCGCAGTGGTTGAGAGTCCGCCTGCCGATGCAGGGGACACGGGTTCGTGCCCTGGTCCGGGAAGATCCCACATGCCACGGAGTGGCTGGGCCCATGAGCCATGGCCGCTGAGCCTGCGCGTCCGGACCCTGTGCTCCGCAACGGGAGAGGCCACAGCAGTGAGAGGCCCGCGTAACGCAAAAAAAAAAAAAAAAAAGATGAGGCAGAGTTAGACAGAACCCTGGAGTCAGATAGGGCAGAACTCCAGGTAAAGGCCAGAAACAAACTGGCCTTGGAAAATGGAAAGAAAACAGAGGCCCTGGAACCAGAAGACCAGATTCTCCTCCTGGATTCAGCATTTGCCAGCAGTGAGAACTTACATTGCCTCATTTCTCTGAGCTCCAGCTTTCTGGTCTGGAAAATGGAGATATCAGAACCTTCTGCTTATTCAACATCATTACATTGATGATGAAAAGAAGTAGTGGGAGCAGCCTAGGTGTTCCTCAAGAGGAAAATGGATAAACAGAGACATAGCCACACAATAGAATATTATTCAGCAACAAAAAAGAACAAATTATTTACACATGCAACAACACAGATGACTCTCAAAAACATTATACTAAAGGGAAAAAAAGACAGACGTAAAAGACTGCATGATTCAATTTATATGAAGTTTTCCAGCAAAAAAAGCTAACCAATAAGGATAGAAATTAAGACAGTGGTTGCATGGGGAATTGACTGAGAAGGGGCAGGAGGAGATGGGGTGATGGAAATGTTCTATACATTTGATAGAAGAAGTGTATGCATTCGTCAAGAATGATTGAATGCAGACTTAAGATCTACACCTGTCACCATATGTAAAGTGTACCTCAATAGAAAACACAATACAATTTTAAAAGCTTTGTAAATAAAAGAGCTTTGTACAAATGGAGAATTCCACAGTTGCTTTACCAGAATACTGGTCCTCTTTACGTGACGGCTTGGTTGGACAACCTCATATGAGTGATGCGCGGCGGCTCCAAAAAAATGCACTTAACTGAGGTTACTCTCTTTTATTATCCAAAGTTTATGATTGGATCTGAACATAGGGATTTCTGAGAAAAGCAAATAGCATACAAATAAAGCAACACTAAGTTTAGGAATAATGAGTCATATTCTAATAGCGAAGTGGCATATGGGCCATTCCACAGCACATACACATTTCCTCTAAATCAGACTCCCTACATTTCCATAGGAAAGGGAAGTTGCTATTTAAAATTTAGCTCGAGAAAAGCAAGCAGCAATAAAAAGAATAATGCCATTTGTATTGAGTACACCAGCCTCTTCCAAAATGTTCTTGTTTCTGCTCACAACTGCCCTGCAAAGCAGAAAGCATTATCTCCATTTCAGAGATAAGAAAATGCAGGCTCGGGTGTGACTAAATTACTTGCCAGAACACACATACCAAGAAATCAAACCTGTGTGTGTCTGACTCTATAGCTTCTTTACTCTATCCTGACAGATTATATATATTTTCCAGTCACACTTATTGCTCTAATTAGTTATCTTCTCATTTGTAGGTAATTTTCTCATTACACAATAGTCATAGAAGTAATATCTAATGTTTATTGAGTATTTATCAAGTGCCAGGAAGTTAACATGTATTAAGGCATTAAATGCTTAAAATTTAGTAAAAGGGAGACATTATTCCCAGCCTGATTTACAAATGAAGAAACTGACCAAGAGGAGGATGAGGGCTTTCCCAAGGTCACACATGGAGCAAGCAGAGCCAGCATTTGTGCCCAAGCAGCCTGGATTCAAAGGCCACGTGATCAGCCCAACCATTGCACTGTCTTTTCTCAATGGGTGAGAAACCCAAAGTGCAAGGCATTATACAATAGTACTCAAACCTTTATTTCAGAAAAGAGTAGAACATTTTCAACTTTTCTAGGAAAGGTCGGCAAGCAGAAGCAAGTTCAAGATTGTAAAACAACGTACATCTACTATTTCTGTCTAGCTCATAGTAGCAGTTGGGGCTATCAGTGTATCTATAGTAAATGCAAAGACAACAGAACTTTATAAATCCTAAAAAGGTCACAAGGTCAGGACATGACACCATCATGATTGAGCATCGTCTAGAAAATTTCATTCTGGTCCAAAGATTCACCCCAAAGCCTCCAAAGAGTGTGTCAGATTCTCAGAGTAACAGCTCACTGTGCAACAATGGGAGTAGAAGGAGGGGCAGAGGAAGAGAGACTGTGAGCTTGAGAAAAGAAGAAACCCAGGGGCTTCTGATACTCTCCTTCCTCTTCTTCTTCCTACAGAAGTACTGATCTAAGGCTCATATTCCTATTACAGGGTTCTCAAATTTTAGCACGCATCAGAACCACCTGGAGCAGAGGGAATTTCTAACAAGTCCCCACATGAGGCTAATGCTCCTGGACTAAAGACCACACTTTGAAAATCACTGCCCTGGGGACTTCCCAGGTGGCGCAGTGGTTAAGAATCCACCTGACAATGCAGGGGACACGGGTTCGATCCCTGGCCCAGGAAAATCCCACATGCCGCGGAGCAACTAAGCCCGTGTGCCACAACTACTGAGCCTGTGCTCTAGAGCCCATGAGCCACAACTACTGAGCTCACGTGCCACAACTACTGATGCCCACACGGCTAGAGCCCATGCTCTGCAACAAGGGAAGCCACTGCAATGAGAAGCCTGCATACCACAACGAAGAGTAGCCCCCGCTCACCGCAACTAGAGAAAGCCTGCACACAGCAACGAAGACCAACGCAGCCCAAAATAAACACATTTATGAAAAAAAAAAAAAAGAAAATCACTGCTCTGTAATATTAATCCCTCCCAAGCCTCTGCTTAAGTATCTCGAACCACAAAGGACACTGAAGTGAGATTAACACTGCCCACTCAACAAAGCACGAGGTTATAATTTTACTTACTAACCATGAGGAAATGCTACCAAATGTTAAAGTAGAAAAACACTTTATAATAATAAATTCTAAACATATCTATTTCTGAAATACACACAACAAAAGTTGCTATATTTCACTAAAAAATAAAAGGTCATACTTTATTTTTCTTAATGACTACCAGAAATCCCAGGTCAAAATTTTCCATGTGCAATGTTTATGCCTGATCAGAAGAAAACCCCTGCAGACCCAGAGGCTAACACACAGGTTCTGTGTAAACGTTGACAGCCAGAGTCTCAGTTGAGCTCATTTAGCTTAACAAGTCTCTAGCTCCAGTTCACAGTGAGCAGCAGAGATCAATAAAAGCTCTATAATGCTTTTCCATTAGTCTCCAGACTTTCTTTGCTTAAAATGATAAAGGATGAGTAAGGGTCAATAGTGCGATAGACATAACCTAGAGCTGCTCATTAGAGGTTACTACATTTACATAGAATTAAGTGGCACATTCTAGGGGGTTTCTGTGTTTTTCTGGGGTCATTTTGGAGAGATCCCTCTTCCCTGGTTTATTACCAATTCACCAAATCCTAGGTTGAAAGGGGTCTTAGAAACCGTTTGATTTAACTTCTCATCAGCCTATGTTGTAAGATTTTTGCCTACAATGCTCTTAGGAGATGTAAGTATGACAGTCGTCAAAAAGGTGAAGACGTGGACTTCCCTGGTGACGCAGTGGTTAAGAATCCGCCTGCCAATGCAGGGCACACGGGTTCGAGCCCTGGTCCGCGAAGATCCCACAGGTTGTGGAGCAACTACGCCCGTGCAGCACAACTACTGAGCCCACGTGCCACAAGTACTGAAGCCCGAGTGCCTAGAGCCCATCCTCTGCAACAAGAGAAGCCACTGCAATGAGAAGCCCCTGCACCGCAACGAAGAAGAGCCCCTACTTGCCACAACTAGAGAAAGCCCACGCACAGCAACGAAGACCAAACGCAGCCAAAAATAATTTTTTTAAAAAAAGGTGAAGATATGTCAACAATTGGTGAATTGAAGGCCTTATGAGTATTAATTATATGAATCTTGCAACTTGTCTGCTGATTTCAAATTTTTCAAAATAAAATTTTGGGAAAAAATGTGGAGAAAAAAAGGTGAAGACAGAGATCTTCAAGACTTCTCATTCAGAGCAATTTTACCTGGCTTCCTGACCTATTCTTCAATGATAGGATTATTGTTTAAAATAAATCCTTCAAAACTATGGTATCTAAAACAGGCTTGGAAGGGAGTCAAAATTGCTCAACTAATTTAAGTCACAAAAATAAAACTCCGTGAAGGGAGGAAATCAGCCTGTTTGTCACCACTGTATGCCAGAGTGGGCACAGCTGGACATAAGTTCTCAATAAATATTAATTGGATAAATTAATGAGTGAATGAGACCATCATAGGTATTCATAGCTGTAATAACATTTTGTAAGTTTCCAGAATAACCCTAAATGACTTGTTCAATCGCTGAGGATCCCACAATCCTCAGATTGGGCTTGAGATCAGAAAGAACTGTGTTTTATACCTAAAACACCTGCTAGAGATACCAAAGGGACATTTTAAAACAGTCAGAGGAAACTTAAAGTGTGTTAAGCCATGGATGCAAATATGAAACTTTAAATTAGTGTTGTGAAATTTTTTGAATTTTTAATTTTAGTTGGATCCTAACAAGACTATCTGTATATATGAACATGAAATCTACTCAGAAAGAAAATTGAAGCCTTAGTTAACACATTTAACTTTAGATTGTAATTTTCCCACTTAAAAAAAAACTTCCAGGGCTTCCCTGGTGGCGCAGTGGTTGAGAGTCCGCCTGCCAATGCAGGTGATACGGGTTCGTGCCCCGGTCTGGGAGGATCCCACATGCTGCGGAGCGGCTGGGCCCGTGAGCCATGGCTGCTGAGCCTGCGCGTCCGGAGCCTGTGCTCAGCAACGGGAGAGGCCACAACAGTGAGAGGCCCGCGTACCGCAAAATAAATAAATTAATTAAATAAACTCCCGCAATTTTTATTTAATTTTCTCCTGAATTAAACTTTGATGCTTACTATGGAAATGCAGTTTCATGACAAAAGTCTTCCCCTTCCTATTATTTGTGATCTCTAGGAAACTCCTAAATAGAAATGTGGAACCACTCCATCTCCTCCAAAGAAATGTGATTATCTATGTTAATGAAAGATAAGTTTAACATGAAATAAAACCCAAGGAATTCAAATATTTTACTGCAAGTATTCATGTTACCCCCTACCTATTTTTGCCAGAGCTGCTGGCAAATTAAAAACTAAAACAAACCAAAACAACAACTTTTTAAATATTACCTCTTATTTACTAGATAGGTCACTTCCTAACAAGCAACTTGCTCTTTCATTCCAACATCAAATTCAGAAGTCAAGCTTGTGGCTCAGCAAAATTGCAAATTTCATGGACCGCTAGAATGATCTGAACATAGTAGAATTAAAAATGTTACATCCACATTTGCTGCCTAGGGTCTATTTCATGGCCTTCATTAAATGTTTACCTTTCCTTTATATTCACTGGTTTGACTTTTAAACAATTGATAGATAACAGGTATGTGGTTAAGAGCAACTCAACTCACCTCTTCATCTACAAGTTCTTTTGTGTTTAACTCCCATTTCAGAACACCCCTGTCCCTCTACTTACATTTTCCTACAGAGAAGAAAAATCCTATTATTTTTACTGACTACCTCGGGGAATACTTCCTGGAATATAAAGTCATTTCTTTTTTAACCATTTATAATTAAAATTTCTTCATTTGGGGTCCAGACAGCCATCATTATCCATCCAGTTCAGACCTGAAAATCATCAGTCAATCTCAATGGTTTCTTCTAGGTCACAACGTCTGATACTCTTGATAACAGGCATTCCTCTTAATGCACCTCCTGTTTTCATCATCAAGAAACTCTCAGTGGGCCTTTTTTCCCCTTTCTAATGAGAGTTGTGACATTAGTAACATGTAGCCAAGGCTAGTACCCTTCTCTTGGTCCATTTGCCTGACCTTGACAATGTCTTCCTGATTGGTAAATGTTCCCAATAAATGCTAGATACCCATACACTGCTCTCATTTCAATCACAGTAATTCAATACCTGTTTCATCCCATCAGAAGCTTCTTTATCAGATGCTCAACCATACACTTAACTGGATGCTCAATTCTAAAGCCCGAATCAGAGACCATTCTAGGAGGTGTCAACTCGTAAAAGAGATCTGTACCTTTGAAATACAAGTAGAAGAGAGAGTCTACAAGGTTTGCCACATCTTTAACTCCATCTATGGTAGTTAGACTTTAACTTTCATTAAGTCAAGGTTTTTGTATCCTCACATCAGTGAGTCACTGAAATGTGGCATGAAAATAACTGTAAGACTTTTTGCAAACACTTTGCTAATTTAAAAGTTCAAGAAGGGGCTTCCCTGGTGGCGCAGTGGTTGAGAGTCCACCTGCTGATGCAGGGGACACAGGTTCGTGCCCCGGTCCGGGAGGATCCCATGTGCCGCAGAGCGGCTGGACCCGTGGGCCATGGCCACTGGGCCTGCGCGTCCGGAGCCTGTGCTCCGCGGCGGGAGAGGCCACAGCAGTGAGAGGCCCGCGTACAGAAAAAATTAAATTAAATTAAATTAAAAAGTTCAAGAAAGAAATACACCCCAGAGTGAAACCTTATTTTAGCCCTAAAGGAGCTGGATGATATGACAATATACATTTTTAATGTAATTCAATAAAAATCACTTAGTGCCATCCCCCATTTTCCCCTGAACTTCTCAATATGCTTCTTGGTCTAAAAGCTTTCAGAATTAATACAATACTAGAGGAAAATGTTGAATTGTGCTTTAATTTTATATTTGACATGGACCGAGTATCTTTGGCCATGCCAATTAACCTCCTTGGCCTTAATATGTCCATCAGTTAACTTTCTTATTAAATGGGATTATACTTGTTCTGTTTCCTTAATGGGATGCTGTAATAGAAAGGAAAAATATTGTGAACTTTCTATAAGTATAAAATGTATTTTCTCAATTTACTTCAATAAGCACAGGGATTGACCATAATGCAAGACACTAAGCCAGGTAGGAAGGATGCTGGGTTAACCAAGACATAATTCCTGGACATTACTAAGCTTTATTCATATTTGGGGTTTAGAATAAGAGTTTAATAAAAGAAGTGCAAGACGTGTACACTGAAGATTACAAGACACTGTTGGAAAAAAATTAAAGAAGATCTAAATAAATGGAAAGACAGCTCATGTTCATGGATAGGAAGTCTTAATATTGTTAAGATGGCTTACTCCCCAAATTGACATATAGATTCAATCTGTAGAAAGGGATATAAAATCCCTATCAAAATTTTAGCTGCCTTTTTCACAGAAATTGACAATCTGCTTCTAAAATTCATATGAAAATGCAAGGGATCCAGAATAAGAGAACAAAACAGGAAAACCAATACTTCCCAATTTTACAATCTTTTACAGTAAACCTACAGTAATCAAAACAGTATGATATTGCATAAGGCTATATATATTGATCAAAGGAATAGAATTGAGTGTCCAGTAATAATCCCTTACATTTATGTTGTCAGTTTGGGGTGCTATAACAAAGATATCATAAACTAGGTGGCCTAAAAACAACAGAAATTTATTTCTCACTGTTCTGGAGGCTGATGTCCAAGATCAGAGTATTACTATGGTTGAGTTCTTAAAAGGGCCCTCTTCCAGATTGCAGACTGCTGACTTCTTACTGTGTTCTCACAGAGTGAAAAAACAGCTATCTAGCTCTCTGGTCTCTTTTTATAAGGGCACTAATCCCATTCATGAGGGAGTTACCTCTTGCTCTAATCACCTCCCAAAGTCCCTAATTCAAAATACTATCACACTGGGGATTAGATTTCACAGTATGAATGTTGGGGGACACAAACATTCAGTCCATACAAATGGTCAGTTGATTTTGGCAAGGGTGCTAAGACAATTCAATGGAGAAAAGACAGTCTTTTCAACAAACGGTGCTGGGACAACTTGATATCCACATGCAAAAGAATGAATTTGGATACCTACCTCACACCATGCACAAAAATTAATTCAAAATGGATCATACACCTAAATGTAAAATCTAAAATTCTAAAAATCCCAAAAGAAAACATAAGAGTAAATATTCATGACCTTGGGTTAGCAATGGTTTCTTACATACAACACCAAAAGAACAAGAGATCAAAGAAAAAAAGATAAATTAGACTTTACCAAATTATTAAAAAACTTTTATGCTTCAAAGAACAGCCTTAAGAAAGTGAAGGTGCTTTGTGACCACCTAGAGGGGTGGGATAGGGAAGGTGGGAGGAAGACGCAAGAGGGAGGGGATATGGAGAGATACGTATACCTATAGCTGACTCACTTTGTTATACAGCAGAAACTAACACAACATTGTAAAGCAATTACACTCCAATAAAGATGTTAACAAAATAAAATAAATAGAATAAAATAAGAAAAAAGAAAGTGAAAAGACAACCCACTGAATGGGAGAAAATGTTTTCAAATTATATACGGACAAAGGACTTATCCAACTCAACAATAAAAAGATATAATTAAATAACCAAATTTAAAAGATGGGCAAAAAATTGAATATACATTTGTCTAAAGATGTCAAATAATGAATTAATTTATGAAAAATTACTTAGTATCATGATTCATTAAGGAAATGCAAATCAAAACCACAATGAGATGCCACTTCACACCCACCAGAATGGCTAAAATCACAAAGACAAATAATAACAAGTGTTGGCCAGGATGTGAAAAAAATTGGAACCTTCATACATTACTGGTGGGAATGTAAAATTGTGCACCCACCTTAGAAAATAGTTTTGCAGTACTTCAAAAAGTTAAACAGAGTTATGACCCGTGAAAAAGTTAAACAGAGTTATGACTCAGTCATTCCACTCCTAGGTTTATACAAAAGAGAAATAAAAACATACATCCACCAAAAAATGGGTACAAAAACCTTCACAATACCTCAAAAGTAGAAACAACTCATATGCCCATCAAATGATGAATGGATAAATCAAATGTGGTATAGTCACACAATAGAATATTATTCAGCAATAAAAATGAATGGATAACTGATACATGCTGTAATAGGGAAGAACCTTTTGCATTCTATTACAAGTTAATCACTAAAGGGATGTTGCCTATAAGCTTAAATTATACATAAGGGTCCATTGCTGGGAACCCTGCTCCCTCTGTAATGAGCATTAAGCTAAAATACCTTTGTTTAGCTCACAGGAAACATCCTGACCAGGTCCAGCTGTGAATGACTGCAGGGAGGAAGAAATGAACACATCCCCTTTGGAGGCTGATGGGAACCAGGAAGTGTTTGATTTTACTCCCTCCTCTTTTAGTATAAAAGGAGCCTGAATTCTAACTCAGGCAATATGGTTCTTTGGGGCACGAGCCTACCATCTTCTTGGTTAGCTGGCTTTCCGAATAAAACCCTTATTCCTTGCCCCAGCAGCTCGTCTCTCAATTATTAGCCTGTCGTGCCGCGAGCAGTATCAGCTTAGACTCAGTAACAATGCTACAACATAAGTGAACCTTAAAAATGTTATGCCAAATAAAAGTAATCATTCACAAAAGACCACATATTGTATGATTCCACTTATATGAAATGTCCAGAATAGGCAAACCTATAGAGACAGAAAGTTGAGTAGTAGTTGCCTAGGGCTGGAGGTGGGGGTGAGAAAATGGGACATGACTGCTAATAAATATGAAATTTCTTCTTGGGGTCATGAAAATATTCTGGAATTAGGTAGTGATGATGGATGGTTTCACAACTCTGTGGACACACTAAAAACCACTGAATTGCATCTTATAAAAGAGTGAATTAAATGTATGTGAATTATATCTCAATAATGCTGTTTTAAAAAAAATAATAGGTAGAAGAAAATGACAGCCATTTAAAAAATAAAAAGATGAAGTGGTCAATATAAACTTTTAGTGGCTAGTTATGGTGAGATTCTGTTTTAATTTACACAGGTAATGGCATGCTGTATCTGCCTGATATTTAAAAGTCTAGTCCTGCTGGGAAGAATTTCTTGGTTGATTAATACATGGTTTGTGAGATGCTTCACCAAATTCTCCTGATGCCTCGCATAAAGCTGTCATACAAATTTCAAATACAAGTCACTAGATTAGGTATTGGAGACTGGGACAGATGACCCAAAAAGGACCACGGCTTCATTTCCAGTTGCCATTGTGTTTCCATGAGCTTCTCTTCCTGCTGTTTACTCTTGACATCTGCATTTTCTTGTTGCCTTATTTTCACTCTGGATTTGTTCTTTTTATCCCTAATACAATCTTGGCCCCAAAATTTAATTTCACAGTAATTAAAAATAACTTTACAATGAATGCCAAATTCTCCACAGAAAAATGTCACAACATTACAGCAGCTATGAATTTGAGTCAGAGAAAGAAGTTTTGTTAAAGATGGGAGACAACTCACTCAATGGGGGCAGGCAGTGATGGGGCCGGAGTCCTCCCTTTCTCATTACATAGCTATTCATTGTAGCTGAAGAGTCTTACTCAAACTGATTAAGGATAAGAAAAGAAGTCAAATCAAAAGCCTTAAAAGAAGCAATAAATCCCTTAGCAAAGGAAGGGTGAAGTAAGTTTGTACTGGGAGAGATGCAGTCATATGTCAAAATCCAAAGCAAAATGGTTGGATCAATCCAAATTTTTGGCCACTGTGACGATCAATTTTATGTATCAACTTGGCTTCACCATGGGATGCCCAGAAATTTGTTCAAACATTATTATGAGTGGGTCTATGAGTGAGGGTGTTTCAGGGTGAGATTAACCTTAGAATCTATAGACTGAGTAAAGCAGATTGCCCTCCCTATAGTGGATTCTTTTGAAGGCTCATCCAATCAGTTGAAGACCCAATAGAACAAAAAGTCTGAGTAAGAGGTAAAACTCCTCCTACCTGACAGCTTGAGCTGCAAGCTGATCTTTTCCTGCCTTCAGACTTGAACTGAAATTCAACTCTTTTGGAGTCTCAAGGCTGCCAGCTTTTGGACAGGAATTTACACCATCAGCTCTCCTGGGTCTCCAGCTTGCCAACCTTAGATATGGGGACTCCTCAGCCTCCACAGTCATGAGTGAGCCAATTTCTTATAATAAATATCTCAATAGATATGTAGATAGATAGATAGATAAATTGGTTCTGTTTCTTGGAGAACCCCGGCTAATACAACCACTTTAGACCAATCCGTATCTCAGATATTGAGAGTTCTCATTATTATATTTAATCCATCAATTTTTCTCAAAAATAGGAAGTTTTCATCTGTAAGCTAATTTCTACTTTCTAAACCTGAACATTCTTATTTTTTTTATCAACTACTGTTTTAGCAAAAGTCTTTTATAAAGATGGGGGAAGTAAAGAGTTCTGTTCCTGAATATGTGATACTGAATTAAAGTATGTTTTATGTTGGTCTGAAACATTAGGGTAAACAATGGGTCTCTCTAAAAAAAAAAAAAAAAGCTCATAGACAATACAGTTGAGTGAGTCATAGTTATGGGCACAAAAAGGGAGGACGAGGAGAAGATAGGGAGGAAGAATCGTGGGGGAAGGGAGGGGTAAAGGGAAGGAGGGAGGGACTAATATTCCTGACAGACTAGTTTAAAACTATATACGTGGGGCTTCCCTGGTGGCGCAGTGGTTGAGCGTCCGCCTGCCAATGCAGGGGACACGGGTTCGTGCCCCGGTCTGGGAAGATCCCACATGCCGCGGAGTGGCTGGGCCCGTGAGCCATGGCCACTGAGCCTGTGCGTCCGGAGCCTGTGCTCCGCAGCGGGAGAGGCCACAACAGTGAGAGACCAGTGTACCGCAAAAAAAAAAAAAAAAAAAAAAAAAAAACTATATACGTTATAAAAATAAAATATTTTTAAAGTGAAATCGTCATATTTAGCATTGTCTAAGAGCCAGACACTGCACTGATTTACATGAATTATAATCTCATTGAACTCTGCAGACAATAGTAGTGAACACTTATGGGACATTTTCTCTTCTACATGCTTTTTGCATATTAACATAAATAATTCAACATGGTTATTATCCTTTATGGCAGATGAGGAAACTGAGGCTTTAGAGAGATTTAAGTTAGCTCTCCTTATTCACGAAAGTGGTCACGGTGGGATTTAAATATGGGAAGTTTGGCTCCAACATCTGTTCTCTTAACCTGCACAATACAGCAGGTTAAGTGTCACCTAAAAATAGTTACCACCTCTCTGATTCTTGGTTTACTGTCTATAAAAATAAAATAAAACTCCTACCTTGCAAACTTGTAGTAAGAAAAAGAGATGATTATGGAAAACCTTGGTGATTGTAGTTCAATATGATAGTCATTATCGTCATTATTCTTCTTTTGAAGTTTGGCAGAGAGCTCAAAGATCCCAGCCATACAACTTTCCTATTTTGTGTGTTTGTTTGTTTCTAAACTAACAGGGCTAATTAATGAAGAAAATAAAATTCTATGTGGATAGAGGGAAACTGAAACAAAAGAATTGATAGGATAATGAAGGATATCTTGTGCATCTTTATAACAACATAGCCAGGAGGGGAAAAAAATGTTTTCCATTTTACAGGAAAACAGAATTATCCACTTTTTCTGAAATAAATAAATAAATAAATATAAAATTACTAAAGGGACTCAGCCAAAGGTATACCGCTAGTTGGTGACTCAGCGAAGACTAAAATATGTAAGTTTCATTAACATATGACAATCTTTTCAATATCTTTACAAATCTATTGAGTGTTATGAAGAGTTCTACTCTGGGAGAATAATAACATTTTATGCCACTGTCGACAGGAAAAGAAAAAACAAGAAACACACAACCTAAAATTTGCAAGTTATGTTTTATTCAGTGACTGTACGGAGGACTATAGCCTGGGTAGACAACCTCTCAGATAGCTCTGAAGAAATGTTCCAAAGACGTAAGTGAGGAACCAGGATATATAGGAGTTTTTGCTGGGAAAAAACAAGTAGTAGAACATCAAAAGTTACTGCTAGTCAAAAAAAAAAAAAAAAAAAAAAAGACAACCCCCCCCCCAGACTTCTCAAGTTAATGATTCTAGTGCTTTTCTATGTACAGGAAGATGCAGGAGTCTGGGCTCACTGAAATTATTTCTTTAATATGCATCTTAATTATCTAGAGCCAGTATCCTGTTTTTCTCCATCCTGAATTCCCCTCAGGGCGCATCAGTGGGGCAGCTCCAGTGGCTGATGGAGGGCAACATTGTTTACTGAAATGAAAGGCAACACTTTTTTTGTCACGCTATCATAAAAATAAGTAGTGCTAATCTAACAAGGTTTAAAAAAAATAAGGAAGGTTAATCTGCACGTAGTGAAAGCAAACCAGAAAGAAGTAAATAAAATTTGCTTCAGATTTCTGTTCTTGCTTTTAAATACTCACATCTGTTACTGCTTTTCTTTCTTTTCCCCCTCCTGATAATAAGATCAATAGAAGAGAATAAGAGTTAATACATAAAGGGAGATATTGCTAATATAGTCAGTTGGAGCCTTATTCTTTTCTCTTGATTCCTCTGATATTCCATTGTCTTCTCTGTCTTGTCCAAATAGATGTAGATACACTTTGGACATTGTATGAAAAGGCAGCATTTGAGGCTGCTTTAGAATAAATTCTTCAGAAAATCTTTGTCAAACTGGTCTTACTGCTGCTCTGGGAATTTCTGTGTTGTTCTCTTGGGGTCTCTTTATTGCTAAGAACAGCTTTTAAGGTCAAGAATTGTGCCTATTATGATACATCTCATATGTTTGTTAATGATTAATGGGACAGACAATTAGTCCCTTAATGAAATACTGCTTTTCCAATTTTTAGAATAAACTACTGACTCTCATTACTATTATGATCTTTATTCTAATATTAAAAGTAAGAATGGTTAAATGTTAGGGTCTTTCCATTAAAGACTTCAGCCTAAGCACTGCATCTCTGTTAAATTATAATCAGTGATTTGGAGCAATGACACTCATTCTGCTAGAACACAGCCACATAGGAACATAAAAAAATATGAATTAGGAAAGAAGGAAGGAAGGAAGGAAGAGAGGGAGGGAGGGAGGGAGGGAGGGAGGGGGAAGGGAGGGAGGGGGAAGGGAGGGAGGGGGAAGGGAGGGAGGAAGGGCAATCCTGCTTTTGCCATTCACTTTATAAGAGAGGGGCTGAGTATTTTTAGATTCATGGGTGTCTCTCCAAAGCATTCCAAAGGTACTCAGTCATCATGTTTGGATTCCTAATTGCTAAAAAGTCATGGAGGAGGTAGCTGGGTCACTGAAAGGAAGGGAAGGAAGGTAGAGTCTTACTGACAAAGTAGGAGAGATGTCAATGGACAGAAGAGGAGATCCTGAAAGATGGTGTTTAGAGAAGGAGGAGTTGGGGGAGGGAGGGGAGGAGTAGGGAGTGGGGAAGATAGAGAACTATACAATTACTTTGTAAACAGTGGCTCTTTTAATTTTTCAGAAGAACCCCATGGAGGCAATATTATTTCCACTTCATAGATGAGAAAACTAAGGTACAGAAATACTAGACAAGTTGTCTCAGACTACAGTTTCTTAGTAGAAAAGATGTTAGTAGAACCAGACTTTGCCCCAAAGTACATACTCTTTCTACCATGCCACCCTGGGCAGGTTTGGAGCTTGAGAAAACTCACATTTCAGGCTATTCATTTTGGCCCCCTGGAGGTAAGACCATTTTCAGGCTGGTCATTTTCAGTGGATTCTCACATCATGTCCTTTCTCCTGCCTGGTGTTCTGAACTCCAGAGATATTCTAAACAAACTTTCTGGGTCATAAATACAGCTTTTACAAAGTGATCTTATTCTTTTCCCTGTAATACCTGTCCTCAAACCTCCCAGGTTACCTTGAGAGCATATAGTCTTTTATTACTTTTAACTTTGATTACTTTATAAAATTTTCTACTCCAGCAAGCATGTGTCCTTTAGTTCTTCAACAGCTGCTTTATGATAATGATGATGAAAGGCCTGGTTCCAAATGTTCAGTTGATACAATTAGAATTACTTTATATTCTTAACATTCTTACATTCTAAAAATTTTGCCTGCTTCTTCAAATCTTATTCCCTTTTCTATACGCTGTGGTATGTCTTAACCATTTGTTATCTCACTATTTCTAGTTATCAGCACAAAGGGAGGATCCTCTCTGTAGGAAAAATAATATTATCTTTTCTTTGTTTTGTTTTTAATATCCAACTCATCTGTGGTTATATACCACTTTTCTAATGTTGCTTGTACCTTTGTTTCTTGATTTTTTCTTGTTCGCTGCAATAAATAAGTTTTTTATTTCATTGATCAATTCTCCTTGTTTTTTATTTTTCTATTTCATTAATTTCTGCTTTTATTTATTTATTTATTTATTTTTGCAGTACGCGGGCCTCTCACTGTTGTGGCCTCTCCCGTTGCGGAGCACAGGCTCCGGACGCGCAGGCTCAGGGGCCATGGCTCACGGGCCCAGCCGCTCCACAGCATGTGGGATCTTCCCGGACCAGGGCACGAACCCGTGTCCCCTGCATTGTCAGGCGGACTCTCAACCACTGCGCCACCAGGGAAGCCCTCTGCTTTTATTTTTAACATGAGTTAACACAATTTTTTGTAATTTCTTCTAAGCTTCTTGGTTTGTACCTTGTTTTGCAATAAATACATTGAACGTTGTATGGCTTTTCTATACTCTCCTGATTTTATGTAGGATTTTTGTTTTTCTTCTGTTTCTAATGTAGTTTCCCATTTGTGCTTCCCTTTAACCTACGTTTAAAGTATTCTTAAATTTCCAATTGTGCTATGTCAATCGGGGGAAATGAGCTGTGTATGATTTCTGCCACTTAAAATGTGTCCATCTAATAAGAAAAAAAGTGTCCATCTTTATTTTGTGATCTAGTTAAGTTTTGAGAATGCTCTGTTTGTAATAAAAAAAAAAAAACACTGGGGCTTCCCTGGTGGCACAGTGGTTGAGAATCTGCCTGCCAATGCAGGGGATATGGGTTCGAGCCCTGGTCTGGGAAGATCCCACATGCCACGGAGCAACTGGGCCCGTGAGCCACAACTACTGAGCCTGCGCATCTGGAGCCTGTGCTCCGCAACAAGAGAGGCTGCGACAGTGAGAGGCCCGCGCACCGCGATGAAGAGTGGCCCCTGCTTGCCACAACTAGAGAAAACCCTCGCACAGAAGCGAAGACCCAACACAGCCAAAAATAAATAAATAAATTTATTAAAAAACAAAAACACCTATTCTCCATTTGGGGGTGCAAAGATATACATAAAGGTGTATCTGTGTGTGGTTATATTACATATGTCATTTAAGATTATTTTTAAAGGCCTAGATGCTTCTGCAAGCTATAGCAGTTTTCCCCCACCTACAGTTCAAATAATTGCAAGGTCTCATAGCCATTTCACAAACTTTGGGCAGGAAGAGACCTATTTCTATACTCCCACAAATGTACAATCACGGGGTGTATGGGGGTAGGCATGTCACAATCTGATAAGAAAACTAGATAATGAATAATGAGACCTAAAAACCAGTGTAAATAGTATTGACACCACCGCAGTAGGGGCTTGGCGACCTGAACAAGTCACTCCTCAGGGTTTCTATTTCCTCATCTCCCAATGGGGGTGGTCATACTTGTGCTGCCAACATGACAAGGTTTGTCAGGAGAAGCCAGAAGATAAGGAATGTGAACAACATAAAGTGGTAAATAAAAAATATTAGCAGAGGTTGCTACTATTTAGATACAAGACACAGAAAAGATAACGACGTAAAACGGCCAACACAGATGCTCCAAGGTGCTCGGTTTCCATTGGTTCCCTTCCCTGGCCCCAACCACTTTCGGCTTCCTTTGGGGACACCTCCCCCCGGCTTGCAGTAACCCCCACCCAGTTACATGAGTCTCTCTCTTCGTTGCACCGGCAGGTTGGAACCTGCTGGAAGCGCGTTGTGAAGTGAACGGAAACCTGCCCGCAGCTAAAATTCGCGCTTCAACACAATGAGGCCGAGCGTGTGCAACGTGTCCTCCTTAGGCGATGGGGGCTGACGGGCAGATGTTGCCCGAATGCTCATTAATCAAAAGACTCTTTCGCCCCGGACCCCACTAGGTCTTGGGCAGAGTCTCGGCTACAGAGATATCGGGGCTAGGAGCCTCAAGGTCCTCTGCGCTCTCAGCAAGCAGCCGCGGCGTTCAATCTAAGCACTGTGTCCTTGGTAGAAAAGGAATCGATGGTGTTCTGGATGCTGGTTTTCAGGGAAGATGCTCTTCGCGGTCCCGCGTCTCCCCGGGAAGATAATTGAGCGCCGAGCGCGAGCGCTGGGGTCGCCGGTCCGGGAGCCGCGGCAGCCTGCGCCGCGAGTGTAGACAACGAACCTCCCAGCCCTCTCTCCCCAATTTGCCTTCCTGCCGCAGTCCGGGCCCAAATTCTCTTCACTTGTGAGTGAGCACACACAAGTTCGCTGGGCACGATCTTTCCATCTGCTTCCCCGAGGGGGTCCAGCCTTTCAACGATTAACCGCCCAGCCAACGGGGAGGAGGGAAGGTGCTGGATGGAGGGAGTGGGGCGGGGAGAGGCGTTTTGCACGTTCAAAGGCACCAAAATTAACTGCCAAAGCTAAAAGGGTTTGTTTTCTTCCGTTTTTGACAGACGAATGCGGTGGGATGCCTGCTGGGCCGACTGCCGCCCCGGCCCGGAGCCCTGGGCTCACTTCGCAGCCTGCCGCTGAGTTTCAGACCGCAGTCCTCAGCATCCGCCCGGCTTCACCCCCTTGCCGAAGTCTGCAGATCGATGGATGCTGGGCGCAGGCTTTCCCTGGGCGGGTTGACGTTGGCTTAGGCTAAAGCCCCAAAGCTCCCACCTTCGCCTCCTGTTTATCTGCCCGCTCCCACCACTACCACCGAAGTAGGTGCCCCTCCGGTAGTGTCGGGGCTCCGATCCGAGCGAGGGGGAGGGCGCCTCCCCACCCCCTCCTGCCCATCCCCGCCGCGACTCGGGGTTTTACTGCAGCAGCCGGAGGTGACAGCGACGCCTTAGCCTGCTCCGTTGCTCTCAGAGCCCCGGCTTCCCCTGCATCCGGAAAGCACCCCCTCCTGAGAGGCTCTTCCCCGGAGAAGTGCTAACGAGCTACAGGAAACCAAATTTTAAAATGTAGAAGTCGCTGGGCTGCATTCCTCCGAGGACGAGCCTGGTCGCCCAGGACTGAGAGTGGCAGCGTGTGGGAAGTTGGGACCATAGAGCAAGGGGGGAGGGGAGTGGTGCAGCCGGCATTCTCTTCTGGAAGGAGTCGTTGGGAGCAGTGCGGTTGGACACAAGTTTGCCTGGGAGTGTTTTCCTTTTGTCAATAATTAATCACCGGAATCAGTCTGGCAGAATTGGAGTTTTAGCAATAGTGCAGAGGGCGGGGCCGAACACCTAACTCTTGGAGCCTCGAGGTGCCCAGCGCAGTGGGAAGCTCGCAGCAGTTGGGGAGAAGCCAAAGCACTGGTGCTCACCTAAGCCGCAAGGAGATACACCCAACTGGGAGGTAAGCATCTTCCATCTTCCAAATATCTGCTTGAACTGTAAAGTAGCTTTAGAAGGATAGAATTCCTGTCTTTATAAGGAAAAAATAATACCAAGCCATAATGCAATGTACCAGCTTATTATTTAACTGCGTTAAAAATTTTAAGAATTGAATGGGCTTTTCCATTTGCCTTTAACTATGTTAGAAACTAAGATGTTTCACTCAACAGAAGTCAAACTTTATTATTAAAACTTTCCCAGCCAAAAGAAGAGAAAATTACTTTGTTAATTACTTTCATTATTTATCTTTGTATAGTTCAGTAATAACTATTCAGAGACATGTCATTGGGAGGTGCTTGATTTCATTCTTAAATATTCATCTTTATCTTGTTTCATGCTCTTATACAATATTTTTTGCCTATTTTTGCTACTTGAGCCAATAATACACACAAGTCAACTGACCAAAAAGTGAAGAGTTTCCAACAAGGAATACATTTTAACATTTTTTCATGATTATTACGCAGGATGTAGTTTCTTAAAGATGATTGTGTTCATTTATAAGTAATTAGACTTCTAAACCCAAGGAGAAAGGTACATATAGATAACTTTGACATGCGGGTGGGGATGTGGTATAATAAAGAAGGGTTTAGATAAGAGCAGAGATTCTAGATCTGTTTCAACTAAAATGACATTCAACTGGTTGGCAATGAACATATGAACCCAGCCCTTGATCAAATAAAGAATTTGAAGAATTGTTAAATGTAAATCTTAGCCTTAAAACTACAAATAAATGCACCAGGGAAGTTGGGAAAATTGTTTTTCTACAAGACTTTGTGGCCCAGTAGTTCTTTTGAATTAAACAAAAGTTAAGAAATACATGATCCGTTTTGCTTGTGAATTTTTTAGATTAGTGCATAAAACTAATGAGGTTTGAATAATTTGATTTTCACATCTAAATTATTTCTATGCTTTTTAAAACAGGCATCATTCTGATGACTGTTTCAATGGCTGTGATGGTTTTGCACATAGATTACTAGAGTAACAACAAACATATGAAATGTACTGTCACCCTCATTACCCAAAGATTTCTACACAACTATTTAATAACAATAAATTAACAGTGGTTCATCAAACCAAATGGGTGGGCATTCTAGAAATTTAGTGGATATGAAGTTGAAAGTCAACCAATTCTCAACTTCAACTGGTTTTCTTAATCCACTGTTTGTAAATTTGCAAATACTTTTGTAAAAAACTGTCCTTTGTAATTCTATATCTACTATGTCAGCATAAACTATTTCACCACCAAGTATACAAGATGCAAAATCTTCATTAAAAATTATCCAAATGGGACTCAACTTCCAGAATGGTGGTATGAGGAGCTCTGTGAACCCACCCCTTAGCAAAACAACAATACTATAACTTTAAAATTACGGTTGAAAATTGTAGGTACACAACTATTTAGTCTCTAGAAATTGTCCTGAGGAAAAACAACAAATGTAGAAAATTTTGTTCAAGACAATCCACTACATTTCCATAAGAACAGCAAGAGTTTGGATTTTGAACCACAACTCACTTCCCTGCCAATTCCACCTGGATGTGATGGTGCTCCACTCTGAGGGGGGGTACAGCCAAGAACACAGGACTCCCCCTCAGCCTAGATCCCAGCATAGGGCTATGGTATATCCCTGGGAAAGCAGGCCACAAGCATCTCATCCACCACCAGTGTTGCAGAAGCTCTACCCTAGGCAAGAGCATGTGAAAGATCTGAGGCTCTCCTTCCAACCATCCCGCATTCTTAATGCAAAAGAGGAAAAACTCAACAACTAAAAGACAAATAACCCATTTAAAAATGGGCAAGAGATTTTAGACATTTCTCTAAAGAAGAGGTACAAACGGCAAATCACCGAAGAGGTTCTTACTATCATTTAGTCATTAGGGAAATGAATATCAAAAACACAAGATACCGCTTCACACCAACCAAAATGGCTATAATCAAAAAGGAAGAAAATAATAATTGTTGGAGAGGAGGTGGAGAAATTAGAACCAGCATATATTGCTGGTGGGAATGTAAAATGGGTGAGTTGCTGTGGAAGATAAGTTGGTAGTTCCTCAAAAAGTTGAACATAGAGTTACCATATAACCCAGCCGTATAACCCATATAATTCCACTCCTAGGTATTATCCCAGAGAACTGAAAATCTAGGTCCCTGTAAGAACTTGTGCACAAATGTTCACTGAAGCATTATTCACAATAGCCAAAAAGTGAAGATAACCCAAGCATCCATTGACTGATGAATGGATAGATAAAATGAGATATGGAATGGAACGATGGAATATTATTCAGCAATAAAAAGGAATAAAGTACTGATATGTACTATGGCATGGATGAACATCGAAAAGATTATGCTAAGTGAAAGACTATATATTGTGTGATTCCATTTATATAACATATCCACAATAGGCAAACCTATAGAGACAGAAAGTAGATTAGTGGTTGCATATGGCTGGAGGGGATGGGGGTGGCAATGAGCAGGAATAGGGAGCCACTGCTAAAGGGTACAAGGTGTCTTTTGGGGGTAACAAAAATGGTCTAAAATTGATTAGTAATGGTTGCATAACTTTGAGTATACTAAAAACCACTGAATTGTGTGCTTTGGGTGAATTGTATGGTGTTTGAATTATATCTCAATAAAGCTGTTAAAAGAACATGTGGGTTTAGAACTTGGAGTTCATGAATCTTCATGTACCACCAGACCAATAGTTTATGTGAAGATCTTTCCTAAGGGCCACATGAGATAGATGAAATAATTGAGTGACACAGGGGATACATATTATATGATTTGTATATGTTTACACACCTGCCCAAGCTTTTCTCTGTTTAGAAATGTCAAATGTCATTGATGCAGTCCTATAGAGAATTTGTTTGCAATGCCCTAACTTTTGGGACTCATCCACTCATTATATTAATCCAAGCTCAGCGAGGCCAGCTGTTCCTCCTGTTTCTAGATAAGTCTAGTTCTTTATCAGTTCTTTAGGCCAGTTGTTGAAAAAGGCCACAATGTGTGAGAGAGGGAGGGTACCTGAATCTCAGCCAAAAGTGTACTTGTCTGCCACACAGACTAACCCGGTTTCACTTGCACTAGATTGGCCCGGAAGTAGAAGTCTTGGGGGTAAAGGAAGAGCTGGAGCGGCCACTGTAGTACTCAGAACACACTGACATGTCACTGCTGGGAAGCATCTCCAGTGATTATAATAATCTCAAATATAGAAACTCCCAAATAATTAATATTCTCCTCTATTCATCTTCTATATTTTGTGTTCCCATAAACTACCTGATCCTGTAAAGAACTGTGGAATTGGATGATAATGCTTTGTCCAGAAATGGGAATATAAAATTAGTGAGTCTGAGTTTCATGGGGGTATAAGCAACACTTGAACTTGTTGCCAGCAACAGTTATGAGTACACTGAGCCAAAGTATACCTTTAGCCTTAGGGATTCAAATAAGTCTACCTGCATCAGGAAACCTCAAGATTTTCCATTCTCTCCAGGCCAAGTTTATCCTTCCATGCACAAGTTTAGAAGAGCATACCATGCTGATGAAAATGGGTTTCACGCAGTTTTCGACCATCAAAGCTTTTGTAGAGATCCTATTGTCATATCTTGTCAGATTTCTAAAAATTAATTTTAAATGTCCAACCAGTTGTCTATAAATTAAGTACATGTAGGAAAAACCTGATCATAGTTATTACTTATTGATATTGCTTTGATTCGGATTAATAATGCTTTAATTCAACATATTTATTGTGCATCTACCCTGCACCAGGACAATTCTAGGCCCTGGATGAGTAATAAACAAAACAGACAAAAATTCCTACCCTTCAGGAGCTCAAATTCTAGAGGGGCTGTCATATAAATACATAATTTTTAAGTGAATTATACAGTGTATGAGTAGGAGATAAGGGCTCTGGAGAAAAACTAAGCAGGGAAGGGAACGAGGTACAACTTTAAACTGTGGCATCAGGCTAGGAAGTAAAATTATGTAATTAGATAATATAAAGGTCACGTATGGGATGGGCCATAAGGATTACCTGCTCCAAGTTAACTTCTCCCCCAGGAGCTTTGGTTTCCCCTTCCCGTCAGCATTGTTTTACTACCTTGGATTTACTGCTGTTTCACCAAAGAAAATATTACATTAGCCCCAACATTCCAAGCAAGCACAAGGAAGACATAACTTCATGTCTTTTCTAAAGAACTACAACCTAAATAAAACACCGCCTTATGACAACAAAAATTCTTGTTATGGGAAATCATTAGCCTGGGCTTTCAGTTTTCTTGTGGCCTTTCTCTCTTGCTTTGCCCTGGATTCTCGTAGTCTGCCAGCGGATTGTGTGGTAAATAATTAAGGACCACTTTCCCAAAGCTAACACCTTTTGAAAGAGTGAAGAGGGTGGGGGAGAGTTTGAGAGAAAGAAAAATTTCCAGGACACTCTGGAAAGGTGAAAGGAGAACAAATCTTTCAGAGCTACGTAACAGAGCACGGAACCCCACAGATCAACTGGAACAAAGGAGAAAAGCAACCAGAGAGCCTCTGCTTTCCCAGACCTTCCTAGAATCTCTCCTCAGGGCACCTGGCTTAAAAGATACCTGAGGACACATTGTTCTAGTAAAATATAATGGGTGTGGCAGATCTCCTGAAATAGAACTTTTAGAAAATGGCTTAAAAGGGAGCAAGGACTTGATTTTTTTTTTTTAAGTCAAAAGGGAACATTTATTTCAGGCTTGAGGAGAAGCATTTGAATCAAATTAGAAATAAGTCAAAAACCTCCCTGTTATAAAGGAGTTATTATGGAGCATTAGAATTCTCATTCATTTAGTTAACAGATTTTAATTGAGCAGCCACTATGTGCCAAGTACTGGGGGAACAACACCGACCTTTCTTTCCTGAGAAAGGTCAAAGACCTTTCAAAGACCTTTCTTTCTTGAGGTTACCTTATATGCTTTTAGTTACAAAATAGTCAAAGCACACACCGTGATGAAGACAGAACTTTTTTTTTAATTGGGGTTTAGCTGTTTTACAATGTTGTGTTAGTTTCTAGTGTACAGCGAAGTGCAGTTCCCTGTGCTACACAGCAGGTTCTCATTAGTTATCTATTTTATACATATTAGTTTATATATGTCAATCCCAATCTCCCAATTCATCCCACCCCTCCTTTCTCCCCTTGATGTCCATACATTTGTTCTCTATGTCTGTGTCTCTATTTCTGCCTTGCAAACTGGTTCATCTTTTTGACCTGCCTGTCCTGACATCCCCTTCTAGGCTGGGTTAGAGCCTCTTTCTATGCCCCAGAGTACCCTACACTTCCCTATCATAGCACTTATTGCACTGTGTAGGACACTTGTGTAATTGTCTCTCCTCTTCTCTAGAAAGTGGCCTGAGGAGAGTGAGTAGGTCAGTCTTATTCATAGTTTATATCCCTAGTACATGCTTACTGAATATTTGATTGGATGGATAGATGGATGGATGGATGCATGCATGCACGGTGATTTGCCAGGTTGTAACCAGAGGTCTTTGCATAGAGAGGCAGCCTGGCGGAGTAGTAATTAAGAGTGTGTGCTCTACATTAACTGTGAGACTTTGGGTTAATATTGAAATTTCCCAATGCCTCAATTTCCTCATTTGTAAAATGGGTATAGAAATAGTGCCTCTATTATAATGTTGTTAAGTGAACTGTCTAAGGTAATACATATAAAGTTCTGGAACATAAGTTGCTCAATAAATATCCACTATTATTACCGATACAGAATGGCAGTTTCCTGGGTGACTGTTTGCTACTCAAATATTGCATCCCTGCCCTTTCAGCTCTATTATAAGATCGAAGGATGTCCATTAGGAATTCTAAACTAAAGTTATCACTTTGGGTTCAAGATCTCTGAAAAGATTATAAAGAGAATTTGGGAATGAATATAAGTAGAATATTGAACAAGAAAATTTGAAGGACTAGAAAAAGAAAGAAGGAAAAAAGCTCAAGACGGCACGTCCAAAGCAATTTTTCTGGGGCAGTAATACCTCTACTGCTCTCACACCCACCAGCCAAAGTGCCAGTTCATCTCTGTTCTGGAACATACTTGTGCCTCACAGAATGTCATGCTCAATAAATGTTCACTGATGCAGAAGAAGACAGAAAAATGGAAAAAAAAATTTATTTGAAGTCAAGCCTTATCTAAACCTAAGAGTGTTATATTGTCTTTTTTGCTTCTTTTGAAAGTTTGATAATCCTCTTTTTGCGTAAGATCTTTAGTCAGAATTATCCTAGTGCCTCCTCACATGCACTGTTTATCTATTACCTTCTAAATAAGATGAAATGCTAACCTGTGACCATCTATGGAAACCTAGTAACTTTAATACTTCCCTCTACTCCTATTAAAGAGAATTCTCTTGGCCTCTTCCCCAAACATGGGGGAATCTCATGTTTTTATCTTCTTCTAAGAATAGTAAACTGCTTCTTAGTTGCAGCATGCAGACTCTTAGTTGTGGCATGCAGACTTCTTAGTTGCAGTGTGCGAACTCTTAGTTGTGTCATGCATGTGGGATCTAGTTCACCAACCAGGGATCAAACTCAGGCCCCCTGCATTGGGAGCTCAGAGTCTTACCCACTGGACCACCAGGGAAGTCCCAGTCATTAAATTTTTAATAGGATATTTTATTGTCTAAAACTTTAAACAAAGAAAAAAATCAGTCAGGTTGGTCTAGTTCTGGTCTTGATGGGCAGGAAAAGCAGGTTATAATTCAGGACAAAAATGTTGTTCCACAGGTTTCCTCCATTTAAGAGGAAACCCTGATGCAAACACAAAACAGATGATATGGTACCCTCTCCCCACCCCCATGACCTATAGGGCAAATTCTTTCTCCCAGACTCATGTGAGTCACCATTTTACCTACTTACATCATTTGCGTCTTATGGGTTCAATAGAGTCACCTGAAAGGAATCTCTTAGGAGAAGAAATAAAATGCATGTAGAAAATAAGAGGAACAAATAATATTGTGATAAAAGTTACCAGCTTTGAGCTGTTACTAAAACCAGGCACCATTAAGCATCCTTTACCAATGTTGTGTAATCTTCACAACAACACAGAAATAACTAACCATCTCTGTGTTAGTGATGTTGTAACTGATGTTTACAGAGGTTAAACAACACCCAGAATAACACACTATAGCAAACTCCAGTTTGCCAATTTCAAAATCCATATTCTTTTATTATGGAAAAAAATTTAATGAAGCAAATCATTCTCCAATGGGATACTGAATGCTATTATAGAAGTAGTACCTTAGATGTGATGAAAGCTTAGTAATCTCTTCTTAAACCCTTCCTTCTGATGGGTAGCAACCCTCAGAAGGTGCTGTCTAGACTCTGTTTGAACAGTTCCCTAATGGAATTCTCACTACTTCAATCAGCCAACACTTTCCCCTTTAGATTACTCTTACTGTTTAAAGTTTTTCCTGAGTTTTTTGTTTTTGTTTTTGTTTTTGGCCACACCACACAGCTTGCAGGATCTTAGTTCCCCGACCAAGGATTGAACCCAGGCCACCGCAGTGAAAGCATCGAGTCCTAACCACTGGACCGCCAGGGAATTCCCCAGGTTTTCCTGCGATTAACCTCTGAAAACAATAAAACAATTCCAAACCTTTCCCTCCGTAATAGCTTGTAACACCATTTAAAACCTCTTAGATCTTTTAAGACCTCCTTGATATGTCCCTCCCCCAAAATCTTCTTTCAATGCTTCCCATTGGAAACCTTCCAGATTTTCGCCATCTAGCTTCCTGAGGATGTGCTCAACTTGCTGGAGTGACTATTTTCAGCAGCTAGAAGGATGCTAATCAAAGCCAAGAGCTGGTGGCACAGTACTTCTATAAATATATAAGAATATTCGTGCTATGGTCTGAATGTGTCCTCCCAAAATTCATATGTTGAATCCTAACCACCAAAGGAGATGGTATTAGGAGGTGGGCCCTTTGGGAGGTGCTTAGGTCACGAGAATGGGACCTTCATGATGACATTAGTGTTCTTAGGGCTCCAGAGAGATCCCCTGTCCCTTAGACCATGTGAGGACACAGCCAGAAGGTGGCAGCTAGGAACAGGAAGAGGACCTTCACCAGACCGCAACTGTGCTGGCGCCTTGATCTTAGACTTCCCAGTCTCCAGAACCGTGAGAAATGAATTTCTGTTGTTTATAAGTCACCCAGTCTGTGGTATTTTGTTATAACAGTCCAAACAGATTAAGACAATTGGATCACTTATTTGTCAACCATTTCACAACACTATTGGCTTATAATGAACTTGAAGTCAAGTAAAATTCCTTAGTCTTTTTTATTTGAACTGATCATGGGCCACATTTTTCCCTGTCTTACCCTTGGACGATTGACTTTTTGAACTGAAGAACAAGACTTTGTATTTTTCCCAAAGTTTTACCCTCAGTCATTTTTGGGACTCTGTAATCTGCTAAGTCTTTTAGAACTCCACCCCATAACTTTGGTTCATCTGCAAATTTGATCACCCTTACTTTCTATGACATAATTCAGATGGAAAAAGATGCTATAATGGTCAGGACAAAATGCAGAGCCCTGGAGCTCACCACTAAAGACCCACTCACCATCTTTATAATGCTTCCCCATTTACAAAACACTTTCACAAATATTATTTCATTTAATTCTTACAATTATCCTGTGGAAAAGATATTATCATCATTCTATATTTGAGAACAAAGATTCAGAAAGACTATCTTACATGCCTGATGTGACACAGCTAATAAATGACAAAATAGGAAACAAGGCTTAGGGCTTCTGACTGTTTCCAGTGCCTTTTCAAAGATGGATGTTTAAATACAGTGATTAACCTAATCTCTTTTTCCTTTTTTTTCCCCCACATAGATATCAACAATTAAATTTTAATAATAATTAAAATTTATTTTAAATAATTAAAATTATGAAAATTAAAATTATGAAACACTTTCTACAAACAAAATCTCACCCAGAAACCTAGTGTATAAAGCAGATTAAAAGCAGGCTACTCTGATAGAAGTGAGATGTGAGATGTGAGCCTCTTAGCTTCTGTCTCTTTGTCCCATCTGGGGCCTCTCCTCAACCCTGCCACAGACGGTAATGTGGCACCTTATAGCCCTCAGAGCACATTGGGAAATCACTAGCCGATGGCATGTCCTCAAACTAAACTTCTCTAAAAATAAATTTTAAAATAAGGCTAGCTTGTGATGCTTTGTTTTTATAATACATTCTAAAATTTTGTGGGAGATCATCTCTCTAAGAGGTTTAATAATCTTTTACACAGAATAGAATTGTTTTAAAGTTTGAAGGCGTCTGGGTTTATTTAATTCAAATATTAATTTCACAGATGAAGAAGCTGCAACCCAGAGAGGAGAAGTAACACACACAGAATCATTCCTCAGGAAAGCAAGGACAAGAACCCAGACCTGGACCCTTCTAGGCAGGTAGATTCTTCTGATTGATTATATCATAGAGTCTCGCTTTTAGAAATCTGCCCCTTTTGCCTATAAGATGACATCTTTAACAAGATGAAGCTTCTGGTTCTTGCTTAAGCAACCAAGAAACATTTATGATACACTTGATATTATAATGGCATTTAAGATGATACAAAGGAGTGAAATGTGGCAATTCGCTTTAGTAATGAGGCCTTGAAACAGTGGTTCTTAGCTTATAGACATTACAGGCTCCTTTGAAGTGTATACCAAAAAATGTTTATGCAAAATTCGCAAACATTTCAAGGGGTTCACAGATTCCACAACCCAGCCCCCCAACCAAGTTCTTGGCCTCCTGGTTAAGAACCTCTGGCCAATTTCAGTACAAGTGCCAGTGTCAGGATTACATAGCACTAACTACTGTCTTATTTATGGGTTTGCTGGTTAAAACTGCTTCTGTTTCGGCATCCTTCATTTTTTATTTAAATGGAGCAGTATCTTATCCTGGAAGACCTCTGATACAAGAAAGGAGTAAATGTTTCAAAAAGTACTTAGCTAACCAGATGGGACAAATGAAGAGAGGAATATGATACACTGAAAACATTTTCTTAAAAAACGTTAATGAAAGTAAGCCTGGTCAGTGTTCATATGGGACATTCACTTTCTTTCTGCTTATTTTATTTTTAAGAAAGAAAGAAAAGGAAATAGAGTGGAAAAAACCTAGACTACCACTAGCCACCTACCCACTTTTATTAAATCTATAGCAAATGGGGAAAAAAGAAAAGGTAGAGGGTGTGGACAAAAAGAAACAGATTTATCTTCTGTTTCTTAATCCTTCTCTTTTGCTGCAATATTTTAAGAGATTTATGGTTTTGAAACAGTTGGCAACAATTTCTTCAGTTCAGAATAGTTTGGGAAGCTCCACTATTACTTTAAAGTTACTGATAATGAGGCTTGATTTTTCTAATTCAAAAAATACTTGTTGGACACTTAGCATTTGTAAAGCATTTATAAAGTCATGTGCATGATAGAAAGAGCACTTTGGAGTGAGAGAATCCCAAGACTGGGTCTCAGTGTTGTTTCCCCCTTGGCTTCTGACAGTAGTGAAGTACAAAAACGTAATGAGTCTCAGTTTCCTCATCTTTGAAATGAGGCAATATACTTTTTTATCTACTCTGTGATAGCCACACCAGAACTGAGTAAACATTCTGAAGAATAATCTCTCTTAAAGTGGCTTCGATCTTAACAACTGATAAAGTTGACACATTCTGCCTTAAAAATGATCTCATTCTCTTCTATTCTTTGTCTGGTATTCATAGGCTTAGCAATATTACGTTAGTATAGTGTATAATGATCATAACAGTTAACATTCACTTAGGCCTTCTTCCTATGTTTTATTCTTTATACTTTACATCCTTTAATCTTCCCAGAAATTGTATGAATGAAGTTCTATTATCATTCCTTTTTTTCCAGTAGAGGAAATTGAGTCAGAGAGGTTGAGCAACTTAGCCAGGGTCAAACACAGACAGGATCCAGAGCCAGAGCTCGTAACTACTCACCACACTGCCTCTCGGGAGGCTTCTCACCCAGCTCCCCATGTGGTCACCGTGAGACTCTGGGCCTCAGTTTCTTCATCTTTAAAGTTGGAATCATTTAAGTTAAGCATTTAGCCAGTGCCTGCCACAGTGGTACTTAATAAATGCTGTTTCTGTCCCCTTAAGAGAATTCCACATTATACAATTCTAGTGGTTTTAAGGAAGAGATCTGAATTCATTTCCTAGGGCTGTTGTAACAATGTACCACAATGTTGGTGGCTTAAAACAAGAGAAAATTATTCTCTGATAGTTTTGGAGGCTAGAATTCTGAAATCAAGATATCAGCAGGGCTGCAATCCCTCTAGAGACTCTAGGGGAAAATTCTCCTTTCCTTCTTTCAGCTTCTGATGGCTTCTTGGCTTATGGCTACATAACGCCAATCTCTGCCTCTGTCTTCACTAGCCTTCTCTTCTGAGAACACTTGTCATTGGATTTAGGACTGACCTGGGTAATCCAGGATGAGCTTTTGCAGAGATCTGTAACTTAATTACTTCCACAAAGACACTTTTTCCAAATAAAGTTACATTCACAGGTTCCAGGATGTAGACATATCTTTTGGAGGGCCACCATTCAACCTACTACAATATCTTAACCCAAATATTTTTCTATCTTGGCAGATTTCCTCTGGTATTCTTTTTTTTTTTTTTTTTTTTTGTGGTACGCGGGCCTCTCACTGTTGTGGCCTCTCCCGTTGGGGAGCACAGGCTCCGGACACGCAGGCTTAGCGGCCATGGCTCACGGGCCCAGGCGCTCCACGGCATGTGGGATCTTCCCAGACCGGGGCACGAACCCATGTACCCTGCATCGGCAAGCAAACTCTCAACCACTGCGCCACCAGGGAAGCCCCCTCTGGTATTCTTGACAAACAAACCCACATTTATTCAAAGAGGGAAAAGAACATTTCATCTCACCCAGTTTGAGTGTATAGTTAAATTGGTTCCAAATCTATTGGTTGAAAATATTTTTCTTAATATGCCCAGTTGCCATTAGCCATCTCCACATTTACTTGAGAATCAACAAAGTTCTTAGGAAATGAACAATTGTTACTCATTTAAAAGAATAATCTTGGAGCTCAGCCCTTTTCCACTTTTCACTAGAAGCATGCAGGTACCCATGTACCTGGGAGCAGGTGAAAGAGAATGAAGCCAGCATAATATGTCAATGCCGTTCTGACCAGGAGAATGAGAAATCCACTAGGCTAAATTGTCATTGAGACTTCTTTCTTTTGTTATCTCACTTAAGTAACTCATTTCTAAGTACAAGATTGCAAAATCTAATTAATTTAACTGTCTAAAAGCAATGACATGTCTTGACATAGCTCTATCACTCCTGCCTTTCCCTTCTCACCTCCCTCTGCCCCATCTCAGAAACTAGCTGACCTAGAATGCTAACCAATCCAGTAGGGAAATGTCCCTTGATCTGGGGGTTGGCAGAGAGAACACCTCAACAGTGCTGTGTCTATCTCCATGACCCTTGGAGTCAGGCTAGCTCTCCACTCACTTTCCTAAAAGCAGTAATAACTGAGATACTGAAGCAGGTCAGTTGAGGGCAGTAAAAAAGCAACAGGCTGTCTTACTATTGTCACAAAAAAATCACACCCATGAAAGTTCAGTGTTGCTGGTCACCAAAAACATTGAACTCATCACCAGAAGCCTTCCACACAATGTAATAAGAAATAAAGAACAGGCCAGAAGACTGAGAAGGAGAAGGAAGAGGGGGAAGAGGAGGAGGAAGAAGAACAGAAAAATAAACAAAAACAATAAAAAGTTTTATGAGCAAATCTATTCAATGCTATCCAAAAAAACTGCAAAAAACACAACCTAGAAAATTAGTATTAGAAAATACTATTGGAAGAGTCCTGGTTGACCAGCTGCCTATGCAACCGGATTTCTTTTGGCAGAACACTGGGAACAAGTGCTCAGCAGGTATGAGACAAATCAGTATTGCAGTAACTGACAAATCAGTATTGCAGTAACTCACCTTCCTTGCCCTCAAACTCCTCCTTGGGAAAAAAAGTCTTCTATTTCTGAAGACATATGAAATATAATGACAATAGGCAGGGATGAGACAAAATCTTGATTTTTTTGTGCTCAGGCTTCTAGCTTCTGAGAAAATTGAGTCCTTAGGAACAGACAGTAAGCAGGTATTTCCTTTACCAAAGTGTAGTTTTGATGGCAAAGAGCTGGGGAAGAAAAGAGAAAGGCAGAACTGTTATGACGTACATGGCACATAGTTGCCAGGAAAGGGGTTTGTAATAACAGTAGAAAAGTAAATTACTAACAGAAATTCTAACAGTAGAAAAGTAAATTGTGAGGTTCCCAACTGGAACCTCACAAGCAATTTTGCTAGACTAGTAATGCCCCACTACAAATTGAGACTCTCAATGACTTTTTTTGTTTTTAATTAATTAATTTATTTATTTATTTTTGGCTTTGTTGGGTCTTCGTTTCTGTGCGTGCGGGCTTTCTCTAGTTGCAGCGAGCGGGGGCTACTCTTCCTTGCAGTGAGCAGACTTCTCATTGCAGTGACTTCTCTTGTGGAGAGCATGGGCTCTAGATGCGTGGGCTTCAGTAGTTGTGGCACATGGGCTCAACAGTTGTGGCACATGGGCTTAGTTGCTCCACGGCATGTGGGATCTTCCTGCACCAGGGCTCGAACCCGTGTCCCCTGCATTGGCAGGCAGATTCTTAACCACTGAGCCACCAGGGAAGTCCTGAGACTCTCAATGACTTTTTTTTTTTTCTCTCAATGACTTTTAAAAAATATTGTTCAGACTACTTTTAAATTGTATTTTTAAATTTCAGTCCTTCTTAATTTTTAGAGTCATTCACTGACATTTAAAATTCTTAAATTGTGGTAAAATACACATAACATAAAATTTTACCATCTTTGCCATTTTTAAGTGTACAGCTCAGTAGTGGTAAATATATTCACATTGTTGTGCAACCAGTCTCCAGAATGTTTTCATCTTGCAAAACTGAAATTTCACATCCAATGAACAACTCCCAATTTCTCCCTTTCTCCAGCCCCCGGTAACCACTATTCTACTTTGTTTCTATGAGATGACTACTCCAGATACCTCAGATAAGTGAAATCATACAGCATTTGTCTTTTTAGGACTGGCTTATTTCACTCGGGATAACATTCTCAAGGTTCATCCATGTTGTAGCATGTGTCAGAGTTTCCTTACTTTTAAAAGATAAATGATATTCCATTGCATGTATATACTATATTTTGTTTATACATTCATCTGCCAATGGACATTTGGGTTGCTTTTGGCTATCTTGAATAATGCGCTTTAACATGTGTATACATTTAATGACTTTTTCTTTTGGTCTGCTTTTATTCTCTCCATTTCTATTTTTTTTTTTAATCTTTATTGGAGTATAATTGCTTTACAATGTTGTGTTAGTTTCTGCTGTATAAAAAAGTGAATCAGCTATATGTATACATATATCCCCCTATTTAAACGGTTATTAACATCTTTAAGTCCACTGTTAGTGTTGCAACTCTGTTCACTTTTTACCTCTAAAAACAAATTGGCAGCCCTTGGGAACAATATCTACAGAAGGAAAAAGCCACCCAGAAGCTATATTCTTTCCTCTTTCCTTAGGATAATGGGTTTTTTCTTTCTTTTTAAAAAAAAAAAAAATAGTAATAAAGAGGTTCATCCTAGGAAATGACATTACAGTTAAAATCTTGACCTGAAAGCCTTACTCTCCACTCCCAAATTGGCAGGAATAAAGAAGGATACTTTTCCTGTTTCTTTTTTTTTGGGCTGCCTGGCTTGTAGGATCTTAGTTCCCCGACCAAGGATTAAACCCGTGCCCTTGGTAGTGAAAGCACGGAGTCCTGACCACTGGACCACCAGGGAATTCCCCTTGCCCTGTTTCTATATGAGTCAATGACAGGACACCAGGAAAAAGGAAAGATATGTCCTCTCCTATTACAAGTTTCTCTTCCTATTCATAACATCTACTCAGCATTAACCTATGTGCTTCTCATTTTTAATTTCACTATATGTATCTCCTTTTTGATAGCCACACAACATTGAAATTGATCTAACGTGAATTTGGTATTTCCTAAACTATTATGAAATTTTCTGTTAAAGTCAAATTCCAAGTTTCCTTTCCCAGCCAGAAGTCCTTCATTCATAAATCCCTCTAGAGTCTGTCATAAAATGCCAAACCACCAGGACTGCTTTGAAATTACAGTTACTCAACACACACTGTGATGCCCAGCGGCCTCAGCTGATAGTTGGACTAGAAGTACATGTTTTCTGTTGTTCCGCTTTTGTTGGTGTTAATGGAAATTGGAGGCCAAAAGGTTGTTTCAGATCTCCACAAAAACACTCTACTCTTGTGTATTACTCAAACCAACACCATACCAACAACTTGGCTAAATTGTTGGTGAGACTTTTTCCTCTTAGTACACTATTTCAGTAACTCACTTCTAAGATTATAAAACATTGAGTAACTTAGCTGCCTAAAAGCAGAAGCATGCTTTGACTTACAATTGTTTGTTTTTTCCTCTCTGAGGAGTCTATAAATTGTGCAAGCAATTCATGAATGTGTAAAGAAAGTTCCTTAATTGCCCTATGGTTGTTTGATTTGCTTCTCTGGCTTTGATTTATCACAAACCTTTAAGTTGGTTCTTTTAGCTCTCTCTAAAGACTTGGACTTCAAGTCCATCACTTCTGGTCTGACTTCCAATATTCACCTCAGTATCAGCATGAAGAATTGCTTGCCAAAGGGTGACTGGAGAGTATTCTAAGATGACAAGGAAATTCCCTGGAAAATGTTAAGCAAGAATAGAACCTTCTGTGAGACACAGAAAACATTACAGTCACCCACAGAAAACTTAGAGCAAGACATTTGGAAACTGGGAAGCCAATAAACTATTGTTGTGTCTGATTTGTACATAGACACAATGTGAGGTTTTTCCTTTAATCATACAAACTTGTATCTTTGTGAATCAAACTGTGTTTACATAAAGAAGCAGTTTGTGATCAGGTCTCCAAGAACCATGACACAAGTTTGTGCAGTGCACAGCCCACACAATGGAATGTGGTGGCCCTGCCCAACACACATTTAAAGATTTGTGTAAAGATTGCAATGTCTTTCAAATAGTGGCTTGTGTTAATGGTTATATACATGTGTTGTTTTGTTATTATTACTCAATGTACCAGGAAGTTCATTCAGCAAACAAATAAGGGCTGAGGGGTTTTTTTTCCCTGTAAAATGTCCAAAGCACTCCATTGTTGAGGTAACTGTTATAGAATATTCTATGAAGACCCTTTGACTCTATAATAAAATCTTGCAAGTAGTTTAAAGTTGTACCAATCCACAAGGAACAACAAACACTACTATTACTATCATTATGACTCTTACAAATATTTCTAAAGAGCTCACAAACTATCCCCACATTCCTTACCATATCACTGAGACAGACTTAGAAGCAATTATCAATTATCTTCATTTTACACAGAGAAGCTGTGACCCAGAAAGACTTTGGAACTTGCCCAAGGACACAAAGTAAAATGAATGAATGAATGAAGAGAAATAAAGATAAAAAAGATGAAGAGAAGAAAAGATGAAGAGGAAAAAAAGCTGTAATAGAATTCAGGTCTCCAGATGTTCTCATCCTGGGATTTTTTTCCATTAGAACCACTTTTCTACCGATCTTAAATTTTTACTCACCTAGAGTAAGCCCTTGTAAAAAGCCATTTTAATGGGATTTAAAACCACTATAGAAGTGCTTTTTAATTCCCCCACAGAGTCCATGAACTTTCAACAGTATTGGAAACTTTAAAAGTATTTGTCCTATCAGTACCAGCTCCCTTTCATCCTACAAAAAAACATCCTACAAAAAATTGTACTGAATTTGACAGTACTTAGAAAACAATCTGTCTAAAACTTATTGCCTGAAAGCAGACAATGAGAATTCATAAGTACCTCTTATGTACCCCACATTGTGCTATGGGAATATTAAATAAGTACAAGTGTGGTCCCTACCTTCTACAGCCTTACAATTCAGTCAGCCAACCAGCCCACCAGCCAGTGTATAAGTATCCCACATTCCAGGCACTGGGGATATAGAGATGACCATGGCATATTGCCAGTATTCAAAGACCTCATAGTCTAATGGGGAAACACTGTACATGGCTAATTATAATACAGTATAAAAGCTACAATGGTAACCCATAAAAGAAAGCAATACACATTCCTTGGAAGGGTGGTCTTCCTGACCTGAGAATGTTTCATAGAAGAGAGAACACAGAAGCTACGTCTTGAAAATGAATAGGATTTTATCTAAAAGAAGAGGGGCACAAAAATATTTCTAGAAAAGAAAAGAGGATGAACTAAAACATGGAAGCTTAAGAGTGAATGGCATTTAGCAGGAGAGTTCAGAGATGATGCAGGAGAGGTGGAGGGATCAAACTGTGAAAGGCCTTACATGAATGTTTCATTTCATAGGAAATGGAGAGCCACTGAAGTATTTCAAGCAGAAAAATAAATCTATAATTTTAGAAAGTTAATTGCAACAGCAGCATGGAAGATTGTAAGGTGAAAAGGAGACAAGTTGGTAGGCTATTTCATTAGTCCAAGTGAGAGATGGAGAGAGTCCACAGCACTGCCCAATAAAATTTTCTGCAGCGATGGAAATATTCTATATCTGTGCTGTCCAATATGGTAGCCACAAGCCACATGTGGCTAATGAGCACAAAAAATTTAAATTGCCACATGTGACTAGTGTCTGCCAAACTGGACAATGCAGAGACATCTTGGAGAAGCTAGCAGTTGAGATAAGCCTTAAAGGAGGGTTTTTCCAACTGCAGGTTGCAATTGGTGGGTTAAGAAATCGATATGGTAGCTCACGATTGGTATTTTGTAGTGAATGAAGACAATAACATAGAACACAGCAGAATGAAACTGAATGGAATAAGAAATAAGATATCAACGTGCAGAGTATTATTTTGAGAGATGTTTATTTCAGTTATATGGGTATATGTATGTGTATGTGTACGTGTATGTACCCTGGATCAAAAGTAAAATGTACTTTTCATCTCTATTGTGTTTGAAAATATTTGAAAGCCAGTCCTTTATGGAAGACTATTATTTAATTATGTTCAAAGTTATGAGGAAGAGTTTTGCAGAAAGGCAGAACAGCATAAGCAAAGTTCACTGGAGTTTGGAATAAGGGTAACTCTGGACCTTTCAAGACTTTCCTAATTATTTTTTTGCCTTCAAAAAATTTTAATAGACCTTATTGTTTAGAACATTTTTAGACTTATGAAAAAATTGAGGTGATAATACAGCAAATTACCATATACCCTGCACCCAGTTTCTGCTATTAACATCTTACATTAGTATGACACATGTTACAGTTAATGAGCCAACGTTGGTATGCTATTATTAAAGCCAATACATTACTCAAATTTACTTAGTTTTTACCTAAAATCCTTTTTCTGTTTCAGGATTCCATCCATTACACATTACATTTAATGGTCATGTTTCCTTAGGCTCCTTTGGGCTGTGACAATTTTTCATACTTTGCTTGTTTCTGATGATCTTGAGAGTTTTAGGTACTAGGAGAATTTAAGGTCAGGTATTTTTTAAGATGCTCTTCTGTTAAAATTTGTCTGATGTTTTTTCTCATTATTAGACTGAGGTTGTGGGTTTGGGGGAGGAAGACCAAAGAAGTAAAGTGCCATTTTCATGCCATCGTATCATGGATACATACTACCAACATGAGTTATCACTGTTGATGGTGGCCCTGATCAGCTGGCTGAGGTAGCGCTTATCAGTCTCCTCCATTGTAAATTTACTCGTTTTTATCACCCTTTTTCACACTGTACTCTTTGGAAGGACATCACTCTGCTCCTTCTTTAAATGAATTCCTTAATTAAAGGAAGCCTTGAACTTGAGTAAATCTATTGAGTTCTTTCCAAAGAAAGCTACTTCCGAGTACAGACACAGTCTCTTTTTAGATACAGCATCTCTCTCTGCAGCAGCAGGCAGGATACTTTTTCCCCTTCTCAGGTTTCCAAGTTCCAAATATGAAGCACAAAAAAAGCTGGGTGATTGACGTAGAATTCCAAAATAAGTTGAGAAGGAGTTAACCCAAATTCAGTTGCAAATCCTTCTGACTTTTCTCTTCAGCCCCGGATTCTGACATTTTAGAAGGAAATTTAAACCAAAATGTGTTAAGTCTTTTTCCCCTCCTCCGGAGGGAAGGTTCATTTTTAGCTAATGTTTAGAAAGGGAAATCCCTTCCTTAGAAAATCCAATAATTTGGAGTACTTTCTTTAGGCAGAGGAGGGCTGCAGGATGAAGTCGTTTGCAGTATTTCCAAGGAAAGCGCCACCCTAACAAATCCTCTGCTACTCATCTTTCATTGTGGTTGCCTAACCTTGTACCACTCCTGTTCCCATGGAGAGAACCAAAACCAAAAAGCCTCCTGAGCAAGCCCAGTCTCTACTTTCGCCACCGCCCCGCACGTTCCCTTTCACAGCGTTCTCATTTCATGACTCATATACATGGGTTCATGAGAGCATGTGGGTTTTTTTATTGCTCTATTTATTCTAACCTTCTTCTCTGTTCAGGCCAGAAGAAAGGCTTGCCCCTGAGTAATGTGGATCACAAGTCCCCGGAATTCACCTTCTCATTGTGACAGAGGAGATTAAACTTTACTTTTCCCCACTGTACACAAATCTAGTGAGAGAAAAATACATTCAGTGACATTCAGAAATAAAAAATAGCCACTTACTCTCCAATCAATTATGAGATAACTTCTTAGGGGAATTCCAAGTCCTCACTGTTTTCTACGATCAGTGTCCCCCATTCATTCACTGGGTTCCCTTTAGAAATCACTCTCTCTCTTTCTGGTTCCCAAGACTCTCATAATCCTTCTCTAATAATCTCTTCCTTCCTCCGTTTCTCCCCCAACCTGGCAAAACTCTTATTCGGGTCTTTTATCCATGCTAAGTTGTACACTACTAACAAGAACCTTAGCCTTTGCCAGTTCCCAGTAATACTTGCAATAAATGAAGACTTTGCCAGACCTTCATTTTACTAGAGGAGAAGCTGAACAGTGGGATTTCAGGAAAGAGTCTTGAGTAAGAGAAGAGTAGAGCCTGGGGAAACTGAGAGAGGGTGAGGCTGAAGTCTTCCAGATACCTACACACTTGATTTCAATGTCCTTGATCAACTTTGAGGACCACAGAAAACCTCCATTGGAATTTTTGCTTCTTTCATCCAATGTCAATTCACGAAACACAGGGAATTCACCACCTGGAATAGTCGAGTCACTTTAATTCAGTTTGACAAACCAATTTGATGTCAACCAATTTAATATCAATTTAATGTTAGCCTCATAGTCTTGGTACTTTTCTTTAAAATGAGTGATTGGGTCTAGGGGATTCTACGGTCCATCCAGCTGCTAATATTCTAGGATTCCACTTTAGCTACCTAATACATGTGGTAAATATTGTCTAAAATATATATTTCTGGAATATATCCAGCTGAATGATAATCCTTGGGGGCAATGGCCATGACTGTCTCAGTCACCATGGTATCTCCAGTTCCTGGTGCGATTACCAGCATGGTAATAATTATTTTTAATAAATAAAAGGAAGTGGGGGAGAGGGAAAGCCTTTCACCAGTTAGATTCCATCTTCCTATCTATGTATTTCCTCCATATACAAATCCCTTTAATTGATGCTTTGCTTGCATTTTTGCTAATCCTCACAGCAGCCTTAAACATAAAGGATTATTATTTCCATTTACAGATGAGGAACTTGAGGCCCAGAACACTTAAGTAACTGGGCCAAGGTCACATACTCAGCAAGTGGAGAAGTCAGAACTTGAACCAATGCCTGTCCTTAGTCCCAAACCCATTATGAAAATGCAATAAAAAGCACTTTCTAAGCTACAGATAATCCTATGAAAACAGAAATTGTTTCTGTTGTTATTACAAGAGAAACCCTGATAAATCAAGTCCATTAAGCATATTAGAATGTGGTACTACATGGATCCTCCTGAAGAAGGAGATGTTATCCTGTTTTTAAAACAATGGCCCATGTCTGTGGGTCTATTTCTGTTTTGCAAATAAGTTCATTTGTATCCTTTTGTTAGATTCCACATAAGTGACATATGATATTTGTCTGTCTGACTTACTTCACTTAGTATGATGATCTCTAGGTCCATCCATGTTGCTGCAAATGGCATTATTTCATTCTTTTTTATGGCTGAGTAACATTCCATTGTATATATAGTTTGGTTGGGGTATATATATATATATATATATATATATATATATATATATATATACACCACACTTATGGTTACCAAAGGGGAAAGGGGGTGGGGAGGGATAAATTAGGAGGTTGGGATTAACATATACACACTACTATCTATGTAAAATGGATACCCAACAAGGACCTACTGTATAGTACAGTATTCAATATTTTGTAATAACCTATAAGAGAAAAGAATCTATAAAAGAATACACACACACACACACATATAACTTGAATCATCGTGCTGTTCACCTGAAACTAACACAACATTGTAAGTTAACTATACATCAATAGAAAAAAAGGAACATTAAAAAACAAACAAGCAAACAAACAATGACCCAGAAAAAGCCTTTCCTCAGGCCTCAGTATCCATCCCTCCAGGTAACAGTGCTGGCCCTTGCCTCACCCCCACTTTTTACAGAGAGCTTCACCCGCTTTGTGTCCCACAGGGGCTCACAACCCTCCCCAGTCACCTGAAGGCATCACCACACAGCTTCAGCTGTTAAGAGTCAAACCCATCCAGGCCACTGTACCACCGAAGACATACCACAATGTGCTTAGGCAGTGTCAACTTTGAATGCACAAACTCATTAAAGATTTAAGAGGGTTTTAAAAATCACCAAGTTTAGAGAAAAAATTAAAAGAAGGAGGAGGAGGAGAAGGAGAAGAAACAAACTACTTCCTCCCTCTTTTCCGTATACGGGAAATCACCTTTTAAAAAACATATAATTAAAAACAAGGAGAAGTGTGGTGTGCTTGAATAAAGTAAGCATTTTAAGTCTCTTGTTTAGCTTTACTGGGATATGCCATCAGGTCTTTAAGGGCAAGTTAATTTCACATTTGATTGTGAAAGATTAAGACATTAAGATGTTTGCTGTCATCTAGCTCTAGGTTACCTGTGAATAATTAATTTCATGCCATTTTTGTCATCTTATTTCTCAAATTCAGCCTCTTTTCCTAGTTTCCTCCTTAGCATTTTTCCATGCCCTTTCCCCCAATTTAGTGCTAATTCCTGGCCCCTCGTCACTGCATGTTTGTTACATGGTCCAGTTTGCTGCTGCCTAGAAGAGCATCTCCTGTCTGCAATGCCATTTTGGAACAGATTCCTTCTGAGGCTGTTACTACTAAGAGAAAACCACATAGTAATACTCAAAATACCCTTATTTAATGAATGAATGAATTCTCCTTCCCACATTACTCATCTTAAATTGTCTAAAGTGGTTGTCTTAAATCTTCCATGTTGTCCCATAGGACAGCAGTCCCCAACCTTTGTGGCACCAGGGACCGGTTTCATGGAAGACAATTTTTCCCGGGGGTGGGGGTGGGGTGGGGGATGGTTCAGGCAGTAATGTGACATTGGGGAGCAGTGGGGAGCAGTGGAGAGCAATGGGGAGCTGCAGATGAAGCTTCACTCGCTTGCCTGCTGCTCACCTCCTGCTGTGCGGCCTGGTTCCTAAAAGGCCACAGACCGGTAGTGGCCCACGGCCCAGGGATTGGGGACCCCTGTCACAGGAGACTTAAAAATGGACTCAAAAGGAAGTAAAACATATTACTGAAGCAAATCCAGAACCTCAATATAGTGCATATTCTAACAATAGGTTGTAGCAGATGATTTACCAATAATAACCAACTCTCCTCTCACCTTTTGATGAGAAACAATGAATAGATAATCTTTAAAATTGCTTTTCATTAATAAGGGGGAAAAGAATCAACGAAAAGGGGGATATCAATGCTTTTTATTGACTCTTTTACTTGAGACTGAAGTGAGATGTGACAATAAAGTACTTTTTACACGTCAGAGCTGACTACTGAGAGGGCTGGGAAATGATCCAGCGTACTGTAGAAATGGGCAAGAAAAAAATTTTTTAATCTTAATTCTTTAAATTGTTAGCAATATGTGACCAAGTTCTTACCAGGTATCCAGCTTTGGTGTAATGCATGTTGGTCTGCTTTAGAACTGTCATCTCCTTGACTGACTGACTGATTTGTACAGCTTAACACAATGAACACTGACCACCTCACGGTTTCTACGGCTCAGAAATCTGGGCACAACTTAGCTTAGGGCCTCTGGCTCAGGGTCCCTCACAAGGATGCAGTCAAGGTATCCACTGGGGCTGCTCAAGCAAGAAATTTAATTTTTGAAGAGAAAGCAATAGGCAGGCAATTAATTAGTAGATTTTTAAAAGCTAAAATATAGAGAGAAGAAGTCAATGATGTTTCTAAATGAGTAATTTATCTCATTTATAAAAGTAAAAAGAATATTAAGAATATTTTAAACAGATTTTCAGTATATGGTTGATTCTGAATGAGTAACGCCCATGAGACAGCAGAGGCACAGATTTACTGAAATGATTGGTATTCAAAATCATTTCAGTTTGGCTTTAGAATGCAGGGAAGGCAACATGTCCATATGATCTTAAAGGCTCATCCTCTCAAACCCACCACAGCATTCCCCTGTTAAAAACCTTTGGAGCCCCCTCACTCATAGGATCAAGACAAAATACTTTGCCCACTCAGCTAAGGCCCTAGGGCACTTGGCCTCACTCTGGTCATTCCCTTGACCACCTATCAAGCTCCTTCCCACCCCTAACCTTTGCACAAACACAAGTTGATCCCTATGTCTTGTCCAGTCTCCCCATCTGACTACTCATTTTATCTGTTAGATTCACAATCATCTCCTGGATTTTATCTCAAATATCTCTTCCCCAGAGACATACTCAGACTGGATTAGGTTTCCCACAGCCCCTTATACATTGCTCTTGCCCTTTAGGGCATAATACAGTAGATAATTATATATTTGTGTACATTATTTGGTTGCTACCTGTCTTCCCAACTGGACCAAGCTTTCTAAGAGGTGGGTCTGGGCCTGTCTGAGCCATCATTCTCCCACCTTCACCCAGCACAGTCTGGAACTTCATACCTGGTGAATGGACTCTCACACTCCTGATCAGTTACCTGGCGCCACCCCAAACTCTGTCTAGGTAATGAAGAGGACGGAGCAAGTGTGGGTATCCATCAATAAGATTTTTAAAAATTAAATTTAGTTTGAAATATACAGTTGTCTCATGGGACAGCCTAAAAGCTCAAATAGGGATACCTCCTAATTTCTCTCTTTCAGCCTATCAGTGGAAGGTCTTGGTTGCTTGGATAATATTGTTCACTGAAATTATCACTTCTTCTGTCACTCATTTTCTTTTAAACCTTTGACCTTTGCTCTTTCTCTGCAACCAGAGTTAGGAGTGAAAAAGAACATTGGAGGTAACTTCTCACTGAAGTCCACCTGCCAGGACAAACCATTCAAATCCAATTACTTTGTCTCCACTCTGGCTTCTAGGAGACTAAGTAAAGGTATTCTCTACTTATTTGGATTACTCTGGCCATTATTACAAATAAGCATGACCTGGAAACACAGAGACTTTCCCACTTGAAGTTTTTGTGGAAATTTTCCTTGTCAGAAAGGGTTCCTTACTATCAAAGCCAAGTTATTGAAAGTCAGCAATAGCCTACCATATCCCACTTAGGTCGGGACTGTGAGTCATTTATAATTATTTTTTTAAGTTGGTTACTTGTCATTCATTCATTTACTCATTTGTTCAGCAAGTATTTACTGATGACAGTCTCTGTGCCAGGCATTAGGATCATGAGAGTCTCCCCATAGCCTGAGTCCACGGTCTTAAGGAGCAAAAACATCGTGCTTTTACTCAAAAGAGAATCAAATAAAAGAGAGATACATTCAGGTCAGAACACAGGAATGATCTTCAAAAATATTTAACTGTGATTTGAATAATAAAAGTTATCGAGGTGGACTTAGATGATGTAGCACCATGATACTCCTAGGAGTAAGCACAACAGGTACAGGTCAGCTTGTCTCCCCAAGGACACCCACCATGTCTCTGTCTGCAAAATCTTCCCAAGAATCTTTAAGAAATGAATGAATAAATAAAAATTGGTATATTGGGTTTCCCTGGTGGTGCAGTGGCTGAGTCCGCCTGCCGATGCAGGGGACATGGGTTCGTGCCCCGGTCCGGGGGGTTCCCACATGCCGTGAAGCGGCTGGGCCCGTGAGCCATGGCCACTGAGCCTGCGCGTCCAGAGCCTGTGCTCCGCAACAGGAGAGGCCACAGCAGTGAGAGGCCCGCGTACCGCAAAAAAAAAAAAAAAAAAAAAAAAATTGGTATATCAAAAAAAAAAGAAATGATAGATGCCCTTCCTTCTAGGAGGTTTTCCACATAGTTTTAACTGTGATCCTATCTGAGGGCAACAAAACATTTTTATATGGCTTTCATAAGTTCTCTACCCAAAAACCAAATGACCACCCAAAGGTACACTTTGGGCTTCACCTTTGTTTCAGAGGTCCCAAAACCATCTATATGTCCAGTGCCTCACTAGAAAGACTCATAGGACTCAACATATATTCACACTCACAGCTAAGGTTTATTATAGCAAAAAGATATACAACAGGATCAGTCAGGAAGACAGACACGGTTGGAGTCTGAAGAAATCCATTTATAGGCTTCAGATGTTCTCTTCCTCCCATGAGTGGACACACCAAGTGTGCTTCTTTCTTTACCAGCAAAAACTGCAGTGATACATGTCAATGTTTCTGCTCAGGGAAGCCCATTAGAGACTCAGCACCAAGGTTTTTATTGGGGCTGCTCACATGGACACTCCTTGCCTGGCAATTACAAAAATTCCAGACTCCCAGAATAAAGCAGGTATTCACCATAAATTACAGTGTTTGCACTGTCTAGGCATAGTGAATCATCCTTATCCATTAGGGAACAGAAAGAACATTCCAAAAGCCAAGTTCCCAGATGCCAGCCAAGGACCCTTCTAAAAATAGCAGCCTCAGGTTTGCTATATTAACTCTTTTCTGCACACTATTCTTTAACCTTCTACCAGAATATATGCTGTAGGAAATAGAAAACTCACATTTATCTCTCTAAATGTACAGGGCTAAAGAAAATGTGGTTAGACTCAACTGTAGATATTATTATCACTAGAGTTATTACTAGCAATTATTTTTAGATGTCACTGTTAATAATATTATTGCTATTCATTCTAGTAGTAATTATTAGTAGTAATGGCAATATTATTAATTCCTGTGATTAATATGTTGTTATTATTTCCATATAATATTCCTATTAGTAATTCACTCAATGATCATTAACATTCTTTGAAAATTTTTGACATGCTGAGATCATGAAAATATCAGAAGATTCTGTGTTTAGTGCCTTATTTTTTTTTTTCTTCTAATCTGTTACCTTTTTTAACAGGACAGACTTTCTGCAGCTTGAAGGAACCAGCCATGGATTTTAAACGTGTGAAGGACTATTTCTCCTGGCTCTACTATCAATACCAAATCATTAGCTGCTGTGCTGTCTTGGAGCCCTGGGAGCGATCCATGTTCAATACCATCTTACTAACCATTTTTGCTATGGTGGTATACACCGCCTATGTTTTTATCCCAATCCACATTCGCCTGGCTTGGGAATTTTTCTCCAAAATGTGTGGCTATCACAGTACAATTTCTAATTGATCTTGTTTGTAAACTGTGAACTGGCATTACATATGTGTACGTTGCTTACAATGTATTAATTTAGGTGAATACTGTAGCTTCTTTCACTGTCTCACCTGAAAAGCTCTCTCCTCTCTATGCATTCTTATATCCTGCCTGAAATTTGAGATAGATGTCTCTTTAGGTTCTTTTGTACGTGCTACATTGTGCATCAGACCATAGATAACACAATGACCTTACCTCACATACCATATTCTCTCAGCTTAAATCTATGACTTTAGATTTTGTTTTTAATTGGGAAATTTCATATCAACTTTTTCTGGGAAGTAGGTTCATAAGAGACCTATCAGAATCATATTTAAAATGCTCTCTTGATACCTATTCTATAGTGAAGGATAAGGATATATTTTTTAAAAAATTGTTCATACACTACTGTCAAAAGTATCCTATCCTTGTTTACAATATACAAAAAGATCTGAATAAATTATATAGACCCCCTAAAGTCTTATTTTCTAGTAACCTGCTGATACCTAAAATTCTTTTACTTCAAGCACAAAAGAATAGGTTGAAGGTAATTATCTCCTTTCAGACATGGTTCATGAATTGTTTCAAATGTCTCTAAAAGTATGGCTTTATAACAGTTTAAAATCAACAATGTTGATTTTAGATGACCCAGTAAGTATTATAATACAAAATCATTTTAAGTGTAAGAAAAAATATACAATCCAAGTAAATTCAGATACTGTGACTTGTGATGCTGCCTTGCCTTGCATGATGCTGGGGGAAAAGAGACAAGAAATTGCATCCTTTCTGTGCTTTCACTCAGTGGAAGGGTGGGGTGGGGGGAATCATATATTGGGCTACAGGAAGAAAAGCTAATAAATAGGCTGGAAGTAATATTCTACCAGCAGGAACTTGACAGCTCCAGTTAAATGTTTTGATACAGTGGCTCCTTTGCAGAGCAAAACCAAGATTTATTAAATTTCCTTCAAAGTGTTTATCTTAAAAACAAATACAAGTTTTTAATTATACTGCTGAATCAAATGTGAATGCCAAAGGCAAAACCTTGCAGTTTTTCTTTCCTCTCAATAAATCTTAATGTTAGTAATTCTGGAGGGTAAAAATGTAAATAGTTTTTGGACAATATTTGCACCCTTGTTTGTGTTATGAAAAAAAATTTTTCCAAGGAGAGCTAAAGAGAAAAATGTTTGGCATGCCAAATTAGCTTGCATGTTTGTTAAAAAAACAAAAACACATGTTTTGAAGATAAACCAGATCTGAACATGTATGTGTTGATTTTTGCAAAATAAATTAGGTTTAATTTTATAAATAAAATATCCACCTTCAGATTTGCTTTCTTCTCCTATTGCACTAAATATCTAGGTGCTTACATCCATATTTCTCTGCAAACATCATTTCTTAGTGATCCAAGGTGGTAACTGATCTTAAGATGGTAGGGTAAAACTACTGATATATTTATCAAGAGTCTTCTCCATGGTGGACATGTTTTACATGTTGAAGTAGGTTTTAAGGTCTCCCAGTTACAGTTAAGGGACCTAGAACTTGGAAAAAGTACATTTCTTGTTCGAGGTCCTTTAACTACTAGTGGCAAAGCCAGGAAGCAAATCCAGGTCAGGACCACACTGGGCCCTGAAATATTTGCCACATAGAAGCCCATGGAGGGACAATGTGAGCAAATGAAGATTAATGGGCTGGGGATCCCAAACGTGTTAGAAAGCAGAACGCCATCAATAAAAGGGGTGAGGGGCTGAGGAGACAGCCAAGGTTGGAGGAACAAGCTCTGCTTTTGCGGCTTAGCGGTGCTGTGTTCACCCATTTCTATGCTGTCCAGGCCCATAGGCCTCTTTTAAAAGAATGCTTCACTTTTAAATATGTAACAGAGGATTCTCAGTTAAGCTTGAACTTGAATGCGTTCCCAGTTCACAATGATTCAACACCCTTATATACATGGACCCCTGCTAAGTACTCTTGGAATTCAATCACAAAGATACTACACTGACCTCCTAAAAATCCTCCTTCTAAAATAAGAATCAAAATATTATAAATGTGAATAGACACAGTAAAGCTTAATAAAGGATATTGCAAAGCACTGCCCTAGGATGTTACTTCAAAGGTAAGCATTTCCTCTGAGCGATCAAAATAATAAACACAGGGTCCAAAAAATATAATCAAACATAGTTTAGAAAAAACTATCTGCGTGCAGAAGGGAAGAAAGCTCTACCTGCTCTGCTCTGTCGATTTTCTAGACTAAGCAGAGATGCTCTTTACCTTGACCATAGTTAGCCTAGATTAGGAACATTTATATGCTTTTCTTTTGCTTCTATTATTTGTTTATTTCAATGGTATGTACAGAACTTTTAAAAAAAATAAAGCTAAGAGTTTCATGGTTCAAATGGGCTTGCATTTGTCACTCATTAAACTAGGAATCATAAAATATTCCTTCACTGGCATTGGCCAAGTAAACAATCGCTTTTGTCTACTTGTGCAACAAAAAACACAAAAGGCCAAGAAATCAGGCAGTTTGAACACCAAAATAGGACTGGTCAGTCTTTATTAACAAGTCACACAAGCGAAAAAAAATCGCTAGTCAACATTTTCTGCTTATTTCTTCTATCACTAACATATTTGGGTCTTCTTGCTAGTGGAGGCTGTGCCTCTGGAAGGCAGGAAATTTGTCCTTATTTCTGCATCCTCAGTTTCTGGCCCAATGCCTGGTACGGAGCTGAGCAGATACACATCCGACGAAACATGACGTAGTTCCCCATACCCTCTTTCCACTCAGAAACAAGGAAGCTCAGGATGTATAGCTTCAGGCTATTGACCAAAAGAGTAACATTCTTCATTTGCTCATTCATTCAACAAATGTATTAAAATTCAACCACGTGTTGAGGGTAGATACAGGAATAGAGAGAGAGATAGATATGTGATGAAGAAAGTACAGTAGAAACTAGGAGTTAGGTATTTAGGTGTTCATTATAAAATTCTCTGTGCTGTATGTTTGAAATTCTTTACTTAAAAAATGCTGGGGAAAAAGTCCACCATGTACTAGTCATTAAGCTTGCCACTAAGAAACAAAGATGAACAAGACAGAAAGAGAAACATCCCTGAATTTATGAATCATACAATCTGGTAGGCAAGATGACACAAGAAAAAACTAAGCAAATGAACTATTTATAAATTGTTATAAGGTTTTATGAAAGAAACAGCAGAGGGCTGGAGAGAAAGTAACAGAGGGTGGGGGACAGTGGGGCACAGAAGGGGCATTGCATTAGGGGAATTCAAACTTCTCTCATTGCAGGTCTCTAAGAAGGGGGGCGATGTGGAGGGTGGGGTCCTGTACAATGTAAGGTGAGGACACTGGCTGCTGTGAGAGTGGATGGGATGGGGCATGAGTCTGAGCAGGAGGACCTAGAGCAGATGAGAGCCAGACTAAGATGGTGGCATCAGAGACAGAGACATACGGTCTGATGTGACATAGTTTTTGGAGCTAGAAAGTCAACAAATCTTGCTTATGGGTTGGATCAGAGGAGGAATTTCATTAAATACACAACGTATTTTTTTAAAAACATCTAAAGGAAACATCCTAACTCATCTAAAGGAAACATCCTACTCATTTTGGGAAAGTTATTTCCAGAGCCAATCAGCTGCCCATAAGAAAGGATAGAGTTTTGGTGGGGTTAATGGCGGACTCTGGGAGGGCTCATGCCAAGGAGCACTTCCCAGAACTTCTGCTGCCAGTGTTCTTGTCCCCATGGTAAGCCACAGCCACCCCCGCCTCTGTAGGAGACCCTCCAACACTAGCAGCCGTGGCACTGACTGAGAGTGCTCCGGCTGGGTGTCAGGCCTGTGCCTCTGAGGTGGGAGAGCCGAATTCAGGACATTGGTCCACAAGAGACTTCCCAGCTCCATGTAACATCAAATGGTGAAAGTGCTCCCAGAGATCTCCATCTCAAAGCTAAGACCCAGCTCCACTCAATGACCAGCAAGCTACAGTGCTGGCCACCCTATGCCAAACAACTAGCAAGACAGGAACACAACCCCACCCATTAGCAGAGAGGCTGCCTAAAATCATAATAAGGTCATAGACACCCCAAAACACACCACTGGATGCGGTCCTGCCCACCAGAAAGACAAGTACCAGCCTCATCCAGCAGAACATAGGCACTAGTCCCCTCCACCAGGAAGCCTACACAACCCACTGAACCAACCTTAGCCACTGGGGACAGACACCAAAAAAAAAGGGAACTATGGACATGCAGCCTGAGAAAAGAGGACCCTAAACATAGTAAGTTAAGCAAAATGAGAAGACAGAGAAACACACAGCAGATGAAGGAGCAAGGTAAAACCCCACCAGACCAAACAAATGAAGAGGAAATAGACAGTCTACCTGAAAAAGAATTCAGAGTAATGATAGTAAAGATGATCCAAAATCTTGGAAACAGAATGGAGAAAATACAGGAAACGTTTAACAAGGACCTAGAAGAACTAAAGAGCAAACAAACAATGATGAATAACAAAATAAATGGCATTAAAAATTCTCTAGAAGGCATCAATAGCAGAATAACTGAGGCAGAAGAACAGATAAGTGACCTGGAAGATAAAATAGTGGAAATAACTACTGCAGAGCAGAATAAAGAAAAAAGAATAAAAAGAACTGAGGACGGTCTCAGAGACCTCTGGGACAACATTAAATGCATCAACATTCGAATTATAGGGGTTCCAGAAGAAGAAGAGAAAAAGAGAGGGACTGAGAAAATATTTGAAGAGATTATAGTTGAAAACTTCCCTAATATGGGAACGGAAATAGTTAATCAAGTCCAAGAAATGCAGAGAGCCCCATACAGGATAAATCCAAGGAGAAACATGCCAAGAAACATATTAATCAAACTATCAAAAATTAAATACAAAGAAAAAAATACTAAAAGCACCAAGGGAAAAACAACAAATAACATAACGGAATCCCCATAAGGTTAACAGCTGATCTTTCAGCAGAAACTCTGCAAGCCAGAAGGGAGTGGCAGGACATATTTAAAGTGATGAAAGGGAAAAACCTACAATTAAGATTACTCTACCCAGCAAGGATCTCATTCAGATTCAATGGAGAAATTAAAACCTTTACAGACAAGCAAAAGCTAAGGGAATTCAGCACCACCAAACCAGCTTTACAACAAATGCTAAAGGAACTTCTCTAGGCAGGAAACACAAGAGAAGGAAAAGACCTACAAAAACAAATCCAAAAGAGTTAAGAAAATGGTAATAGGAACATACATATCGATAATTACCTTAAATGTAAATGGATTAAATGCTCCAACCAAAAGACATAGACTGGCTGAATGGATACAAAAACGAGAGTCATATATATGCTGTCTATAAGAGACCCACTTCAGACCCACCTCAGACATATACAGACTGAAAGTGAGGAAATGGAAAAAGATATTCCATGCAAATGGAAATCAAAAGAAAGCTGAAGTAGCAATTCTCATAGACTTTAAAATAAAGACTATTACAAGAGACAAAGAAGGACACGACATAATGATCAAGGGATCAATCCAAGAAGAAGATATAACAATTGTAAATATTTACGCACCCAACATAGGAGCACCTCAATACATAAGGCAACTGCTAACAGCTATAAAAGAGGAAATCGACAGTAACAAAATAATAGTGGGGGACTTTAACACCTCACTTACACCAATGGACAGATCATCCAAAATGAAAATAAATAAGGAAACACAAGCTTTAAATGATACATTAAACAACATGGACTTAATTGATATTTACAGGACATTCCATCCAAAAACAACAGAATACACTTTCTTCTCAAGTGCTCATGGAACATTTTCCAGGATACATCATATCTTGGGTCACAAATCAAGCCTTGGTAAATTTAAGAAAATTGAAATCATATCAAGTACCTTTTCCAAACACAACACTATGAGACTAGATATCAATTACAGGAAAAAAATCTATAAAAAAAATACAAACACATGGAGGCTAAACAATACACTACTTAATAACACAGAGATCACTGAAAAAATCAAAGAGGAAATCAAAAAATACCTACAAACAAATGACAATGTAAACATGATGACTCAAAACCTATGGGATGCAGCAACAGCAGTTTTAAGAGGGAATTTTATAGCAATACAATCCTACCTGAAGAAACAAGAAACATCTCAAATAAACAACCTAACCTTACACCTAAAGCAATTAGAGAAAGAAGAACAAAAAAAAACCCCCAAAGTTAGCAGAAGGAAAGAAATCATAAAGATCAGATCAGAAATAAATGAAGAAAACGATAGCAAAGATCGATAAAACTAAAACCTGGTTCTTTGTGAAGATAAACAAAATTGATAAACCATTAGCCAGACTCATCAAGAATAAAAGGGAGACGACTCAAATCAACAGAATCAGTAATGAAAAAGGAGAAGTAACAACTGACACTGCAGAAATACAAAGAATCATGAGAGATTGCTACAAGCAACTATATGCCAATAAAATGGACAACCTGGAAGAAATGGACAAATTCTTAGAAAAGCACAACCTTCCGTCACTGAACCAGGAAGAAATAGAAAATATAAACAGACCAATCACAAGCACTGAAATTGAGACTGTGATTAAAAATCTTCCAACAGAGGAATGAGAGGAAGATGGCGGAAGAGTAAGACGCGGAGATCACCTTCCTCCCCACAGATACACCAGAAATACATCTACACGTGGAACAACTCCTACAGAACACCTACTGAAGGCTGGCAGAAGACCTCAGACCTCCCAAAAGGCAAGAAACTCCCCACGTACCTGGGTAAGACAAAAGAAAAAAAAAGAAAAAACAGAGACAAAAGAATAGGGACGGCACCTGCACCAGTGGGAGGGAGCTGTGAAGGAGGAAAAGTTTCCACACACTAGGAAGCCCCTTCGCGGGCGGAGACTGCGGGAGGCGGTGGGGGGAGCTTCGAAGCCGCGGAGGAGAGCACAGCAACGGGTGTGGAGGGCAAAGCGGGGAGATTCTCGCACAGAGCATCGGTGCCAACCGGCACTCACCAGCCCGAGAGGCTTGTCTGCTCACCCGCTGGGGCGGGCGGGGCTGCGAACTGAGGCTCTGAGGCTCGGGTTTCGGACGGAGGGAGAGGACTGGGGTTGGCGGCTTGAACATAGCCTGAAGGAGTTAGTGCACCACAGCTAGCCGGGAGGGAGTCCGGGGAAAAGTCTGCACCTGCCGAAGAGGCAAGGGACTTTTTCTTCCCTCTTTGTTTCCTGGTGCGTGAGGAGAGGGGTTTAAGAACGCTGCTTAAAGGAACTCCAGAGACCCGCGCCTAAAAGCGTGAACCCCAGAGACGGGCGCGAGCCGCGGCTAAAAGCGCGGACCCCAGAGACGGGCGGGAGACGCTAAGGCTGCTGCTGCCGCCACCAAGGGGCCTCTGTGCGAGCACAGGTCACTCCCCACACCCCTCTTCCGCGGAGCCTGTGCAGCCCGCCACTGCCAGGTTCCCGGGATACAGGGACAACTTCCACGGGAGAACGCACGGCGGGCCTCAGGCTGGTGCAAAGTCACGTCGGCCTTTGCCTCCGCAGGCCCGCCCGCACTCCGTGCCCCTCCCTCCCCCCGGCCTGAGTGCGCCAGAGCCCCCGAATCAGCGGCTCCTTTAACCCCGTCCTGTCTGAGCAAAAAACAGACGCCCTCCAGCGACCTACACGCAGAGGCAGGGCCAAATCCAAAGCTGAGCCCCTGGGAGCTGTGAGAACAAAGAAGAGAAAGGGAAATCTCTCCCAGCAGCCTCAGGAGCAGCGGATTAAAGCTCCACAATCAACTTGATGTACCCTGCATCTGTGGAATACATGAATAGACAACGAATCATCCCAAATTGAGTAGGGGGAATTTGGGAGCAAGGTAGATTATTTTTTCCCCTTTTCTTCTTTTTGTTAGTGTGTATGTTTATGCTTCTGTGTGAGATTTTGTCTGTATAGCTTTGCTTTCACAATTTGTCCTAGGGTTGTGTCTGTCCATTTCTTTTTTTTTTTTTTTGTACTTTTTAAAATTTTTTCCTTGATAATAATTTTTTATTTTATTTTACTTTATTTTATTTTATCCTCTTTCTTTCTTTCTATTTATTCTCGCTTTTATTCTGAGCCATGTGGAGGACAGGCTGTTGGTGCCCAGCCAGGCATCAGGGCTGCCCCACTGATGTGGGAGAGCTAACGTCAGGACACTGGTCCACAAGAGACCTCCCAGCTCCACATAATATCAAACGGCGAAAATCTCCCAGAGACCTCCATCTTAACACCAGCACCCAGCTTCACTCAACGACCAGCAAGCCACAGTGCTGGACAACCTATGCCAAACAACTAGCAAAACAGGAACACAACCCCACCAATTAGCAGAGAGGCTGCCGAAAATCATAATAAGGCCACAGACACGCCAAAACACACCACCAGACGTGAACCTGCCCACTAGAGAGACAAGATCCAGCCTCATCCACCACAACACAGGCAC